>NC_142501.1:690085-1037585 GCF_057876585.1 Rhinolophus sinicus | reverse complement strand
CTAATCCTAACCCACACCTAACACTAAACATAATCCTAAACCTAATCCTAACCTTAAACCTAACGAAAACCTAACCCTAACCCTAACCCAACCCTAATATTAACCCTAACACTAACGCAAGCTAACCCTAACCGTAACCCAAACCTTAACCCTAACCCTAACCCTAAACATAACCTAAACCCTAAACCCTTACCCTCACCATAACACTATCCCTAATCCTTACGCTAACCTAAACGAAACCCTAACCCAAACCCTAACTCTAACCCGAAACGTAAACTGAACCCTAACCCTAACCTAAACCTAAACCTAAACCTAACCATAACAATAATCCTACCCCTAACCCTAGCCCTAACACTCACCCTAACCCTAAACCCTAACCCTAACCCAAACCTTACCCTAACCTATCCCTAACCCTAACTCTAACCCTAAACCCTAAACCTAACCCTAACTTAACCCTAACCCTAACCCTGACGCAAACCTTACCCTAACCCTAAACCTAACCCTAACCCTAACCCTAACCCTAACGCAAACCTAAGCCTAACCCTAACCCTAACGCAAACCTAACCCTAAATTTAACACTAAACCTAAACCTAACCCTAACCCTAACCCTAATCCTAACACAAACCTAACCCTAACCCTAACCCTAACGCATACCTAACCCTAAACTTACCCTAACCCTAAAACAAACCAAACCCTAACCATAACACTAACCCTAACCCTAACGCAAACCTAAACCTAAACATAACCCTAACCCTAAACCTAACCCTAACCCTAACCCAACCCTAATCTTAACCCTAACCCTAACGCAAGCTAACCCTAACGCTAACCCTAACTGTAACCCTAACCCTAAACCTAACCTTAATCCTAAATCCTTACCCTTACCCGAACCCTAACACTAACCATAACGCTATCTAAACATAACCCTAACACAAACCCTAACTCTAAACCGAAATGGAACCTGAAACCTAACCCTAACCTAACCCTAACCCTAACCCTAACCATAACAATAATCCTACCCCTAACCCTAGCCCTAAGACTCATCCTAACCCTAAACCCTAACCATAACCCAAACCCTACCCTAACCTTTCCCTAACCCTAACCCTAACCCTAAACCCTAAACGTAACCCTAACTTAACCCTAACCCTAACCCTGACGCAAACCTAATCCTACCCCTAACCCTAACCTAACCCAACCCTTACCTTAACCTAAGCCTAAGCCTAAACCTAACCCAATCTAACCCTAACGCAAACCTAACCCTAAAACTAACACTAAACCTAACCCTAACCCTAACCCTAAAAACTAGCCCTAACCCTAACCATAACCCTAGCCCTACACCAAACTAACCCTAATCCTAACTCTAACCCGATACCTACCCTTAACCATAACCCAAACTTAACACTAAACCCTAACATTAACCCTAAACCTAACAATAACCCTAACACAAACTAACTCTAACTTTAACCAGCCCTAACACTATCCCTAACCCTAAACCTAACCGTAACCCTAACCGTAATGCAAACCTAACGCTAACCCTAACCATAACTGTAATCCTAACCCTTACCCTAACCCTAACGCAAACCTAACCCTAACCCTAACCCTAAAGCTAACAGTAACCTTAAAACTAACCTTAATTCTAACTCTAACGCAAACCTAACTCTAACCCTAACGCTAACCCTAACCCTAACCCTAACCCTAACCCTAACTCAAACCTAACCCTATCCGTAACACTAAAGCTAACCCTAACCTTAAAACTAACCTTCACCCTAACCCTAACGCTAACCTAACCCTAACCCTAACCCTAACCCTAACCTTAACCCTAACCCTAACCCTAACCCTATCACAAACCTAACACTAACCCTAAACCTAACCCTAACCCTAAGCCTAACCTATCACTTACCCTAACCCTAACTCAAACCTAACACTAACCCTAAACCTAACCCTAACCCTAACGCAAACGTAACCCTAAACCTAACCCTAACCCTAACCATAACCATAACCATAACCATAACCCTATCGCAAACCTAACCATAACACTAACCCTAACCCTAAACCTAAACCTAACCCTAACCCTAACGGAAACCTAGCCCTAACCCTAACCCTAAACGTAACCTTATCCCTAAACCCTTACCCTCACCCTAAACCTATCACTAACGCTAATACTAACCCTAAACCTAACCATAATCGTAACCCTAACCCTAAACCTATCCTTTACCCTAACACTAAACCCTAACCCTAACCCTAATGATAACCCTAACACAAACCTAACCCTAAGCCTAACCCAGCCCAAACCCTAAACCTAATCCTAAACCTAACCCTAACCCTAACCCTAACGCGAACCTAAACTAACCCTTGCCCAAACCTAAACTTAACCCTAACCATAACGCAAGCTAACACTAACCTTACCCCTAGCCATAACCCTAACCCTAACCCTAAACCTAACTTTAACCCTAAACCCTTACCCTCACCCTAACCCTATCCCTAACGCTAACACTAACCTAAAACTAACCCTAACCAAAACACTAACTCTAACCCGAAATGTAACCTGAAACCTAACCCTAACCTAACCCTAACCCTAACCATAACCCTAACCCTAACCCTAATCTAAGCCTAACTATTACCCGACCCTAACCCTAAACCTACCCTAACAATAACCCTAACGCAAAACTAACACTAACCCTAACCATAACCCTAACCCTAACACTAACGCAAACTTAAGCCTAAACTTAACCGTAAACCTAACCCTAACCCTAACGCAAACCTAACCCTAAGCCTAACCCAAACCCTAACCCTAACGCAAACCTAACCCTAACCCTAACACTAACCCTAACCCTAACTCTAACCCTAACGCATAAGTAACCCGAACCCTAACCCTAACCCTAAACATAACATAAACCCTAAACCCTTACCCTGCCCATAACTCTAAACTTAATCCTAAACCGAACCATAACACAAACCCTAACCCTAAACCTAAAACTAAACCTAATCATAACCCTAACTCTAATCCTACCCTAACCTAACCCTAAACCTAACCCTAACCCTAACCTAAACACTAAACCTAACCCTAACCTAACCCTAACCCTAACTTAACCCTAACCTAAGCCTATCTCTAAAACTAACCCTAACCCTAACGCAAACCTAATCGTAACACTAACCCTAACCCTAACTCTTACCCTAAACCTAACCCTAACACTAACCCTAAAGCAAACCTAACCCTAACCGTAAACACTAGCACTAACCCTAACACTAACCCTAACGCAAAACACTAACCCTAACCCTAACACTAACCCTAACCCTAACCCGAAACTGAAACCGAATCAGAACCCGAACCCGAACCCGAACCATAACACAAACCCTAACCCTAAACCTAAAACTAAACCTAAACCTAACACTAAACCTAACTGTAAACCTAAACCTAACCCTATCTCTAACCCTACCCTAACCTAACCCTAACCCTAATCCTAATCCTAACCTAAACCCTAAACCTAACCCTAACCTATCCTTAACCCTACCCTAACCGTAACCTAAGCTTATCTCTAAAACTAACCCTAACCCGAAACCTACACTAACCCTAAGCCTAACGCAAACCTAACCCTAACCCTAACCCTAACGCAAACGTAACCCTAAACCTAACCCTAACTCTAACTCTAACAATAAACGTAACCAGAACCGTAACCCTAACGCAAACCTAACCCTAACCCTAACCCTAACCCTAATGCAAACCTCAACCTAACACTAACCCTAACCCTAACCCTAAACCTAACCCTAAACCTAACGTTAAAATTAACCCTAACCTTAACACTAATGCAAACATAAACCTAACCCTAACCCTAAACCTAACTCTAACCCTAAACCTAACCCTAACGCAAACCTAACCCTAACCCTAACCCTAACCCAAACCCTAATACTAAACCTAACCCTAACCGTAACCCTAACGCAAACCTAACCATCAACCTAACCCTAACCCTAACCCTAACCCTAACCCTGAACCTAACACAAAACTTAACCCTAACCTTAACCCTAACCCTAACCATCACCCTAACTCAAACATAACCATAAACCTAACCCTAACCCTAACCCTAACCCTAACGCAAACCTAACCTTATACCTATCCCTAACACTAACCGTAACGCATACCTAACCCTAACCCTAACCCTAACCCTTACGCAAACCTAACCCTAACCCTAACCCTTACCCTAACCCTAACCCTAATACTAACACAAACCTAAACTTAACCCTAACCTTAACCCTAAAGCATACCTAACCCTAACCGTAACCCTAACCCTAAAGCAAACCTAAATCTAACCCTAACCTAACCCTTAACCTAACCCTAATCCTAACCCTAACCCTAACCCTAATACTAACACAAATGTAAACCTAACCCTAACTCTAACCCTAACGCATAACTAACCCTAACCCTAACCATAACCCTAACGCAAACCTAATCCTAAACCTAACCCTAACCCTAAACCTAACCCTAACCCTAACCCTAACTCTAACCCTAATCCTAACCCTAACCCTAACGCAAACCTAAACCTAACCCGAAACCTAACCCTAACTTCTAACCCTAACCCTAACCCTAACCCTAACGCTAACCTAACCCTAACACTAACCCTAACCCTAACCCTCACGCAAACCTAACCCTAACCCTAAACCTAACCCTAACCATAACCCTAACCCTAACGCTAACCCTAACCCTAACCCGAAACCTAACCTTAACCCTAATCCTAACCTAATCCTAACCCTAACCCTAACCCTAACCACACCCTAACCCTAACACTAAACCTAACCCTAGCCCTAACCCTAAACCTAAACTCTAACCTAATCTACCTTAACCTAACCCTAAAACTAACCCTAACCCTAAACACTAAACCTAACCTTAACCTAACACTAACCCTAACCCTAACCCTAACCTAAGCCTAACTCTTACCCTAACCCTAACCCTAAACCTATCCCTAACGCAAACCTACCACTAACCCTAACCCTAACCCTAACCCTAACGCAAACCTAACACTAAAACTAACCCTAAACCTAACACTAACCCTAACGCAAACCTAACCCTAACCCTAACCCTAACCCTAACCCTAACCCTAACCCTAACGCAAACCTAACCCTAACCCTAACACTAACCCTAACCCTAACCCTAACCCTAACGCATAACTAACCCTAACCCTAACCCTAACCCTAATTCTTACCCTAACGCATACCTAACCCTAACCATAACCCTATCCCTAACCCTAACACAAACCTAACCCTAACCCTAACCCTATCCCTAACCCTAAACCTAATCCAAACGCTAACCCTTACGCAAACCTAAACCTAACCCTAAACATAAGCCTAACCCTAACGCAAAACTAAACGTAACCCTAACCCTAACCCTAACGCAATCCTAACCCTAACCCTATGCCTAACCCTAACCCTAACCCTAAACTTAACCGTAACTCTAATGCAAACCTAATGCAAAACCTAATCCTAACCCTAACCCTAACCGTAATGCAAATATAACCCTAACACTAACCCTAACCCTTATCCTAACCCTAAACCTAATCCTAACCCTAAAACTATCCTTAACGCAAACGTAACCCTTACCCTAACCCTAACCATAAAACCCTAACGCTAACCCTAAACTGGACCCTAACCCTTACACTAAACCATAGCCCTAACCCTAACACTAACCTTAACGCAACACCTAACCCTAACCCTAACCCTAACCCTAACCCTAACCCTAACCATAAACTTAACACTAACCCTAACCCTAACCCTAACGCAAACCCTAACCCTAACCTTAACCCTAACACTAACGCTAACCCTAACCCGAACCCGAATCCGAACCATAACACTAATCCTAACCCTAACCCAAACCTAAACCTAACCCTAACCCTAACACTAAACCGAAACCTAAACCTAAACCTAACCCTAACCCTAACTCTAACCCTAACACTAACCCTAACACTAACCCGAATCCGAAACCGAACCCGAACCTGAACCCGAACCCGAACCATAACACTAACCCTAACCCTAACCCTAACGCAAACCCTAACCCTAACCCTAACACTAACACTAACCCTAACCCTAACCCTAACCCGAACCCGAAACCGAACCCGAACCCGAACACGAACCCGAAACATAACAGTAACCCTAACCCTAACCCTAACCCTAAACCTAACCCTAACACTAACACTAAACCTAAACCTAAACCTAACCCTAACCCTAACCCTAACCCTAACCCTAGCCCTAACCCTAACACTAACCCTAACGCAAACCCTAACCCTTACCCTAACACTAACCCTAACCCTAAACCTAACCCTAACACTAACACTAAACCTAAACCTAAACCTAACCCTAACCCTAACCCTAACCCTAACCCTAACCCTAACCCTAACACTAAACCTAACCTAAACCTTAACTTAAACCTAAATGCTAACCCTTAATTTAACCCTAACCCTAACCCTAACCCTAACGCTAAACTAAACCTAACCCTAACCCAAACCCTAACACTAACCCTAACCCAAACACTAACCCTAACCCTAACCGTAAAACTAACCCTAAACCTAACCCAAACCCTAACCCTAACCCTAACACTAAACCTAACCGTAAACCTAAACTTCACCCAAAATCCTAACCCTAAACCTAACTCTAACACAAACCTAATCCTAACCCTAACCCTAACCGTAACCCTAACCCTAACCCTAACCCTAACGCAAACCTAACCCTAAACATAACACTAACCCTAACGCAAACTTAACACTAACCCTAAACCTAACACTAAACTTAACCCTAACACTAACCCTAATGCAAACCTAAAACTAACCATAACCCTAAAGCTAACCTAAACCTAACCCAAATCCTAACCCTAACCGTAATCCTAACACTAACCCTAAACCTAACCTTGACACTGAAACTTACCCTAAAGCTTATCATAAGACTAATCCCAAACCCTAACCCTAACCTAACCCTAACGCTAACTTAAACCTAACCCTAAACCAAACCCTAATCCTAAACATAACCCTAACCCTAACCATCACACTAAACTTAACTCTAAACAGAAACTTAACCCTAAAACCTAACCCTAACCCTAACCCTAACGCAAACTTCACCCTAACCATATCCCTAACGCAAACGTAACCCTAACCCTAACCCTAACCCTAACCCTAACGCAAACCTAACCTTAACCATAACACTAATCCTAATGCAAACGTAAACCTAACCCTAACCCTAACCCTAATGCAAACCTAACCCTAACCGTAACCCTAACCCTAACTCTAACGCAAACCTAACCCTAAACCTAATCCTAACCCTATCCCTAACCATAACCCTAACCCTAACCCTAAACCTAACCCTAACCCTAACCATAACCCTAACCCTAACCCTAAACCTAACTCTAACGCAAACCTAACCCTAAACCTAATCCTAACCCTAACCCTAACCGTATTGCAAATATAACCCTAACCCTAACCCTAACCCTAACGTAAACCTAACCCTATCCATAACCCTAACCCTAACGCAAACTTAACACTAACCCTAAACCAACACTAAACCTAATCCTAACCCTAACCCTAATGCAAAACTACCCCTAAACCTAACCCTAACCCTAACCCTAACACTAAAGCTAACCTAAACCTAGCCCAAATCCTAAACCTAACCTTAACCCTAACATTAACACTAAACCTTACCCTATATATTAACTTAACCCTAAATCTAAACCTAATTCTAAACCTAACCCTAACGCTATCTTAAACCTAACCCTAACCCAAACCCTGACCCTAAACCTAACCGTAACCCTAACCCTAACCCTAAACTTAAAACTAACCCTAACCCTAACCCTAACCCTAACCCTACACATCACACTAAACCTAACCCTAAACCTAAACTTAACCCTAAAACCTAACCCGAACCCTAACCCTAACGCAAATCTAACCCTAATCCAAAGCCTAACCCTAACCCTAACCCTAACGCAAACCTAACCATAAACCTAACACTAACCCTATCCCTAACACTAACGCAAACCTCACCCTAACCCTAACCCTAACGCAAACGTAACACTAACCCTAATCCTACACCTAAACCTAACCATTAACCTAACCCTAACGCAAACGTATACCTAACCCTAACCCTAACACTAAACCTAACTCTAACCCTAACCCTAATGAAAACCTAACCCTAACCCTAACACTAACCATAACTCTAACCCTAAACCTAACCCTAACCTAACCCTAACGCAAACCTAACCCTAACCCTAACCCTAACCCTAACCCTAATGCTAACCTAACTCTAAACCCTAACCCTAACACTATCCTTAATGCAAACGTAACCCTAACCCTAACCCTAACCATAAAACCCTAACGCTAACCCTAAACTGGACCCTAACCCTTACACTAAACCCTAGCCCTAACCCTAACACTAACCCTAACGAAAACCCTAACCCTAACCCTAACCCTAACACTAACCCTAAGCCTAACACTTACCTGAACCCGAAACCGAACCCGAACCCGAACCCAAACCCAAACCCGAAGCATAACACTAACCATAACCCTAACCCTAACACTAAACCTAACCCTAACCCTAACACTAACCCTAAAGCTAACCTAAACATAACCCAAATCCTAACCCTAACCGTAACCCTAACCCTCACCCTAACCCAACCTTAACGCAAAACCTTACCTTAAATCTTAACTTAACCATAATCCCTAACCCTAACCCTAACCTAACCCTAACGCTAACTTAAACCTAACCCTAACCCAAACCCTAAATCTAAACCTAACCCTAACCCTAACCCTAAAACTAACGCTAACCCTAATCCTAACCCTAACCCTAACCATCACACTAAACCTAACCCTAAACAGAAACTTAACCCTAATACCTAACCCTTACCCTAACCCTAACGCAAATCTAACCCTAATCCAAAGCCTAAACCTAACCCTAAGCCTAACGAAAACCTAACCAAAAACCTAACCCTAACCCTAACCCTAACCATAAACCTAACACTAACCCTAACACTAACCCTAACGCAACCTCACCCTAACCCTAACCCTAACGCAAACGTAACCCTATCCCTAACCCTAACCCTAAACCTAACCCTAACTTTAACCCTAACGCAAACATAACCCTAACCCAAACCCTAACCCTAACCCTAACCCTAACGCAAACCTAACCCTAACCATAACCCTAACCCTAATGCAAACGTAATCCTAACCCTAACCCTAACACTAAACCTAACCCTAACACTAACCCTAATGCAAACCTAACCCTAACCCTAACCCTAACCCTAACTCTAACCTTAAAGCTAACCCTAACCCTAACCCTAACGCAATCCTAACCCTAACCCTAACCCTAACCCTAACCCTAACCCTAACCCTAACCCTAACGCAAACCTAACCCTAACCCTAATCCTAACCCTAACCCTAACCGTAATGCAAACATAACCCTAACACTAACCCTAACCATAATCACCATAAACCTAACTCTAACACAAACCTAACCCTAACCCTAACCCTAACCGCAATCTAACCCTAACCCTAACCCTAACGCAAACCTAACGCTAACCATAACCCTAACCCTAACGCAAAATTTACACTAACCCTAAACCTAACACTAAACCTAACCGTAACCCTAACCGTAATGCAAACCTAACCCTAACCGTAACCCTAACCCTAACCCTAACCCTAAACTTAACACTAAATCTTACCCTAAATCTTAAATTAACTCTTATGCCTAAACCTAACCCTAAACCTAACCCTAACGCTAACTTAAACCTAACCCTAACCCAAACCCTAACCCTAAACCTAACCCTAACCCTAACCCTAACCCTAAACCTAAAACTAACCCTAACCCTAACCCTAACCATAACCCTAACAATCACACTAAACCTAACCCTAAACCTAAACTTTACCCTAAAACCTAACCTGACCCTAACCCTAACGCTAAACTAACCCTAATCCAAAGCCTAACCTTAACCCTAACCCTAACGCAAACCTAACCATAAACCTAACACTAACCCTAACCCTAACCCTAACGCAAACCTCACCCTAAACCTAACCCTAACGCAAACGTAACCCTAACCATAACCATAACCGTAAAAATAACCCTAAACCTAACCGTAACGCAAACCTAACCCTAACCTTATCCCTAACCGTAACCCTAACGCAAACCTAAACCTAACCATAACCCTAACCCTAACGCAAACGTAAACCTAACCCTAACCCTAACAATAAACCTAACCCTAACCCTAACCCTAATGCAAACCGAACCCTAACCCTAACACTAACCCTAACTCTAACCCTAAACCTAACCCTAAACCTAACCCTAACGCAAACCTAACCCTAACCCTAACCCTAACCCTAACCCTAACACTAAAACTAACCCTAACGCTAACCCTAACCCTAACCCAAACCCTAACCGTAATCCTAACCCTAACGAAAACAAAATCTAACCCTAACACTAAGCCTAAACCTAACCTTAAAACTAAACTTACCCCTAACCCTAACGCAAACCTATCCCTAACCCTAACCCCATCCTTAACCCTAACCCGAAACTTAACCCTAAATCCTAGCCCTAACCCTAACCCTAACCCTAAACCTAACCTTCAAACTAACTTTAACCCTAACCGTAACGCAAACCTAACCCTAACCCTAAACCAAACACTAACCCTAACGCAAACCTAACACTAACCCTAACCCTAACCCTAACCCTAAACCTAACGCAAATCTAACACTAAATCCAAACACTAACCCTAACCCTAACCCTAACACTAAACACAAACCCTAATACTAACGATAACCCTAACACAAACCTAACGCTAAGCCTATCTCAGCCCTAACCCTAAACTAATCCTAAACCTAACCATAAACCTAACCCTAATGCAAACCTAACCCTAACCGTAACCCAACCCTAAACTTAACCCAAACCCTAACGCAGGCTAACACTAACCCTAATCCTAACCGAAACCCTAAACCTAACCCTAAACTTAACTTTAACCCTAAACCCTTACCCTCACACTAACCCTAAACCCTAACCCTAACCCTAACCTAACCCTAACCCTAACCCTAACCCTAACACTAATCCTAACTCTAACCCTAAACCTAACCCTAACCTAACCCTAACGCAAACCTAACCCTAACCCTAACCCTAACCCTAACCCTAATGGAAACCTAACCCTAAACCCTAACCCTAACACTATCCTTAACGCAAACGTAACCCTAACCCTAACCCTAACCATAAAACCCTAACGCTAACCCTAAACTGCACCCTAAGCCTTACACTAAAACCTAGCCCTAACCCTAACACTAACCCTAACGCAAACCCTAACCCTAACCCTAACCCTAACCCTAACACTAACCCTAAGCCTAACACTTACCTGAACCCGAAACCGAACCCGAACCCGAACCCAAACCCGAACCCGAAGCATAACACTAACCATAACCCTAAACCTAACCCTAACACTAAACCTAACCCTAACCCTAACACTAACCCTAAGCCTAACCCTAACCCTAACCCTAACTCTAACGCAAACCTAACCCTAACCATGACCATAACCCTAACGCAAACTTAACACTAACCCTAAACCTAACACTAAACTTAACCCTAACACTAACCCTAATGCAAATCTAACACTAACCCTAACCCTAACCCTAACACTAACCCTAAAGCTAACCTAAACATAACCCAAATCCTAACCCTAACCGTAACGCTAACCCTCACCCTAACCCTAACCTTAACGCTAAACCTTAACTTAAATCTTAACTTAACCCTAATCCCTAACCCTAACCCTAACCTAACCCTAACGCTAACTTAAACCTAACCCTAACCCAAACCCTAAACGTAAACCTAACCCTAACCCTAATCCTAACTCTAAAACTAACGCTAACCCTAACCCTAACCCTAACCCTAACCATCACACTAAACCTAACCCTAAACAGAAACTTAACCCTAAAACCTAACCCTTACCCTAACCCTAACGCAAATCTAACCCTAATCCAAAGCCTAAACCTAACCCTAACCCTAACGAAAACCTAACCAAAAAGCTAACCCTAACCCTAACCCTAACCCTAACCATAAACCTAACACTAACCCTAACACTAACCCTAACGCAACCTCACCCTAACCCTAACCCTAACGCAAACGTAACCCTAAACCTAACCCTAATCCTAAACCTAACCCTAACCCTAACCCTAACGCGAACCTAACCCTAACCCTAACCCTACACCTAACCCTAACCCTAACCCTAACCCTAACCCTAACGCAAACCTAACCCTAACCATAACCCTAACCCTAATGCAAACGTAATCCTAACCCTAACCCTACCACTAAACCTAACCCTAACCCTAACCCTAATGCAAACCTAACCCTAATCCTAACCCTAACCCTAACTCTAACCTTAAAGCTAACCCTAACCCTAACCCTAATGCAATCCTAACCCTAACCCTAACCCTAACCCTAACCCTAACCCTAACCCTAACGCAAACCCTAACCCTAACCCTAACACTAACACTAACCCTAACCCTAACCCTAACCCGAACCCGAAACCGAACCCGAACCCGAACACGAACCCGAACCATAACACTAACCCTAACCCTAACCCTAACCCTAAACCTAACCCTAACCCTAACACTAAACCTAAACTTAAACCTAACCCTAACCCTAACCCTAACCCTAACCCTAACACTAAACCTAACCTAAACCTTAACTTAAACCTAAACCCTAACCCTAAATTTAACCCTAACCCTAACCCAAACCCTAACGCTAACCTAAACCTAACCCTAACCCAAACCCTAACACTAACCCTAACCCAAACACTAATCCTAACCCTAACCCTAAAACTAACACTAAACCTAACCCAAACCCTAACCCTAACCCTAACACTAAACCTAACCCAAATCCTAACGCTAACCGTAATCCTAACACTAACCCTAAACCTAACCTTAACACTAAAACTTACCCGAAAGCTTATCTTAAGACTAATCCCTAACCCTAACCCTAACCTAACCCTAACGCTAACTTAAACCTAACCCTAAACCAAACCCTAACCCTAAACATAAACCTAACCCTAACCATCACACTAAACTTAACTCTAAACAGAAACTTAACCCTAAAACCTAATCCTAACCCTAACCCTAACGCAAACTTCACCCTAACCATATCCCTAACGCAATCGTAACCCTAACCCTAACCCTAGCCCTAACCCTAACGCAAACCGAACCTTAACCATAACACTAACCCTAACGCAAACGTAAACCTAACCCTAACCCTAACCCTAATGCAAACCTAACCCGAACCGTAACCCTAACCCTAACTCTAACCCTAAACCTAACCCTAACCCTAAACCTAACGCAAACCTAACCCTAACCCTAACCCTAACCATAACCCAAACCCTAAACCTAAACCTAACCCTAACGCAAACCTAACCCTAAACCTAACCCTAACCCTAACGCAAACTTAACACTAACCCTAAACCAACACTAAACCTAATCCTAAACCTAACCCTAATGCAAACCTACCCCTAACCCTAACAATAACCCTAACACTAAAGCTAACCTAAACCTAGCCCAAATCCTAATCCTAACCTTAACCCTAACCCTAACCCTAACCCTAACCTTAACACTAAACCTTACCCCATATCTTAACTTAACCCTAATCCCTAAACCTAACCCTAAACCTAACCCTAACGCTATCTTAAACCTAACGCTAACTCAAACCCTGACCCTAAACCTAACCGTAACCCTAACCCTAATCCTAAACTTAAAACTAACCCTAACCCTAACCCTAACCCTAACCCTACACATCACACTAAACCTAACCCTAAACCTAAACTTAACCCTAAAACCTAACCCGAACCCTAACCCTAACGCAAATCTAACCCTAATCCAAAGCCTAACCCTAACCCTAACCCTAACGCAAACCTAACCATAAACCTAACACTAACCCTAACCCTAACCCTAACGCAAACCTCACCCTAACCCTAACCCTAACGCAAACGTAACACTAACCCTAATCCTACACCTAAACCTAACCATTAAACTAACCCTAACGCAAACGTAAACCTAACCCTAACCCTAACACTAAACCTAACCCTAACCCTAACCCTAATGAAAACCTAACCCTAACCCTAACACTAACCATAACTCTAACCCTAAACCAAACCCTAAGCTAACCCTAACGCAAACCTAACCCTAACCCTAACCCTAACCCTAACCCTAATGGAAACCTAACCCTAAACCCTAACCCTAACACTATCCTTAACGCAAACGTAACCCTAACCCTAACCCTAACCATAAAACCCTAACGCTAACCCCAAACTGGACCCTAACCCTTACACTAAAACCTAGCCCTAACCCTAACACTAACCCTAACGCAAACCCTAACCCTAACCCTAACCCTAACCCTAACTCTAACGCAAACCTAACCCTAACCATGACCATAACCCTAACGCAAACTTAACACTAACCCTCAACCTAACACTAAACTTAACCCTAACACTAACCCTAATGCAAACATAACACTAACCCTAACCCTAACCCTAACACTAACCCTAAAGCTAACCTAAACATAACCCAAATCCTAACCCTAACCGTAACCCTAACCCTCACCCTAACCCTAACCTTAACGCTAAACCTTACCTTAAATCATAACTTAACCCTAATCCCTAACCCTAACCCTAACCTAACCCTAACGCGAACTTAAACCTAACCCTAACCCAAACCCTAAACCTAAACCTAACCCTAACCCTAACCCTAACCCTAAAACTAACGCTAACCCTAACCCTAACCATAACCCTAACCATCACACTAAACCTAACCCTAAACAGAAACTTAAACCTAAAACCTAACCCTTACCCTAAACCTAACGCAAATCTAACCCTAATCCAAAGCCTAAACCTAAACCTAACCCTAACGAAAACCTAACCAAAAACCTAACCCTAACCCTAACCCTAACCCTAACCATAAACCTAACACTAACCCTAACACTAACCCTAACGCAACCTCACCCTAACCCTAACCCTAACGCAAACGTAACCCTAAACCTAACCCTAACCCTAAACCTAACCCTAACCCTAACCCTAACGCGAACCTAACCCTAACCCTAACCCTACACCTAACCCTAACCCTAACCCTAACCCTAACCCTAACGCAAACCTAACCCTAACCATAACCCTAACCCTAATGCAAACGTAATCCTAACCCTAACCCTACCACTAAACCTAACCCTAACCCTAACCCTAATGCAAACCTAACCCTAATCCTAACCCTAACCCTAACTCTAACCTTAAAGCTAACCCTAACCCTAACCCTAATGCAATCCTAACCCTAACCCTAACCCTAACCCTAACCCTAACCCTAACGCAAACCCTAACCCTAACCCTAACACTAACACTAACCCTAACCCTAACCCTAACCCGAACCCGAAACCGAACCCGAACCCGAACACGAACCCGAACCATAACACTAACCCTAACCCTAACCCTAACCCTAAACCTAACCCTAACCCTAACACTAAACCTAACCTTAAACCTAACCCTAACCCTAACCCTAACCCTAACCCTAACACTAAACCTAACCTAAACCTTAACTTAAACCTAAACCCTAACCCTAAATTTAACCCTAACCCTAACCCAAACCCTAACGCTAACCTAAACCTAACCCTAACCCAAACCCTAACACTAACCCTAACCCAAACACTAATCCTAACCCTAACCCTAAAACTAACACTAAACCTAACCCAAACCCTAACCCTAACCCTAACACTAAACCTAACCCAAATCCTAACGCTAACCGTAATCCTAACACTAACCCTAAACCTAACCTTAACACTAAAACTTACCCGAAAGCTTATCTTAAGACTAATCCCTAACCCTAACCCTAACCTAACCCTAACGCTAACTTAAACCTAACCCTAAACCAAACCCTAACCCTAAACATAAACCTAACCCTAACCATCACACTAAACTTAACTCTAAACAGAAACTTAACCCTAAAACCTAATCCTAACCCTAACCCTAACGCAAACTTCACCCTAACCATATCCCTAACGCAATCGTAACCCTAACCCTAACCCTAGCCCTAACCCTAACGCAAACCGAACCTTAACCATAACACTAACCCTAACGCAAACGTAAACCTAACCCTAACCCTAACCCTAATGCAAACCTAACCCGAACCGTAACCCTAACCCTAACTCTAACCCTAAACCTAACCCTAACCTAAACCTAACGCAAACCTAACCCTAACCCTAACCCTAACCATAACCCAAACCCTAACCCTAAACCTAACCCTAACGCAAACCTAACCCTATCCATAACCCTAACCCTAACGCAAACTTAACACTAACCCTAAACCAACACTAAACCTAATCCTAAACCTAACCCTAATGCAAACCTACCCCTAACCCTAACAATAACCCTAACACTAAAGCTAACCTAAACCTAGCCCAAATCCTAATCCTAACCTTAACCCTAACCCTAACCCTAACCCTAACCTTAACACTAAACCTTACCCCATATCTTAACTTAACCCTAATCCCTAAACCTAAACCTAAACCTAACCCTAACGCTATCTAAAACCTAACGCTAACTCAAACCCTGACCCTAAACCTAACCGTAACCCTAACCCTAATCCTAAACTTAAAACTAACCCTAACCCTAACCCTAACCCTAACCCTACACATCACACTAAACCTAACCCTAAACCTAAACTTAACCCTAAAACCTAACCCGAACCCTAACCCTAACGCAAATCTAACCCTAATCCAAAGCCTAAATCTAACCCTAACCCTAACGCAAACCTAACCATAAACCTAACACTAACCCTAACCCTAACCCTAACGCAAACCTCACCCTAACCCTAACCCTAACGCAAACGTAACACTAACCCTAATCCTACACCTAAACCTAACCATTAAACTAACCCTAACGCAAACGTAAACCTAACCCTAACCCTAACACTAAACCTAACCCTAACCCTAACCCTAATGAAAACCTAACCCTAACCCTAACACTAACCATAACTCTAACCCTAAACCTAAACCTAACCTAACCCTAACGCAAACCTAACCCTAACCCTAACCCTAACCCTAACCCTAAAGCAAACCTAACCCTAACCCTAACCCTAACCCTAACCCTAACCCTAAACCTAACGCAAAACTAACACTACGCCTAATCCTAACCATAACCCTAACCCTAACCCTAACACTAACGCAAACCTAACCCTAACCCTAACCCTAACCCTACACTAAACCTAACCCTAAAACTTAACGTAAAACTAAACTCTATCCCTAACCCTAACCCTAACACTAAACTTTACCCTAAACCTTAATTTAACTCTAAACCCTAACCCTAAACCTAAACCTAACCCTAACGCCAACCTAAACCTAAACCTAACCCAAACCCTAACCCTAACCCTAACCCTAACCCTAAAACTAACCCTAACCCAAAAACTAACCCTAACCCTAACGCTAAACCTAACCCTAACCCTAACCCTAACGCAAACATAAACCTAAACCTAACCCTAACCCTAACCCAAACCCTAACTCTAACGCAAACCTAACCCCAAACCTAACCCTAACCCTAACGAAAACGTAACCCTAACCTTAACACTAACCCTAACCCTAACCCTAACCCTAACCCTAAATATAACCAGAACCCTAACCCTAACGCAAACCTAACCCTATCGCTAACCCTAACCCTAACCCTAATGCAAACCTAAACCTAACCCTAATCTTAACCCTAACCATAACCCTAACCATAACACTAAACCTAACCCTAAAACTAAACTTAACCCTAAAGCCTACACCTAACCCTAACCCTAACCCTAAACCTAACCGTAAAACTAACCGTAACCCTAACACTAATTCTAACCATAACCCTAAACCTACCCCAAACACTAAACCTAAAACTAACCCTAACCCTGACACTAATCGTAACCATAACTCTCATCCTAACCCTAACGCTAAACCTAACCCACATCCTAAACTTAACCCTAAACCCTAAGCCTAACCCTAACGCAAACCTAAACCTAACGCTAACCCAAACCCTAACACTAACCCTAACCCTAACTCTAACCCTAAACCTAACCCTAACACTAACCCTAACGCAAACCTTACCCTAACCCTAACCCTAACCCTAACCCTAAGCCTAACGCATACCTAACCCTAACCCTAATCCTAACTATAACCCTAACGCTAACTTAACCCTAACCGTAACCCTAAACCCTAACCCTAACCCTAACCCTAACCCTAAACCTAACCCTAACCCTAACCCTAATACTAAACCTAACACTAAACCTAAACTTAACCCTAAACCGTAACCATAATCCTAACCCTAACACAAACGAAACCCTAACCCTAGCCCTAACCCTAACCCTAACCCTAACCCTAACGCAAAGGTATCCATAACCATAACCCCAACAGTAACGAAACTTAACCCTAACCCTAACACAAAACCTAACCCTAACCCGAATCCTAATGCAAACCTAACACTAACCCTAACCCTAACCCTAACTTTAATACTAAAACTAACCCTAACATTAACCCTAACGCAAAACTAACCCTAAACCTAATCCTAACCCTAACCCTAACCGTAACGAAAACATAACCCTAACACTAACCCTAACCCTAATCCTAACCCTAAACCTAATCCTAACCCTAACACTATCCTTAACGCAAACGTAACCCTATCCCTAACCCTAACCATAAAACCCTAACGCTAATCCTAAACCGGACCCTAACCCTAACCGTAAACACTAGCACTAACCCTAACACTAACCCTAACGCAAACCCTAACCCTAACCCTAACCCTAAACCTAACCCGAACCTGAAACCGAATCAGAACCCGAACCCGAAACCGAACCATAACACAAACCCTTACCCTAAACCTAAAACTAAACCTAAACCTAACCCTAACTCTAACCCTACCCTAACCTAACCCTAAACCTAACCCTAACCCTAACCTAAACACTAAACCTAACCCTAACCTAACCCTAACCCTACCCTAACCCTAACCTAAGCCTATCTCTAAAACTAACCCTAACCCTAAACCTACACTAACCCTAACCCTAATGCAAACCTAATCCTAACCCTAACCCTAACGCAAACGTAACCCTAAACCTAACCCTAACCCTAACCCTAACAATAAACGTAACGGAACCCTAACCCTAACGCAACCTAAACCTAACCCTAACCCTAAACCTAATGCAAACCTCAAACTAAACCTAGCCCTAACCCTAACCCTAACCCTAACACTAAACCTAACCCTAAAACTAAGTGAAACCTAAAGCCTAACCCTAACCCTAACCCTAACCCTAACCCTAAACCTAACCTTAAAATTAACCCTGAGGAGGCGTGCCTGACTCACGCTGGGCCAGAGTCTTTTCTCTGTGACTTGGAATTAGGACTACGACTCTACACCCCAGTCTGAACCAAAGAGAGGCCCTTGAGACATCTCAGCATTCATCTAATACACTCCCGTTTGGGCTTAAGCTATCTGAAGTAGGTTTTTATTCCCAAAGCAGTCTTAACCAAAATATTATGGCTCTAAGAAAAGATTTCTGAGACTTCCGGAAAAATGGCGGAGTGAGGTGAGCCTCTGTAAAGCTCCCCTGGAATTTACAAAGAATCGAACAACAAAAACTCCACAAAGGACTCCCTGCACAGCAGACAAGCAACACGAAGAGGCCCACTACCGACTGAAATCACCTACAGGTGGGAGATTCGCGCGAGTGGAGGGAGGAGGAAAGGGAGAAGCGCGCGGAGACGGACCCGCGCGGGCGCAGGACTCAGACCCAGCTCAGTGCGCCGAGCTCGCTGCTTCCCGGAACTACCGCAGCTGCGGGAGATCGGACTGCTAGGGCTCCGCCAGGGCTCCACAGGGCTGAGGGGGCAGCATATAACACGGCTGAACCCAACGCTCACGGCAGAGACCTCGGAGAAAAGACTGAGGGAAAAAGGCTGAAAACAGTGGTTTAAGCCTGCACTGCCGAGCAGAGAACGGAGCCTTAGGCACTGAGACTAGCCGCCCCCTCCCTCCCCTCCCAGAGCTCGCCCCGCCCCCACCTGTCCGGTGCTAGAAGCGAAACAGTAGCAGTGTCAGATCAAAACAACAGAAAATTTGCTGTTTTGAGATCTGTGGACCGCAAATACAAATTCACAGCCCAACTAGTTCCAGCAAAGGGGAGAGAGCAGTGGAAGCAGGACCGACTGTGGTGGTGGTCGACGCCATTGCTCTGGGCCACCTCTCACAACTCACCCCACCCCTGACCCCACCTATCTGGGCGGATCCCTGCAGGAGTAAACAGAACTGCTGAAATATACGGGCTCTGAATCAGCAGCTGGAAGAGCTTTCGAACATCAAAAGCTCTCCGCATACCCACCGGGACACTGCGCCCTGTGACCTAGACGAACTATTAACAGAAGAGAACCCGTCTCCCAGGGAATCCCCCCATTGCGTGAGAAGTTGGAATAGTGCAGAGAAAACATAGCACTACTGTGTGGGAGAAGAAAAATAAGTTGCAGTTGGAGAAATAATAAAACATTCTACCAACAAGTACTGGCAAACAAAAGAAAGACCGCTTTCTATCAACCTGTTGCAGAAGTCACTCCTGTAGATGTCTAGGAAGAGAAATAGTAAACCAGTAATCGCCATGAATAACCAAGGCAACAAGATAGCTCAGAAAGAAAGTGAAAAATCTCCAGAGAAGGCACTTAAAGATACAGAAATATGTGACTTAAATGACAGAGAATTCAAGATTGCAGTTCTGAAAAAACGAGATACAAGAAAACACAGATAGGCAGTTAAAGGAACTCAGAAACTCAATCAAAGAACAGCATGAACATTTTACGAAAGAGATTGAAATCTTAAAAAAGAACCAAATAGAATTTCTGGAGATTAAGAACTCAATAGAAGAAATTAAGAATGAAATAACCAGCTTAGGTAGTAGAGTTGACCAGATGGAGCAAAGAATCAGTGACATCGAAGATAGAAACCTGGAAATGACACAAATTGAAGAAGAAAGAGACTTGAGACTTAAAAGAAATGAAAGAACTCTACAAGAACTTTCTGACTCCATCAGAAAGAGCAATATAAGAATAATGGGCATACCAGAAGGAGAAGAAAGAGAGAAGGGAACAGAGAATATATTCAAACAAATTGTCGATGAGAACTTCCCAAATTTGTGGACAGAACTGGACCCTCGAATCCAAGAAGCAAATAGAACACCTAGTTACCTCAATTCCAACAGACCTTCTCCAAGGCACATTGTATTGAAGATGTCTAAAATCAACGACAAAGAAAGAATCCTCAAGGCAGCCAGGGAAAAGAAGACGGTAACTTACAAAGGAAAGCCCATTAGATTATCATCAGATTTTTCAGCAGAAACTCTACAAGCCAGGAGGGAGTGGAACCAAATATTCAAACTATTGAAAGAGAGAAACCATGAGCCAAGAATAATATATCCAGCAAAGATATCCTTTAGATATGAAGGAGGAATAAAGACCTTTCCAGACATACAGAAGCTGAGGGAATTTTCTAATACACGACCTGCACTACAAGAAATACTAAAGGAGGCCATTCGACCACCATCAACAGGGACAATTTGTGGCAAACAAAACTCAAAAAGGGGGAGAGTAAAGGCCTGAACCGGAATATGGGAATGGAGAAAGTAAGCGTGCTGAAGAAAATGGAATACTCTAAATATCAAACTTTCTTTTACATAAACTTAAGGGTAACCACTCAAAATAAATCCAGAATTGAAATACATACTGAAATAAAAAAAGAAACAGAGGGAAACATCATAGAATACCACCACACAGAAATAATAGACAACAACAAAAAGGCAAAGAAACAATGGAGACACAACCTTACCAGAAAACTAAGGATAGAATGACAGGAAATCCTCACATATCAATAATTACTCTAAATGTAAATGGACTGAACTCACCAATAAAAAGGCACAGAGTAGCAGATTGGATCAAAAAACTAAACCCAACCATATGCTGTCTCCAAGAGACACATCTCAGCTACAAGGACAAGCATAGACTCAAAGTGAAAGGGTGGAAATTGACACTCCAAGCAAATGGTACCCAGAGAAAATCAGGTGTAGCCATAATGATATCAGATGAAACAGATTTCAAGGTGAAAAAGATAACAAGAGACAAAGATGGACATTTCATAATGGTGAAGGGGACTGTACAACAAGAAGACATAACAGTCATCAATATTTATGCCCCCAATCAGGGAGCACCGAAATACACCAAGCAACTTCTAACAGAACTAAAGGGAGAAATTGACCAAAACACAATTATACTAGGGGACTTAAATACATCATTGACAGCTATGGATAGATCATCGAAACAGAAAATAAATAACGAAATAGTAGCCCTAAATGACACATTAGATGAAATGGACATAATTGACATTTATAGAGCACTTCATCCTAAAACATCAGACTACACGTTCTTTTCTAGTGTACATGGAACATTCTCAAGGATAGACCATATATTGGGACATAAAATCAGTCTCAACAAATTTAAGAAGATTGAAATCATACCATGCATATTCTCTGATCACAAGGCTTTGAAATTGGATATCAACTGTAAAAAGAAAGCGGGGAAAAACAAATACATGGAGACTAAACAACATACTTTTAAAGAAGGACTGGGTCAAAGAAGAAATTAGAGGAGAGATCAAAAGATACATTGAAACAAATGACAATGAAAATACATCCTACCAAAATTTTTGGGATGCAGCGAAAGCAGTTTTAAGAGGGAAATTTATCTCATTACAGGCCTATCTCAAGAAACAAGAAAACTCCCAAATAAATAACCTCATGTTACACCTTAAAGAACTAGAAAAAGAAGAACAAGTAAAACCCAAGGTCAGCAGAAGAAAGGAAATAACAAAAATTAGAGCAGAACTAAATGAAATAGAGAACAAAAAGACAATAGAAAAAATTAATATGACAAAGAGCTGGTTTTTTGAAAAGATTAACAAAATTGACAAACCCTTGGCTAGACTTACTAAGATAAAAAGAGAGAAGACACTGATTAACAAAATCAGAAACGTAAAAGGGGAAGTTATCACGGACACCACAGAAATACAAAGGATCATCCAAGAATACTATGAAGGACTATATGCCACCAAATTCAACAACCTAGAAGAAATGGACAAGTTCTTAGAAACATATAGCCTTCCAAGGCTGAACCATGAAGAACTGGAAAATCTAAACAGACCGATCACCAGTAACGAAATTGAATCAGTCATCCAAAACCTTCCCAAAAGCAAAAGTCCGGGACCAGATGGCTTCACTAGTGAATTCTACCAAACCTTCAAAGAGGATCTAATACCAATTCTGCACAAACTCTTCCAAAAAATTGAAGAAGAGACAGTACTCCCTAACTCATTTTATGAGGCCAACATTACCCTGATACCAAAACCTGGTAAGGACAGCACAAAAAAAGAAAACTACAGACCAATATCTCTAATGAATACCGATGCAAAAATCCTAAATAAAATTCTAGCAAATCGAATACAACAATGCATTAAAAAGATTATTCATCACGACCAAGTGGGGTTCATCCCCGGGGCACAAGGATGGTTCAACATATGCAAATCCATCAACGTGATACATCACATAAACAAAATAAAGGACAAAAATCATATGATTATATCAATTGATGCAGAAAAAGCATTTGACAAGATACAACATCCATTTATGATTAAAACACTTAATAAAATGGGTATAGAAGGAAAATACCTTAACATAATAAAGGCCATATATGACAAGCCCTCTGCTAATCTCATAATTAATGGAGAAAAACTGAAGCCCTTTGCTCTACGTTCAGGAACACGACAGGGATGTCCCCTATCACCTCTGCTTTTCAACATAGTGTTGGAAGTCCTTGCCAGAGCAATCAGGCAAGAGAAAGAAATAAAAGGCATCCAAATTGGGAATGAAGAAGTTAAATTATCACTCTTTGCAGACGACATGATGCTATATATAGAAAACCCTAAAGACTCCACCAAAAAGCTATTAGAAACAATCAACGAATACAGTAAAGTTGCCGGCTACAAAATCAACGCACAAAAGTCCATTGCCTTCCTATATACTAACAATGAAATCTCAGAAAAAGAAATACAAAAAACAATTCCTTTTGCAATTGCAGCAAAAAGAATAAAATACCTAGGAATAAACTTAACCAAGGATGTGAAAGACCTATATGCTGAAAACTATAAGACTTTTTTGAAAGAAATTGAAGAAGACACAAAGAAATGGAAAGACATTCCGTGCTCATGGATTGGAAGAATCAACATAGTTAAAATGGCCATATTACCCAAAGCAATATACAGATTCAATGCAATCCCCATCAAAATCCCAATGGAATTTTTTAAAGAAATAGAACAAAAAATCATCAGATTTGTTTGGAACCACAAAAGACCCCGAATAGCCAAAGCAATCTTAAGGAAAAAGAACAATAATGGAGGTATCACACTTCCTGACTTTGGCTTGTACTACAGGGCTACAATCATCAAAACAGCATGGTATTGGCAGAAAAACAGACACATAGACCAATGGAATAGAATTGAGAACCCAGAAATAAAACCACATAAATATGGACAGATAATTTTTGACAAAGAAGCTAAAAACATACAATGGAGCAAAGACAGCCTCTTCAATAAATGGTGCTGGGAGAATTGGATAGCCACGTGCAAAAGAATGAAACTGGACTGCTATTTGTCACCATGTACCAAAGTTAATTCAAAATGGATCAAAGACTTAAGCATAAGACCTGACACAATAAACTGCATAGAAGAAAACATAGGTACTAAACTTATGGACCTTGGGTTCAAAGAGCATTTTATGAACTTGACTCCAAAGGCAATGGAAGTAAAAGCTAAAATAAACGAATGGGACTATATGAAACTTAAAAGCTTCTGCACAGCAAAAGAAACCATTGACAAAATAAAGAGGCCACCAACTGAATGGGAGAAGATTTTTGCAAACAGCGCCTCCGATAAGGGGCTAGTATCCAGAATATACAAGGAACTCATGCAACTCAACAACAAAAAAACAAACAACCCAATTGAAAAATGGGCAGAGGACTTGAAGAGACATTTCTCCAAAGAGGACATACAAATGGCAAATAGACATATGAAAAAGTGCTCAACATCACTAATCATCAGAGAAATGCAAATCAAAACCACAATGAGATATCACCTCACCCCAGTCAGAATGGCTATCATCAACAAGACAAACAATAACAAGTGTTGGAGAGGCTGTGGAGAAAAAGGAACCCTCATACACTGTTGGTGGGAATGCAGACTGGTGCAGCCGTTATGGAAGGCAGTGTGGAGGTTTCTCAAAGAATTACGAATAGAATTGCCATATGACCCAGCAATCCCTCTTCTGGGTATCTACCCAAAAAATCTGAAAACATTTAGAGATAAAGACACGTGTGCTCCAATGTTCATTGCAGCTTTGTTTACGGTGGCCAAGACATGGAAACAACCAAAATGTCCTTCGATAGATGAATGGATAAAGAAGCTGTGGTATATATACACAATGGAATACTATTTGGCAGTAAGAAAAGATGATATAGGAACATTTGTGACAACATGGATGGATCTTGAGAGAGTAATGCTGAGCGAAACAAGTCAGACAGAAAAAGCAGAGAACCATGTGATTTCACTGATATGTGGTATATAAACCAAGAACAACAAAAGAACAAGACAAACAAATGAGAAACAGAAACTCATAGACACAGACAATAGTTTAGTGGTTGCCAGAGGGTAACGGGGGCGGGGGGTGGGGGGTGGGAGATGAGGGTAAGGGGGATCGAATATATGGTGATGGAAAGAGAACTGACTTTGGGTGGTGAACACACAATGGGATTTATAGATGATGTAATACAGAATTGTACACCTGAAATCTATGTAATTTTACTAACAATTGTCACCCCAATAAATTTAATTAAAAAAAAATAAATAAATAACCCTAACCTTAACACTAACTCTAATGCAAACCTAACCCTAACCTTAACCCTAAACCTAACTCTAACCCTAAACCTAACCCTAACCCTAACCCTAAAGCAAACCTAACCCTAACCCTAACCCTAACCCTAACCCTAACCCTAAACCTAACGCAAAACTAACACTACGCCTAATCCTAACCATAACCCTAACCCTAACCCTAACACTAACGCAAACCTAACCCTAACCCTAACCCTAACCCTACACTAAACCTAACCCTAAAACTTAACGTAAAACTAAACTCTATCCCTAACCCTAACCCTAACACTAAACTTTACCCTAAACCTTAATTTAACTCTAAACCCTAACCCTAAACCTAAACCTAACCCTAACGCCAACCTAAACCTAAACCTAACCCAAACCCTAACCCTAACCCTAACCCTAACCCTAAAACTAACCCTAACCCAAAAACTAACCCTAACCCTAACGCTAAACCTAACCCTAACCCTAACCCTAACGCAAACATAAACCTAAACCTAACCCTAACCCTAACCCAAACCCTAACTCTAACGCAAACCTAACCCCAAACCTAACCCTAACCCTAACGAAAACGTAACCCTAACCTTAACACTAACCCTAACCCTAACCCTAACCCTAACCCTAAATATAACCAGAACCCTAACCCTAACGCAAACCTAACCCTATCGCTAACCCTAACCCTAACCCTAATGCAAACCTAAACCTAACCCTAATCTTAACCCTAACCATAACCCTAACCATAACACTAAACCTAACCCTAAAACTAAACTTAACCCTAAAGCCTACACCTAACCCTAACCCTAACCCTAAACCTAACCGTAAAACTAACCGTAACCCTAACACTAATTCTAACCATAACCCTAAACCTACCCCAAACACTAAACCTAAAACTAACCCTAACCCTGACACTAATCGTAACCATAACTCTCATCCTAACCCTAACGCTAAACCTAACCCACATCCTAAACTTAACCCTAAACCCTAAGCCTAACCCTAACGCAAACCTAAACCTAACGCTAACCCAAACCCTAACACTAACCCTAACCCTAACTCTAACCCTAAACCTAACCCTAACACTAACCCTAACGCAAACCTTACCCTAACCCTAACCCTAACCCTAACCCTAAGCCTAACGCATACCTAACCCTAACCCTAATCCTAACTATAACCCTAACGCTAACTTAACCCTAACCGTAACCCTAAACCCTAACCCTAACCCTAACCCTAACCCTAAACCTAACCCTAACCCTAACCCTAATACTAAACCTAACACTAAACCTAAACTTAACCCTAAACCGTAACCATAATCCTAACCCTAACACAAACGAAACCCTAACCCTAGCCCTAACCCTAACCCTAACCCTAACCCTAACGCAAAGGTATCCATAACCATAACCCCAACAGTAACGAAACTTAACCCTAACCCTAACACAAAACCTAACCCTAACCCGAATCCTAATGCAAACCTAACACTAACCCTAACCCTAACCCTAACTTTAATACTAAAACTAACCCTAACATTAACCCTAACGCAAAACTAACCCTAAACCTAATCCTAACCCTAACCCTAACCGTAACGAAAACATAACCCTAACACTAACCCTAACCCTAATCCTAACCCTAAACCTAATCCTAACCCTAACACTATCCTTAACGCAAACGTAACCCTATCCCTAACCCTAACCATAAAACCCTAACGCTAATCCTAAACCGGACCCTAACCCTAACCGTAAACACTAGCACTAACCCTAACACTAACCCTAACGCAAACCCTAACCCTAACCCTAACCCTAAACCTAACCCGAACCTGAAACCGAATCAGAACCCGAACCCGAAACCGAACCATAACACAAACCCTTACCCTAAACCTAAAACTAAACCTAAACCTAACCCTAACTCTAACCCTACCCTAACCTAACCCTAAACCTAACCCTAACCCTAACCTAAACACTAAACCTAACCCTAACCTAACCCTAACCCTACCCTAACCCTAACCTAAGCCTATCTCTAAAACTAACCCTAACCCTAAACCTACACTAACCCTAACCCTAATGCAAACCTAATCCTAACCCTAACCCTAACGCAAACGTAACCCTAAACCTAACCCTAACCCTAACCCTAACAATAAACGTAACGGAACCCTAACCCTAACGCAACCTAAACCTAACCCTAACCCTAAACCTAATGCAAACCTCAAACTAAACCTAGCCCTAACCCTAACCCTAACCCTAACACTAAACCTAACCCTAAAACTAAGTGAAACCTAAAGCCTAACCCTAACCCTAACCCTAACCCTAACCCTAAACCTAACCTTAAAATTAACCCTGAGGAGGCGTGCCTGACTCACGCTGGGCCAGAGTCTTTTCTCTGTGACTTGGAATTAGGACTACGACTCTACACCCCAGTCTGAACCAAAGAGAGGCCCTTGAGACATCTCAGCATTCATCTAATACACTCCCGTTTGGGCTTAAGCTATCTGAAGTAGGTTTTTATTCCCAAAGCAGTCTTAACCAAAATATTATGGCTCTAAGAAAAGATTTCTGAGACTTCCGGAAAAATGGCGGAGTGAGGTGAGCCTCTGTAAAGCTCCCCTGGAATTTACAAAGAATCGAACAACAAAAACTCCACAAAGGACTCCCTGCACAGCAGACAAGCAACACGAAGAGGCCCACTACCGACTGAAATCACCTACAGGTGGGAGATTCGCGCGAGTGGAGGGAGGAGGAAAGGGAGAAGCGCGCGGAGACGGACCCGCGCGGGCGCAGGACTCAGACCCAGCTCAGTGCGCCGAGCTCGCTGCTTCCCGGAACTACCGCAGCTGCGGGAGATCGGACTGCTAGGGCTCCGCCAGGGCTCCACAGGGCTGAGGGGGCAGCATATAACACGGCTGAACCCAACGCTCACGGCAGAGACCTCGGAGAAAAGACTGAGGGAAAAAGGCTGAAAACAGTGGTTTAAGCCTGCACTGCCGAGCAGAGAACGGAGCCTTAGGCACTGAGACTAGCCGCCCCCTCCCTCCCCTCCCAGAGCTCGCCCCGCCCCCACCTGTCCGGTGCTAGAAGCGAAACAGTAGCAGTGTCAGATCAAAACAACAGAAAATTTGCTGTTTTGAGATCTGTGGACCGCAAATACAAATTCACAGCCCAACTAGTTCCAGCAAAGGGGAGAGAGCAGTGGAAGCAGGACCGACTGTGGTGGTGGTCGACGCCATTGCTCTGGGCCACCTCTCACAACTCACCCCACCCCTGACCCCACCTATCTGGGCGGATCCCTGCAGGAGTAAACAGAACTGCTGAAATATACGGGCTCTGAATCAGCAGCTGGAAGAGCTTTCGAACATCAAAAGCTCTCCGCATACCCACCGGGACACTGCGCCCTGTGACCTAGACGAACTATTAACAGAAGAGAACCCGTCTCCCAGGGAATCCCCCCATTGCGTGAGAAGTTGGAATAGTGCAGAGAAAACATAGCACTACTGTGTGGGAGAAGAAAAATAAGTTGCAGTTGGAGAAATAATAAAACATTCTACCAACAAGTACTGGCAAACAAAAGAAAGACCGCTTTCTATCAACCTGTTGCAGAAGTCACTCCTGTAGATGTCTAGGAAGAGAAATAGTAAACCAGTAATCGCCATGAATAACCAAGGCAACAAGATAGCTCAGAAAGAAAGTGAAAAATCTCCAGAGAAGGCACTTAAAGATACAGAAATATGTGACTTAAATGACAGAGAATTCAAGATTGCAGTTCTGAAAAAACTCAACGAGATACAAGAAAACACAGATAGGCAGTTAAAGGAACTCAGAAACTCAATCAAAGAACAGCATGAACATTTTACGAAAGAGATTGAAATCTTAAAAAAGAACCAAATAGAATTTCTGGAGATTAAGAACTCAATAGAAGAAATTAAGAATGAAATAACCAGCTTAGGTAGTAGAGTTGACCAGATGGAGCAAAGAATCAGTGACATCGAAGATAGAAACCTGGAAATGACACAAATTGAAGAAGAAAGAGACTTGAGACTTAAAAGAAATGAAAGAACTCTACAAGAACTTTCTGACTCCATCAGAAAGAGCAATATAAGAATAATGGGCATACCAGAAGGAGAAGAAAGAGAGAAGGGAACAGAGAATATATTCAAACAAATTGTCGATGAGAACTTCCCAAATTTGTGGACAGAACTGGACCCTCGAATCCAAGAAGCAAATAGAACACCTAGTTACCTCAATTCCAACAGACCTTCTCCAAGGCACATTGTATTGAAGATGTCTAAAATCAACGACAAAGAAAGAATCCTCAAGGCAGCCAGGGAAAAGAAGACGGTAACTTACAAAGGAAAGCCCATTAGATTATCATCAGATTTTTCAGCAGAAACTCTACAAGCCAGGAGGGAGTGGAACCAAATATTCAAACTATTGAAAGAGAGAAACCATGAGCCAAGAATAATATATCCAGCAAAGATATCCTTTAGATATGAAGGAGGAATAAAGACCTTTCCAGACATACAGAAGCTGAGGGAATTTTCTAATACACGACCTGCACTACAAGAAATACTAAAGGAGGCCATTCGACCACCATCAACAGGGACAATTTGTGGCAAACAAAACTCAAAAAGGGGGAGAGTAAAGGCCTGAACCGGAATATGGGAATGGAGAAAGTAAGCGTGCTGAAGAAAATGGAATACTCTAAATATCAAACTTTCTTTTACATAAACTTAAGGGTAACCACTCAAAATAAATCCAGAATTGAAATACATACTGAAATAAAAAAAGAAACAGAGGGAAACATCATAGAATACCACCACACAGAAATAATAGACAACAACAAAAAGGCAAAGAAACAATGGAGACACAACCTTACCAGAAAACTAAGGATAGAATGACAGGAAATCCTCACATATCAATAATTACTCTAAATGTAAATGGACTGAACTCACCAATAAAAAGGCACAGAGTAGCAGATTGGATCAAAAAACTAAACCCAACCATATGCTGTCTCCAAGAGACACATCTCAGCTACAAGGACAAGCATAGACTCAAAGTGAAAGGGTGGAAATTGACACTCCAAGCAAATGGTACCCAGAGAAAATCAGGTGTAGCCATAATGATATCAGATGAAACAGATTTCAAGGTGAAAAAGATAACAAGAGACAAAGATGGACATTTCATAATGGTGAAGGGGACTGTACAACAAGAAGACATAACAGTCATCAATATTTATGCCCCCAATCAGGGAGCACCGAAATACACCAAGCAACTTCTAACAGAACTAAAGGGAGAAATTGACCAAAACACAATTATACTAGGGGACTTAAATACATCATTGACAGCTATGGATAGATCATCGAAACAGAAAATAAATAACGAAATAGTAGCCCTAAATGACACATTAGATGAAATGGACATAATTGACATTTATAGAGCACTTCATCCTAAAACATCAGACTACACGTTCTTTTCTAGTGTACATGGAACATTCTCAAGGATAGACCATATATTGGGACATAAAATCAGTCTCAACAAATTTAAGAAGATTGAAATCATACCATGCATATTCTCTGATCACAAGGCTTTGAAATTGGATATCAACTGTAAAAAGAAAGCGGGGAAAAACAAATACATGGAGACTAAACAACATACTTTTAAAGAAGGACTGGGTCAAAGAAGAAATTAGAGGAGAGATCAAAAGATACATTGAAACAAATGACAATGAAAATACATCCTACCAAAATTTTTGGGATGCAGCGAAAGCAGTTTTAAGAGGGAAATTTATCTCATTACAGGCCTATCTCAAGAAACAAGAAAACTCCCAAATAAATAACCTCATGTTACACCTTAAAGAACTAGAAAAAGAAGAACAAGTAAAACCCAAGGTCAGCAGAAGAAAGGAAATAACAAAAATTAGAGCAGAACTAAATGAAATAGAGAACAAAAAGACAATAGAAAAAATTAATATGACAAAGAGCTGGTTTTTTGAAAAGATTAACAAAATTGACAAACCCTTGGCTAGACTTACTAAGATAAAAAGAGAGAAGACACTGATTAACAAAATCAGAAACGTAAAAGGGGAAGTTATCACGGACACCACAGAAATACAAAGGATCATCCAAGAATACTATGAAGGACTATATGCCACCAAATTCAACAACCTAGAAGAAATGGACAAGTTCTTAGAAACATATAGCCTTCCAAGGCTGAACCATGAAGAACTGGAAAATCTAAACAGACCGATCACCAGTAACGAAATTGAATCAGTCATCCAAAACCTTCCCAAAAGCAAAAGTCCGGGACCAGATGGCTTCACTAGTGAATTCTACCAAACCTTCAAAGAGGATCTAATACCAATTCTGCACAAACTCTTCCAAAAAATTGAAGAAGAGACAGTACTCCCTAACTCATTTTATGAGGCCAACATTACCCTGATACCAAAACCTGGTAAGGACAGCACAAAAAAAGAAAACTACAGACCAATATCTCTAATGAATACCGATGCAAAAATCCTAAATAAAATTCTAGCAAATCGAATACAACAATGCATTAAAAAGATTATTCATCACGACCAAGTGGGGTTCATCCCCGGGGCACAAGGATGGTTCAACATACGCAAATCCATCAACGTGATACATCACATAAACAAAATAAAGGACAAAAATCATATGATTATATCAATTGATGCAGAAAAAGCATTTGACAAGATACAACATCCATTTATGATTAAAACACTTAATAAAATGGGTATAGAAGGAAAATACCTTAACATAATAAAGGCCATATATGACAAGCCCTCTGCTAATCTCATAATTAATGGAGAAAAACTGAAGCCCTTTGCTCTACGTTCAGGAACACGACAGGGATGTCCCCTATCACCTCTGCTTTTCAACATAGTGTTGGAAGTCCTTGCCAGAGCAATCAGGCAAGAGAAAGAAATAAAAGGCATCCAAATTGGGAATGAAGAAGTTAAATTATCACTCTTTGCAGACGACATGATGCTATATATAGAAAACCCTAAAGACTCCACCAAAAAGCTATTAGAAACAATCAACGAATACAGTAAAGTTGCCGGCTACAAAATCAACGCACAAAAGTCCATTGCCTTCCTATATACTAACAATGAAATCTCAGAAAAAGAAATACAAAAAACAATTCCTTTTGCAATTGCAGCAAAAAGAATAAAATACCTAGGAATAAACTTAACCAAGGATGTGAAAGACCTATATGCTGAAAACTATAAGACTTTTTTGAAAGAAATTGAAGAAGACACAAAGAAATGGAAAGACATTCCGTGCTCATGGATTGGAAGAATCAACATAGTTAAAATGGCCATATTACCCAAAGCAATATACAGATTCAATGCAATCCCCATCAAAATCCCAATGGAATTTTTTAAAGAAATAGAACAAAAAATCATCAGATTTGTTTGGAACCACAAAAGACCCCGAATAGCCAAAGCAATCTTAAGGAAAAAGAACAATAATGGAGGTATCACACTTCCTGACTTTGGCTTGTACTACAGGGCTACAATCATCAAAACAGCATGGTATTGGCAGAAAAACAGACACATAGACCAATGGAATAGAATTGAGAACCCAGAAATAAAACCACATAAATATGGACAGATAATTTTTGACAAAGAAGCTAAAAACATACAATGGAGCAAAGACAGCCTCTTCAATAAATGGTGCTGGGAGAATTGGATAGCCACGTGCAAAAGAATGAAACTGGACTGCTATTTGTCACCATGTACCAAAGTTAATTCAAAATGGATCAAAGACTTAAGCATAAGACCTGACACAATAAACTGCATAGAAGAAAACATAGGTACTAAACTTATGGACCTTGGGTTCAAAGAGCATTTTATGAACTTGACTCCAAAGGCAATGGAAGTAAAAGCTAAAATAAACGAATGGGACTATATGAAACTTAAAAGCTTCTGCACAGCAAAAGAAACCATTGACAAAATAAAGAGGCCACCAACTGAATGGGAGAAGATTTTTGCAAACAGCGCCTCCGATAAGGGGCTAGTATCCAGAATATACAAGGAACTCATGCAACTCAACAACAAAAAAACAAACAACCCAATTGAAAAATGGGCAGAGGACTTGAAGAGACATTTCTCCAAAGAGGACATACAAATGGCAAATAGACATATGAAAAAGTGCTCAACATCACTAATCATCAGAGAAATGCAAATCAAAACCACAATGAGATATCACCTCACCCCAGTCAGAATGGCTATCATCAACAAGACAAACAATAACAAGTGTTGGAGAGGCTGTGGAGAAAAAGGAACCCTCATACACTGTTGGTGGGAATGCAGACTGGTGCAGCCGTTATGGAAGGCAGTGTGGAGGTTTCTCAAAGAATTACGAATAGAATTGCCATATGACCCAGCAATCCCTCTTCTGGGTATCTACCCAAAAAATCTGAAAACATTTAGAGATAAAGACACGTGTGCTCCAATGTTCATTGCAGCTTTGTTTACGGTGGCCAAGACATGGAAACAACCAAAATGTCCTTCGATAGATGAATGGATAAAGAAGCTGTGGTATATATACACAATGGAATACTATTTGGCAGTAAGAAAAGATGATATAGGAACATTTGTGACAACATGGATGGATCTTGAGAGAGTAATGCTGAGCGAAACAAGTCAGACAGAAAAAGCAGAGAACCATGTGATTTCACTGATATGTGGTATATAAACCAAGAACAACAAAAGAACAAGACAAACAAATGAGAAACAGAAACTCATAGACACAGACAATAGTTTAGTGGTTGCCAGAGGGTAACGGGGGCGGGGGGTGGGGGGTGGGAGATGAGGGTAAGGGGGATCGAATATATGGTGATGGAAAGAGAACTGACTTTGGGTGGTGAACACACAATGGGATTTATAGATGATGTAATACAGAATTGTACACCTGAAATCTATGTAATTTTACTAACAATTGTCACCCCAATAAATTTAATTAAAAAAAAATAAATAAATAACCCTAACCTTAACACTAACTCTAATGCAAACCTAACCCTAACCTTAACCCTAAACCTAACTCTAACCCTAAACCTAACCCTAACCCTAACCCTAAAGCAAACCTAACCCTAACCCTAACCCTAACCCTAACCCTAACCCTAAACCTAACGCAAAACTAACACTACGCCTAATCCTAACCATAACCCTAACCCTAACCCTAACACTAACGCAAACCTAACCCTAACCCTAACCCTAACCCTACACTAAACCTAACCCTAAAACTTAACGTAAAACTAAACTCTATCCCTAACCCTAACCCTAACACTAAACTTTACCCTAAACCTTAATTTAACTCTAAACCCTAACCCTAAACCTAAACCTAACCCTAACGCCAACCTAAACCTAAACCTAACCCAAACCCTAACCCTAACCCTAACCCTAACCCTAAAACTAACCCTAACCCAAAAACTAACCCTAACCCTAACGCTAAACCTAACCCTAACCCTAACCCTAACGCAAATATAAACCTAAACCTAACCCTAACCCTAACCCAAACCCTAACTCTAACGCAAACCTAACCCCAAACCTAACCCTAACCCTAACGAAAACGTAACCCTAACCTTAACACTAACCCTAACCCTAACCCTAACCCTAACCCTAAATATAACCAGAACCCTAACCCTAACGCAAACCTAACCCTATCGCTAACCCTAACCCTAACCCTAATGCAAACCTAAACCTAACCCTAATCTTAACCCTAACCATAACCCTAACAATAACACTAAACCTAACCCTAAAACTAAACTTAACCCTAAAGCCTACACCTAACCCTAACCCTAACCCTAAACCTAACCGTAAAACTAACCGTAACCCTAACACTAATTCTAACCATAACCCTAAACCTACCCCAAACACTAAACCTAAAACTAACCCTAACCCTGACACTAATCGTAACCATAACTCTCATCCTAACCCTAACGCTAAACCTAACCCACATCCTAAACTTAACCCTAAACCCTAAGCCTAACCCTAACGCAAACCTAAACCTAACGCTAACCCAAACCCTAACACTAACCCTAACCCTAACTCTAACCCTAAACCTAACCCTAACACTAACCCTAACGCAAACCTTACCCTAACCCTAACCCTAACCCTAACCCTAAGCCTAACGCATACCTAACCCTAACCCTAATCCTAACTATAACCCTAACGCTAACTTAACCCTAACCGTAACCCTAAACCCTAACCCTAACCCTAACCCTAACCCTAAACCTAACCCTAACCCTAACCCTAATACTAAACCTAACCCTAAACCTAAACTTAACCCTAAACCGTAACCATAATCCTAACCCTAACACAAACGAAACCCTAACCCTAGCCCTAACCCTAACCCTAACCCTAACCCTAACGCAAAGGTATCCATAACCATAACCCCAACAGTAACGAAACTTAACCCTAACCCTAACACAAAACCTAACCCTAACCCGAATCCTAATGCAAACCTAACACTAACCCTAACCCTAACCCTAACTTTAATACTAAAACTAACCCTAACATTAACCCTAACGCAAAACTAACCCTAAACCTAATCCTAACCCTAACCCTAACCGTAACGAAAACATAACCCTAACACTAACCCTAACCCTAATCCTAACCCTAAACCTAATCCTAACCCTAACACTATCCTTAACGCAAACGTAACCCTATCCCTAACCCTAACCATAAAACCCTAACGCTAATCCTAAACCGGACCCTAACCCTAACCGTAAACACTAGCACTAACCCTAACACTAACCCTAACGCAAACCCTAACCCTAACCCTAACCCTAAACCTAACCCGAACCTGAAACCGAATCAGAACCCGAACCCGAAACCGAACCATAACACAAACCCTTACCCTAAACCTAAAACTAAACCTAAACCTAACCCTAACTCTAACCCTACCCTAACCTAACCCTAAACCTAACCCTAACCCTAACCTAAACACTAAACCTAACCCTAACCTAACCCTAACCCTACCCTAACCCTAACCTAAGCCTATCTCTAAAACTAACCCTAACCCTAAACCTACACTAACCCTAACCCTAATGCAAACCTAATCCTAACCCTAACCCTAACGCAAACGTAACCCTAAACCTAACCCTAACCCTAACCCTAACAATAAACGTAACGGAACCCTAACCCTAACGCAACCTAAACCTAACCCTAACCCTAAACCTAATGCAAACCTCAAACTAAACCTAGCCCTAACCCTAACCCTAACCCTAACACTAAACCTAACCCTAAAACTAAGTGAAACCTAAAGCCTAACCCTAACCCTAACCCTAACCCTAACCCTAAACCTAACCTTAAAATTAACCCTGAGGAGGCGTGCCTGACTCACGCTGGGCCAGAGTCTTTTCTCTGTGACTTGGAATTAGGACTACGACTCTACACCCCAGTCTGAACCAAAGAGAGGCCCTTGAGACATCTCAGCATTCATCTAATACACTCCCGTTTGGGCTTAAGCTATCTGAAGTAGGTTTTTATTCCCAAAGCAGTCTTAACCAAAATATTATGGCTCTAAGAAAAGATTTCTGAGACTTCCGGAAAAATGGCGGAGTGAGGTGAGCCTCTGTAAAGCTCCCCTGGAATTTACAAAGAATCGAACAACAAAAACTCCACAAAGGACTCCCTGCACAGCAGACAAGCAACACGAAGAGGCCCACTACCGACTGAAATCACCTACAGGTGGGAGATTCGCGCGAGTGGAGGGAGGAGGAAAGGGAGAAGCGCGCGGAGACGGACCCGCGCGGGCGCAGGACTCAGACCCAGCTCAGTGCGCCGAGCTCGCTGCTTCCCGGAACTACCGCAGCTGCGGGAGATCGGACTGCTAGGGCTCCGCCAGGGCTCCACAGGGCTGAGGGGGCAGCATATAACACGGCTGAACCCAACGCTCACGGCAGAGACCTCGGAGAAAAGACTGAGGGAAAAAGGCTGAAAACAGTGGTTTAAGCCTGCACTGCCGAGCAGAGAACGGAGCCTTAGGCACTGAGACTAGCCGCCCCCTCCCTCCCCTCCCAGAGCTCGCCCCGCCCCCACCTGTCCGGTGCTAGAAGCGAAACAGTAGCAGTGTCAGATCAAAACAACAGAAAATTTGCTGTTTTGAGATCTGTGGACCGCAAATACAAATTCACAGCCCAACTAGTTCCAGCAAAGGGGAGAGAGCAGTGGAAGCAGGACCGACTGTGGTGGTGGTCGACGCCATTGCTCTGGGCCACCTCTCACAACTCACCCCACCCCTGACCCCACCTATCTGGGCGGATCCCTGCAGGAGTAAACAGAACTGCTGAAATATACGGGCTCTGAATCAGCAGCTGGAAGAGCTTTCGAACATCAAAAGCTCTCCGCATACCCACCGGGACACTGCGCCCTGTGACCTAGACGAACTATTAACAGAAGAGAACCCGTCTCCCAGGGAATCCCCCCATTGCGTGAGAAGTTGGAATAGTGCAGAGAAAACATAGCACTACTGTGTGGGAGAAGAAAAATAAGTTGCAGTTGGAGAAATAATAAAACATTCTACCAACAAGTACTGGCAAACAAAAGAAAGACCGCTTTCTATCAACCTGTTGCAGAAGTCACTCCTGTAGATGTCTAGGAAGAGAAATAGTAAACCAGTAATCGCCATGAATAACCAAGGCAACAAGATAGCTCAGAAAGAAAGTGAAAAATCTCCAGAGAAGGCACTTAAAGATACAGAAATATGTGACTTAAATGACAGAGAATTCAAGATTGCAGTTCTGAAAAAACTCAACGAGATACAAGAAAACACAGATAGGCAGTTAAAGGAACTCAGAAACTCAATCAAAGAACAGCATGAACATTTTACGAAAGAGATTGAAATCTTAAAAAAGAACCAAATAGAATTTCTGGAGATTAAGAACTCAATAGAAGAAATTAAGAATGAAATAACCAGCTTAGGTAGTAGAGTTGACCAGATGGAGCAAAGAATCAGTGACATCGAAGATAGAAACCTGGAAATGACACAAATTGAAGAAGAAAGAGACTTGAGACTTAAAAGAAATGAAAGAACTCTACAAGAACTTTCTGACTCCATCAGAAAGAGCAATATAAGAATAATGGGCATACCAGAAGGAGAAGAAAGAGAGAAGGGAACAGAGAATATATTCAAACAAATTGTCGATGAGAACTTCCCAAATTTGTGGACAGAACTGGACCCTCGAATCCAAGAAGCAAATAGAACACCTAGTTACCTCAATTCCAACAGACCTTCTCCAAGGCACATTGTATTGAAGATGTCTAAAATCAACGACAAAGAAAGAATCCTCAAGGCAGCCAGGGAAAAGAAGACGGTAACTTACAAAGGAAAGCCCATTAGATTATCATCAGATTTTTCAGCAGAAACTCTACAAGCCAGGAGGGAGTGGAACCAAATATTCAAACTATTGAAAGAGAGAAACCATGAGCCAAGAATAATATATCCAGCAAAGATATCCTTTAGATATGAAGGAGGAATAAAGACCTTTCCAGACATACAGAAGCTGAGGGAATTTTCTAATACACGACCTGCACTACAAGAAATACTAAAGGAGGCCATTCGACCACCATCAACAGGGACAATTTGTGGCAAACAAAACTCAAAAAGGGGGAGAGTAAAGGCCTGAACCGGAATATGGGAATGGAGAAAGTAAGCGTGCTGAAGAAAATGGAATACTCTAAATATCAAACTTTCTTTTACATAAACTTAAGGGTAACCACTCAAAATAAATCCAGAATTGAAATACATACTGAAATAAAAAAAGAAACAGAGGGAAACATCATAGAATACCACCACACAGAAATAATAGACAACAACAAAAAGGCAAAGAAACAATGGAGACACAACCTTACCAGAAAACTAAGGATAGAATGACAGGAAATCCTCACATATCAATAATTACTCTAAATGTAAATGGACTGAACTCACCAATAAAAAGGCACAGAGTAGCAGATTGGATCAAAAAACTAAACCCAACCATATGCTGTCTCCAAGAGACACATCTCAGCTACAAGGACAAGCATAGACTCAAAGTGAAAGGGTGGAAATTGACACTCCAAGCAAATGGTACCCAGAGAAAATCAGGTGTAGCCATAATGATATCAGATGAAACAGATTTCAAGGTGAAAAAGATAACAAGAGACAAAGATGGACATTTCATAATGGTGAAGGGGACTGTACAACAAGAAGACATAACAGTCATCAATATTTATGCCCCCAATCAGGGAGCACCGAAATACACCAAGCAACTTCTAACAGAACTAAAGGGAGAAATTGACCAAAACACAATTATACTAGGGGACTTAAATACATCATTGACAGCTATGGATAGATCATCGAAACAGAAAATAAATAACGAAATAGTAGCCCTAAATGACACATTAGATGAAATGGACATAATTGACATTTATAGAGCACTTCATCCTAAAACATCAGACTACACGTTCTTTTCTAGTGTACATGGAACATTCTCAAGGATAGACCATATATTGGGACATAAAATCAGTCTCAACAAATTTAAGAAGATTGAAATCATACCATGCATATTCTCTGATCACAAGGCTTTGAAATTGGATATCAACTGTAAAAAGAAAGCGGGGAAAAACAAATACATGGAGACTAAACAACATACTTTTAAAGAAGGACTGGGTCAAAGAAGAAATTAGAGGAGAGATCAAAAGATACATTGAAACAAATGACAATGAAAATACATCCTACCAAAATTTTTGGGATGCAGCGAAAGCAGTTTTAAGAGGGAAATTTATCTCATTACAGGCCTATCTCAAGAAACAAGAAAACTCCCAAATAAATAACCTCATGTTACACCTTAAAGAACTAGAAAAAGAAGAACAAGTAAAACCCAAGGTCAGCAGAAGAAAGGAAATAACAAAAATTAGAGCAGAACTAAATGAAATAGAGAACAAAAAGACAATAGAAAAAATTAATATGACAAAGAGCTGGTTTTTTGAAAAGATTAACAAAATTGACAAACCCTTGGCTAGACTTACTAAGATAAAAAGAGAGAAGACACTGATTAACAAAATCAGAAACGTAAAAGGGGAAGTTATCACGGACACCACAGAAATACAAAGGATCATCCAAGAATACTATGAAGGACTATATGCCACCAAATTCAACAACCTAGAAGAAATGGACAAGTTCTTAGAAACATATAGCCTTCCAAGGCTGAACCATGAAGAACTGGAAAATCTAAACAGACCGATCACCAGTAACGAAATTGAATCAGTCATCCAAAACCTTCCCAAAAGCAAAAGTCCGGGACCAGATGGCTTCACTAGTGAATTCTACCAAACCTTCAAAGAGGATCTAATACCAATTCTGCACAAACTCTTCCAAAAAATTGAAGAAGAGACAGTACTCCCTAACTCATTTTATGAGGCCAACATTACCCTGATACCAAAACCTGGTAAGGACAGCACAAAAAAAGAAAACTACAGACCAATATCTCTAATGAATACCGATGCAAAAATCCTAAATAAAATTCTAGCAAATCGAATACAACAATGCATTAAAAAGATTATTCATCACGACCAAGTGGGGTTCATCCCCGGGGCACAAGGATGGTTCAACATACGCAAATCCATCAACGTGATACATCACATAAACAAAATAAAGGACAAAAATCATATGATTATATCAATTGATGCAGAAAAAGCATTTGACAAGATACAACATCCATTTATGATTAAAACACTTAATAAAATGGGTATAGAAGGAAAATACCTTAACATAATAAAGGCCATATATGACAAGCCCTCTGCTAATCTCATAATTAATGGAGAAAAACTGAAGCCCTTTGCTCTACGTTCAGGAACACGACAGGGATGTCCCCTATCACCTCTGCTTTTCAACATAGTGTTGGAAGTCCTTGCCAGAGCAATCAGGCAAGAGAAAGAAATAAAAGGCATCCAAATTGGGAATGAAGAAGTTAAATTATCACTCTTTGCAGACGACATGATGCTATATATAGAAAACCCTAAAGACTCCACCAAAAAGCTATTAGAAACAATCAACGAATACAGTAAAGTTGCCGGCTACAAAATCAACGCACAAAAGTCCATTGCCTTCCTATATACTAACAATGAAATCTCAGAAAAAGAAATACAAAAAACAATTCCTTTTGCAATTGCAGCAAAAAGAATAAAATACCTAGGAATAAACTTAACCAAGGATGTGAAAGACCTATATGCTGAAAACTATAAGACTTTTTTGAAAGAAATTGAAGAAGACACAAAGAAATGGAAAGACATTCCGTGCTCATGGATTGGAAGAATCAACATAGTTAAAATGGCCATATTACCCAAAGCAATATACAGATTCAATGCAATCCCCATCAAAATCCCAATGGAATTTTTTAAAGAAATAGAACAAAAAATCATCAGATTTGTTTGGAACCACAAAAGACCCCGAATAGCCAAAGCAATCTTAAGGAAAAAGAACAATAATGGAGGTATCACACTTCCTGACTTTGGCTTGTACTACAGGGCTACAATCATCAAAACAGCATGGTATTGGCAGAAAAACAGACACATAGACCAATGGAATAGAATTGAGAACCCAGAAATAAAACCACATAAATATGGACAGATAATTTTTGACAAAGAAGCTAAAAACATACAATGGAGCAAAGACAGCCTCTTCAATAAATGGTGCTGGGAGAATTGGATAGCCACGTGCAAAAGAATGAAACTGGACTGCTATTTGTCACCATGTACCAAAGTTAATTCAAAATGGATCAAAGACTTAAGCATAAGACCTGACACAATAAACTGCATAGAAGAAAACATAGGTACTAAACTTATGGACCTTGGGTTCAAAGAGCATTTTATGAACTTGACTCCAAAGGCAATGGAAGTAAAAGCTAAAATAAACGAATGGGACTATATGAAACTTAAAAGCTTCTGCACAGCAAAAGAAACCATTGACAAAATAAAGAGGCCACCAACTGAATGGGAGAAGATTTTTGCAAACAGCGCCTCCGATAAGGGGCTAGTATCCAGAATATACAAGGAACTCATGCAACTCAACAACAAAAAAACAAACAACCCAATTGAAAAATGGGCAGAGGACTTGAAGAGACATTTCTCCAAAGAGGACATACAAATGGCAAATAGACATATGAAAAAATGCTCAACATCACTAATCATCAGAGAAATGCAAATCAAAACCACAATGAGATATCACCTCACCCCAGTCAGAATGGCTATCATCAACAAGACAAACAATAACAAGTGTTGGAGAGGCTGTGGAGAAAAAGGAACCCTCATACACTGTTGGTGGGAATGCAGACTGGTGCAGCCGTTATGGAAGGCAGTGTGGAGGTTTCTCAAAGAATTACGAATAGAATTGCCATATGACCCAGCAATCCCTCTTCTGGGTATCTACCCAAAAAATCTGAAAACATTTAGAGATAAAGACACGTGTGCTCCAATGTTCATTGCAGCTTTGTTTACGGTGGCCAAGACATGGAAACAACCAAAATGTCCTTCGATAGATGAATGGATAAAGAAGCTGTGGTATATATACACAATGGAATACTATTTGGCAGTAAGAAAAGATGATATAGGAACATTTGTGACAACATGGATGGATCTTGAGAGAGTAATGCTGAGCGAAACAAGTCAGACAGAAAAAGCAGAGAACCATGTGATTTCACTGATATGTGGTATATAAACCAAGAACAACAAAAGAACAAGACAAACAAATGAGAAACAGAAACTCATAGACACAGACAATAGTTTAGTGGTTGCCAGAGGGTAACGGGGGCGGGGGGTGGGGGGTGGGAGATGAGGGTAAGGGGGATCGAATATATGGTGATGGAAAGAGAACTGACTTTGGGTGGTGAACACACAATGGGATTTATAGATGATGTAATACAGAATTGTACACCTGAAATCTATGTAATTTTACTAACAATTGTCACCCCAATAAATTTAATTAAAAAAAAATAAATAAATAACCCTAACCTTAACACTAACTCTAATGCAAACCTAACCCTAACCTTAACCCTAAACCTAACTCTAACCCTAAACCTAACCCTAACCCTAACCCTAAAGCAAACCTAACCCTAACCCTAACCCTAACCCTAACCCTAACCCTAAACCTAACGCAAAACTAACACTACGCCTAATCCTAACCATAACCCTAACCCTAACCCTAACACTAACGCAAACCTAACCCTAACCCTAACCCTAACCCTACACTAAACCTAACCCTAAAACTTAACGTAAAACTAAACTCTATCCCTAACCCTAACCCTAACACTAAACTTTACCCTAAACCTTAATTTAACTCTAAACCCTAACCCTAAACCTAAACCTAACCCTAACGCCAACCTAAACCTAAACCTAACCCAAACCCTAACCCTAACCCTAACCCTAACCCTAAAACTAACCCTAACCCAAAAACTAACCCTAACCCTAACGCTAAACCTAACCCTAACCCTAACCCTAACGCAAACATAAACCTAAACCTAACCCTAACCCTAACCCAAACCCTAACTCTAACGCAAACCTAACCCCAAACCTAACCCTAACCCTAACGAAAACGTAACCCTAACCTTAACACTAACCCTAACCCTAACCCTAACCCTAACCCTAAATATAACCAGAACCCTAACCCTAACGCAAACCTAACCCTATCGCTAACCCTAACCCTAACCCTAATGCAAACCTAAACCTAACCCTAATCTTAACCCTAACCATAACCCTAACCATAACACTAAACCTAACCCTAAAACTAAACTTAACCCTAAAGCCTACACCTAACCCTAACCCTAACCCTAAACCTAACCGTAAAACTAACCGTAACCCTAACACTAATTCTAACCATAACCCTAAACCTACCCCAAACACTAAACCTAAAACTAACCCTAACCCTGACACTAATCGTAACCATAACTCTCATCCTAACCCTAACGCTAAACCTAACCCACATCCTAAACTTAACCCTAAACCCTAAGCCTAACCCTAACGCAAACCTAAACCTAACGCTAACCCAAACCCTAACACTAACCCTAACCCTAACTCTAACCCTAAACCTAACCCTAACACTAACCCTAACGCAAACCTTACCCTAACCCTAACCCTAACCCTAACCCTAAGCCTAACGCATACCTAACCCTAACCCTAATCCTAACTATAACCCTAACGCTAACTTAACCCTAACCGTAACCCTAAACCCTAACCCTAACCCTAACCCTAACCCTAAACCTAACCCTAACCCTAACCCTAATACTAAACCTAACCCTAAACCTAAACTTAACCCTAAACCGTAACCATAATCCTAACCCTAACACAAACGAAACCCTAACCCTAGCCCTAACCCTAACCCTAACCCTAACCCTAACGCAAAGGTATCCATAACCATAACCCCAACAGTAACGAAACTTAACCCTAACCCTAACACAAAACCTAACCCTAACCCGAATCCTAATGCAAACCTAACACTAACCCTAACCCTAACCCTAACTTTAATACTAAAACTAACCCTAACATTAACCCTAACGCAAAACTAACCCTAAACCTAATCCTAACCCTAACCCTAACCGTAACGAAAACATAACCCTAACACTAACCCTAACCCTAATCCTAACCCTAAACCTAATCCTAACCCTAACACTATCCTTAACGCAAACGTAACCCTATCCCTAACCCTAACCATAAAACCCTAACGCTAATCCTAAACCGGACCCTAACCCTAACCGTAAACACTAGCACTAACCCTAACACTAACCCTAACGCAAACCCTAACCCTAACCCTAACCCTAAACCTAACCCGAACCTGAAACCGAATCAGAACCCGAACCCGAAACCGAACCATAACACAAACCCTTACCCTAAACCTAAAACTAAACCTAAACCTAACCCTAACTCTAACCCTACCCTAACCTAACCCTAAACCTAACCCTAACCCTAACCTAAACACTAAACCTAACCCTAACCTAACCCTAACCCTACCCTAACCCTAACCTAAGCCTATCTCTAAAACTAACCCTAACCCTAAACCTACACTAACCCTAACCCTAATGCAAACCTAATCCTAACCCTAACCCTAACGCAAACGTAACCCTAAACCTAACCCTAACCCTAACAATAAACGTAACGGAACCCTAACCCTAACTCAACCTAAACCTAACCCTAACCCTAAACCTAATGCAAACCTCAAACTAAACCTAGCCCTAACCCTAACCCTAACCCTAACCCTAACACTAAACCTAACCCTAAAACTAAGTGAAACCTAAAGCCTAACCCTAACCCTAACCCTAACCCTAACCCTAAACCTAACCTTAAAATTAACCCTGAGGAGGCGTGCCTGACTCACGCTGGGCCAGAGTCTTTTCTCTGTGACTTGGAATTAGGACTACGACTCTACACCCCAGTCTGAACCAAAGAGAGGCCCTTGAGACATCTCAGCATTCATCTAATACACTCCCATTTGGGCTTAAGCTATCTGAAGTAGGTTTTTATTCCCAAAGCAGTCTTAACCAAAATATTATGGCTCTAAGAAAAGATTTCTGAGACTTCCGGAAAAATGGCGGAGTGAGGTGAGCCTCTGTAAAGCTCCCCTGGAATTTACAAAGAATCGAACAACAAAAACTCCACAAAGGACTCCCTGCACAGCAGACAAGCAACACGAAGAGGCCCACTACCGACTGAAATCACCTACAGGTGGGAGATTCGCGCGAGTGGAGGGAGGAGGAAAGGGAGAAGCGTGCGGAGACGGACCCGCGCGGGCGCAGGACTCAGACCCAGCTCAGTGCGCGGAGCTCGCTGCTTCCCGGAACTACCGCAGCTGCGGGAGATCGGACTGCTAGGGCTCCGCCAGGGCTCCACAGGGCTGAGGGGGCAGCATATAACACGGCTGAACCCAACGCTCACGGCAGAGACCTCGGAGAAAAGACTGAGGGAAAAAGGCTGAAAACAGTGGTTTAAGCCTGCACTGCCGAGCAGAGAACGGAGCCTTAGGCACTGAGACTAGCCGCCCCCTCCCTCCCCTCCCAGAGCTCGCCCCGCCCCCACCTGTCCGGTGCTAGAAGCGAAACAGTAGCAGTGTCAGATCAAAACAACAGAAAATTTGCTGTTTTGAGATCTGTGGACCGCAAATACAAATTCACAGCCCAACTAGTTCCAGCAAAGGGGAGAGAGCAGTGGAAGCAGGACCGACTGTGGTGGTGGTCGACGCCATTGCTCTGGGCCACCTCTCACAACTCACCCCGCCCCTGACCCCACCTATCTGGGCGGATCCCTGCAGGAGTAAACAGAACTGCTGAAATATACGGGCTCTGAATCAGCAGCTGGAAGAGCTTTCGAACATCAAAAGCTCTCCGCATACCCACCGGGACACTGCGCCCTGTGACCTAGACGAACTATTAACAGAAGAGAAGCCCGTCTCCCAGGGAATCCCCCCATTGCGTGAGAAGTTGGAATAGTGCAGAGAAAACATAGCACTACTGTGTGGGAGAAGAAAAATAAGTTGCAGTTGGAGAAATAATAAAACATTCTACCAACAAGTACTGGCAAACAAAAGAAAGACCGCTTTCTATCAACCTGTTGCAGAAGTCACTCCTGTAGATGTCTAGGAAGAGAAATAGTAAACCAGTAATCGCCATGAATAACCAAGGCAACAAGATAGCTCAGAAAGAAAGTGAAAAATCTCCAGAGAAGGCACTTAAAGATACAGAAATATGTGACTTAAATGACAGAGAATTCAAGATTGCAGTTCTGAAAAAACTCAACGAGATACAAGAAAACACAGATAGGCAGTTAAAGGAACTCAGAAACTCAATCAAAGAACAGCATGAACATTTTACGAAAGAGATTGAAATCTTAAAAAAGAACCAAATAGAATTTCTGGAGATTAAGAACTCAATAGAAGAAATTAAGAATGAAATAACCAGCTTAGGTAGTAGAGTTGACCAGATGGAGCAAAGAATCAGTGACATCGAAGATAGAAACCTGGAAATGACACAAATTGAAGAAGAAAGAGACTTGAGACTTAAAAGAAATGAAAGAACTCTACAAGAACTTTCTGACTCCATCAGAAAGAGCAATATAAGAATAATGGGCATACCAGAAGGAGAAGAAAGAGAGAAGGGAACAGAGAATATATTCAAACAAATTGTCGATGAGAACTTCCCAAATTTGTGGACAGAACTGGACCCTCGAATCCAAGAAGCAAATAGAACACCTAGTTACCTCAATTCCAACAGACCTTCTCCAAGGCACATTGTATTGAAGATGTCTAAAATCAACGACAAAGAAAGAATCCTCAAGGCAGCCAGGGAAAAGAAGACGGTAACTTACAAAGGAAAGCCCATTAGATTATCATCAGATTTTTCAGCAGAAACTCTACAAGCCAGGAGGGAGTGGAACCAAATATTCAAACTATTGAAAGAGAGAAACCATGAGCCAAGAATAATATATCCAGCAAAGATATCCTTTAGATATGAAGGAGGAATAAAGACCTTTCCAGACATACAGAAGCTGAGGGAATTTTCTAATACACGACCTGCACTACAAGAAATACTAAAGGAGGCCATTCGACCACCATCAACAGGGACAATTTGTGGCAAACAAAACTCAAAAAGGGGGAGAGTAAAGGCCTGAACCGGAATATGGGAATGGAGAAAGTAAGCGTGCTGAAGAAAATGGAATACTCTAAATATCAAACTTTCTTTTACATAAACTTAAGGGTAACCACTCAAAATAAATCCAGAATTGAAATACATACTGAAATAAAAAAAGAAACAGAGGGAAACATCATAGAATACCACCACACAGAAATAATAGACAACAACAAAAAGGCAAAGAAACAATGGAGACACAACCTTACCAGAAAACTAAGGATAGAATGACAGGAAATCCTCACATATCAATAATTACTCTAAATGTAAATGGACTGAACTCACCAATAAAAAGGCACAGAGTAGCAGATTGGATCAAAAAACTAAACCCAACCATATGCTGTCTCCAAGAGACACATCTCAGCTACAAGGACAAGCATAGACTCAAAGTGAAAGGGTGGAAATTGACACTCCAAGCAAATGGTACCCAGAGAAAATCAGGTGTAGCCATAATGATATCAGATGAAACAGATTTCAAGGTGAAAAAGATAACAAGAGACAAAGATGGACATTTCATAATGGTGAAGGGGACTGTACAACAAGAAGACATAACAGTCATCAATATTTATGCCCCCAATCAGGGAGCACCGAAATACACCAAGCAACTTCTAACAGAACTAAAGGGAGAAATTGACCAAAACACAATTATACTAGGGGACTTAAATACATCATTGACAGCTATGGATAGATCATCGAAACAGAAAATAAATAACGAAATAGTAGCCCTAAATGACACATTAGATGAAATGGACATAATTGACATTTATAGAGCACTTCATCCTAAAACATCAGACTACACGTTCTTTTCTAGTGTACATGGAACATTCTCAAGGATAGACCATATATTGGGACATAAAATCAGTCTCAACAAATTTAAGAAGATTGAAATCATACCATGCATATTCTCTGATCACAAGGCTTTGAAATTGGATATCAACTGTAAAAAGAAAGCGGGGAAAAACAAATACATGGAGACTAAACAACATACTTTTAAAGAAGGACTGGGTCAAAGAAGAAATTAGAGGAGAGATCAAAAGATACATTGAAACAAATGACAATGAAAATACATCCTACCAAAATTTTTGGGATGCAGCGAAAGCAGTTTTAAGAGGGAAATTTATCTCATTACAGGCCTATCTCAAGAAACAAGAAAACTCCCAAATAAATAACCTCATGTTACACCTTAAAGAACTAGAAAAAGAAGAACAAGTAAAACCCAAGGTCAGCAGAAGAAAGGAAATAACAAAAATTAGAGCAGAACTAAATGAAATAGAGAACAAAAAGACAATAGAAAAAATTAATATGACAAAGAGCTGGTTTTTTGAAAAGATTAACAAAATTGACAAACCCTTGGCTAGACTTACTAAGATAAAAAGAGAGAAGACACTGATTAACAAAATCAGAAACGTAAAAGGGGAAGTTATCACGGACACCACAGAAATACAAAGGATCATCCAAGAATACTATGAAGGACTATATGCCACCAAATTCAACAACCTAGAAGAAATGGACAAGTTCTTAGAAACATATAGCCTTCCAAGGCTGAACCATGAAGAACTGGAAAATCTAAACAGACCGATCACCAGTAACGAAATTGAATCAGTCATCCAAAACCTTCCCAAAAGCAAAAGTCCGGGACCAGATGGCTTCACTAGTGAATTCTACCAAACCTTCAAAGAGGATCTAATACCAATTCTGCACAAACTCTTCCAAAAAATTGAAGAAGAGACAGTACTCCCTAACTCATTTTATGAGGCCAACATTACCCTGATACCAAAACCTGGTAAGGACAGCACAAAAAAAGAAAACTACAGACCAATATCTCTAATGAATACCGATGCAAAAATCCTAAATAAAATTCTAGCAAATCGAATACAACAATGCATTAAAAAGATTATTCATCACGACCAAGTGGGGTTCATCCCCGGGGCACAAGGATGGTTCAACATACGCAAATCCATCAACGTGATACATCACATAAACAAAATAAAGGACAAAAATCATATGATTATATCAATTGATGCAGAAAAAGCATTTGACAAGATACAACATCCATTTATGATTAAAACACTTAATAAAATGGGTATAGAAGGAAAATACCTTAACATAATAAAGGCCATATATGACAAGCCCTCTGCTAATCTCATAATTAATGGAGAAAAACTGAAGCCCTTTGCTCTACGTTCAGGAACACGACAGGGATGTCCCCTATCACCTCTGCTTTTCAACATAGTGTTGGAAGTCCTTGCCAGAGCAATCAGGCAAGAGAAAGAAATAAAAGGCATCCAAATTGGGAATGAAGAAGTTAAATTATCACTCTTTGCAGACGACATGATGCTATATATAGAAAACCCTAAAGACTCCACCAAAAAGCTATTAGAAACAATCAACGAATACAGTAAAGTTGCCGGCTACAAAATCAACGCACAAAAGTCCATTGCCTTCCTATATACTAACAATGAAATCTCAGAAAAAGAAATACAAAAAACAATTCCTTTTGCAATTGCAGCAAAAAGAATAAAATACCTAGGAATAAACTTAACCAAGGATGTGAAAGACCTATATGCTGAAAACTATAAGACTTTTTTGAAAGAAATTGAAGAAGACACAAAGAAATGGAAAGACATTCCGTGCTCATGGATTGGAAGAATCAACATAGTTAAAATGGCCATATTACCCAAAGCAAATACAGATTCAATGCAATCCCCATCAAAATCCCAATGGAATTTTTTAAAGAAATAGAACAAAAAATCATCAGATTTGTTTGGAACCACAAAAGACCCCGAATAGCCAAAGCAATCTTAAGGAAAAAGAACAATAATGGAGGTATCACACTTCCTGACTTTGGCTTGTACTACAGGGCTACAATCATCAAAACAGCATGGTATTGGCAGAAAAACAGACACATAGACCAATGGAATAGAATTGAGAACCCAGAAATAAAACCACATAAATATGGACAGATAATTTTTGACAAAGAAGCTAAAAACATACAATGGAGCAAAGACAGCCTCTTCAATAAATGGTGCTGGGAGAATTGGATAGCCACGTGCAAAAGAATGAAACTGGACTGCTATTTGTCACCATGTACCAAAGTTAATTCAAAATGGATCAAAGACTTAAGCATAAGACCTGACACAATAAACTGCATAGAAGAAAACATAGGTACTAAACTTATGGACCTTGGGTTCAAAGAGCATTTTATGAACTTGACTCCAAAGGCAATGGAAGTAAAAGCTAAAATAAACGAATGGGACTATATGAAACTTAAAAGCTTCTGCACAGCAAAAGAAACCATTGACAAAATAAAGAGGCCACCAACTGAATGGGAGAAGATTTTTGCAAACAGCGCCTCCGATAAGGGGCTAGTATCCAGAATATACAAGGAACTCATGCAACTCAACAACAAAAAAACAAACAACCCAATTGAAAAATGGGCAGAGGACTTGAAGAGACATTTCTCCAAAGAGGACATACAAATGGCAAATAGACATATGAAAAAGTGCTCAACATCACTAATCATCAGAGAAATGCAAATCAAAACCACAATGAGATATCACCTCACCCCAGTCAGAATGGCTATCATCAACAAGACAAACAATAACAAGTGTTGGAGAGGCTGTGGAGAAAAAGGAACCCTCATACACTGTTGGTGGGAATGCAGACTGGTGCAGCCGTTATGGAAGGCAGTGTGGAGGTTTCTCAAAGAATTACGAATAGAATTGCCATATGACCCAGCAATCCCTCTTCTGGGTATCTACCCAAAAAATCTGAAAACATTTAGAGATAAAGACACGTGTGCTCCAATGTTCATTGCAGCTTTGTTTACGGTGGCCAAGACATGGAAACAACCAAAATGTCCTTCGATAGATGAATGGATAAAGAAGCTGTGGTATATATACACAATGGAATACTATTTGGCAGTAAGAAAAGATGATATAGGAACATTTGTGACAACATGGATGGATCTTGAGAGAGTAATGCTGAGCGAAACAAGTCAGACAGAAAAAGCAGAGAACCATGTGATTTCACTGATATGTGGTATATAAACCAAGAACAACAAAAGAACAAGACAAACAAATGAGAAACAGAAACTCATAGACACAGACAATAGTTTAGTGGTTGCCAGAGGGTAACGGGGGCGGGGGGTGGGGGGTGGGAGATGAGGGTAAGGGGGATCGAATATATGGTGATGGAAAGAGAACTGACTTTGGGTGGTGAACACACAATGGGATTTATAGATGATGTAATACAGAATTGTACACCTGAAATCTATGTAATTTTACTAACAATTGTCACCCCAATAAATTTAATTAAAAAAAAATAAATAAATAACCCTAACCTTAACACTAACTCTAATGCAAACCTAACCCTAACCTTAACCCTAAACCTAACTCTAACCCTAAACCTAACCCTAACCCTAACCCTAACGCAAACCTAACCCTAACCCTAACCCTAACCCTAAACCTAACGCAAAACTAACACTACGCCTAATCCTAACCATAACCCTAACCCTAACCCTAACACTAACGCAAACCTAACGCTAACCCTAACCCTAACCCTACACTAAACCTAACCCTAAAACTTAACGTAAAACTAAACTCTATCCCTAACCCTAACCCTAACACTAAACTTTACCCTAAACCTTAATTTAACTCTAAACCCTAACCCTAAACCTAAACCTAACCCTAACGCCAACCTAAACCTAAACCTAACCCAAACCCTAACCCTAACCCTAACCCTAAAACTAACCCTAACCCAAAAACTAACCCTAACCCTAACGCTAAACCTAACCCTAACCCTAACCCTAACGCAAACATAAACCTAAACCTAACCCTAACCCTAACCCAAACCCTAACTCTAACGCAAACCTAACCCCAAACCTAACCCTAACCCTAACGAAAACGTAACCCTAACCTTAACACTAACCCTAACCCTAACCCTAACCCTAACCCTAAATATAACCAGAACCCTAACCCTAACGCAAACCTAACCCTATCGCTAACCCTAACCCTAACCCTAATGCAAACCTAAACCTAACCCTAATCTTAACCCTAACCATAACCCTAACCATAACACTAAACCTAACCCTAAAACTAAACTTAACCCTAAAGCCTACACCTAACCCTAACCCTAACCCTAAACCTAACCGTAAAACTAACCGTAACCCTAACACTAATTCTAACCATAACCCTAAACCTACCCCAAACACTAAACCTAAAACTAACCCTAACCCTGACACTAATCGTAACCATAACTCTCATCCTAACCCTAACGCTAAACCTAACCCACATCCTAAACTTAACCCTAAACCCTAAGCCTAACCCTAACGCAAACCTAAACCTAACGCTAACCCAAACCCTAACACTAACCCTAACCCTAACTCTAACCCTAAACCTAACCCTAACACTAACCCTAACGCAAACCTTACCCTAACCCTAACCCTAACCCTAACCCTAAGCCTAACGCATACCTAACCCTAACCCTAATCCTAACTATAACCCTAACGCTAACTTAACCCTAACCGTAACCCTAAACCCTAACCCTAACCCTAACCCTAACCCTAAACCTAACCCTAACCCTAACCCTAATACTAAACCTAACCCTAAACCTAAACTTAACCCTAAACCGTAACCATAATCCTAACCCTAACACAAACGAAACCCTAACCCTAGCCCTAACCCTAACCCTAACCCTAACCCTAACGCAAAGGTATCCATAACCATAACCCCAACAGTAACGAAACTTAACCCTAACCCTAACACTAAACCTAACCCTAACCCGAATCCTAATGCAAACCTAACACTAACCCTAACCCTAACCCTAACTTTAATACTAAAACTAACCCTAACATTAACCCTAACGCAAAACTAACCCTAAACCTAATCCTAACCCTAACCCTAACCGTAACGAAAACATAACCCTAACACTAACCCTAACCCTAATCCTAACCCTAAACCTAATCCTAACCCTAACACTATCCTTAACGCAAACGTAACCCTATCCCTAACCCTAACCATAAAACCCTAACGCTAATCCTAAACCGGACCCTAACCCTAACCGTAAACACTAGCACTAACCCTAACACTAACCCTAACGCAAACCCTAACCCTAACCCTAACCCTAAACCTAACCCGAACCTGAAACCGAATCAGAACCCGAACCCGAAACCGAACCATAACACAAACCCTTACCCTAAACCTAAAACTAAACCTAAACCTAACCCTAACTCTAACCCTACCCTAACCTAACCCTAAACCTAACCCTAACCCTAACCTAAACACTAAACCTAACCCTAACCTAACCCTAACCCTACCCTAACCCTAACCTAAGCCTATCTCTAAAACTAACCCTAACCCTAAACCTACACTAACCCTAACCCTAATGCAAACCTAATCCTAACCCTAACCCTAACGCAAACGTAACCCTAACCCTAACCCTAACAATAAACGTAACGGAACCCTAACCCTAACGCAACCTAAACCTAACCCTAACCCTAAACCTAATGCAAACCTCAAACTAAACCTAGCCCTAACCCTAACCCTAACCCTAACCCTAACACTAAACCTAACCCTAAAACTAAGTGAAACCTAAAGCCTAACCCTAACCCTAACCCTAACCCTAACCCTAAACCTAACCTTAAAATTAACCCTGAGGAGGCGTGCCTGACTCACGCTGGGCCAGAGTCTTTTCTCTGTGACTTGGAATTAGGACTACGACTCTACACCCCAGTCTGAACCAAAGAGAGGCCCTTGAGACATCTCAGCATTCATCTAATACACTCCCGTTTGGGCTTAAGCTATCTGAAGTAGGTTTTTATTCCCAAAGCAGTCTTAACCAAAATATTATGGCTCTAAGAAAAGATTTCTGAGACTTCCGGAAAAATGGCGGAGTGAGGTGAGCCTCTGTAAAGCTCCCCTGGAATTTACAAAGAATCGAACAACAAAAACTCCACAAAGGACTCCCTGCACAGCAGACAAGCAACACGAAGAGGCCCACTACCGACTGAAATCACCTACAGGTGGGAGATTCGCGCGAGTGGAGGGAGGAGGAAAGGGAGAAGCGCGCGGAGACGGACCCGCGCGGGCGCAGGACTCAGACCCAGCTCAGTGCGCCGAGCTCGCTGCTTCCCGGAACTACCGCAGCTGCGGGAGATCGGACTGCTAGGGCTCCGCCAGGGCTCCACAGGGCTGAGGGGGCAGCATATAACACGGCTGAACCCAACGCTCACGGCAGAGACCTCGGAGAAAAGACTGAGGGAAAAAGGCTGAAAACAGTGGTTTAAGCCTGCACTGCCGAGCAGAGAACGGAGCCTTAGGCACTGAGACTAGCCGCCCCCTCCCTCCCCTCCCAGAGCTCGCCCCGCCCCCACCTGTCCGGTGCTAGAAGCGAAACAGTAGCAGTGTCAGATCAAAACAACAGAAAATTTGCTGTTTTGAGATCTGTGGACCGCAAATACAAATTCACAGCCCAACTAGTTCCAGCAAAGGGGAGAGAGCAGTGGAAGCAGGACCGACTGTGGTGGTGGTCGACGCCATTGCTCTGGGCCACCTCTCACAACTCACCCCGCCCCTGACCCCACCTATCTGGGCGGATCCCTGCAGGAGTAAACAGAACTGCTGAAATATACGGGCTCTGAATCAGCAGCTGGAAGAGCTTTCGAACATCAAAAGCTCTCCGCATACCCACCGGGACACTGCGCCCTGTGACCTAGACGAACTATTAACAGAAGAGAAGCCCGTCTCCCAGGGAATCCCCCCATTGCGTGAGAAGTTGGAATAGTGCAGAGAAAACATAGCACTACTGTGTGGGAGAAGAAAAATAAGTTGCAGTTGGAGAAATAATAAAACATTCTACCAACAAGTACTGGCAAACAAAAGAAAGACCGCTTTCTATCAACCTGTTGCAGAAGTCACTCCTGTAGATGTCTAGGAAGAGAAATAGTAAACCAGTAATCGCCATGAATAACCAAGGCAACAAGATAGCTCAGAAAGAAAGTGAAAAATCTCCAGAGAAGGCACTTAAAGATACAGAAATATGTGACTTAAATGACAGAGAATTCAAGATTGCAGTTCTGAAAAAACTCAACGAGATACAAGAAAACACAGATAGGCAGTTAAAGGAACTCAGAAACTCAATCAAAGAACAGCATGAACATTTTACGAAAGAGATTGAAATCTTAAAAAAGAACCAAATAGAATTTCTGGAGATTAAGAACTCAATAGAAGAAATTAAGAATGAAATAACCAGCTTAGGTAGTAGAGTTGACCAGATGGAGCAAAGAATCAGTGACATCGAAGATAGAAACCTGGAAATGACACAAATTGAAGAAGAAAGAGACTTGAGACTTAAAAGAAATGAAAGAACTCTACAAGAACTTTCTGACTCCATCAGAAAGAGCAATATAAGAATAATGGGCATACCAGAAGGAGAAGAAAGAGAGAAGGGAACAGAGAATATATTCAAACAAATTGTCGATGAGAACTTCCCAAATTTGTGGACAGAACTGGACCCTCGAATCCAAGAAGCAAATAGAACACCTAGTTACCTCAATTCCAACAGACCTTCTCCAAGGCACATTGTATTGAAGATGTCTAAAATCAACGACAAAGAAAGAATCCTCAAGGCAGCCAGGGAAAAGAAGACGGTAACTTACAAAGGAAAGCCCATTAGATTATCATCAGATTTTTCAGCAGAAACTCTACAAGCCAGGAGGGAGTGGAACCAAATATTCAAACTATTGAAAGAGAGAAACCATGAGCCAAGAATAATATATCCAGCAAAGATATCCTTTAGATATGAAGGAGGAATAAAGACCTTTCCAGACATACAGAAGCTGAGGGAATTTTCTAATACACGACCTGCACTACAAGAAATACTAAAGGAGGCCATTCGACCACCATCAACAGGGACAATTTGTGGCAAACAAAACTCAAAAAGGGGGAGAGTAAAGGCCTGAACCGGAATATGGGAATGGAGAAAGTAAGCGTGCTGAAGAAAATGGAATACTCTAAATATCAAACTTTCTTTTACATAAACTTAAGGGTAACCACTCAAAATAAATCCAGAATTGAAATACATACTGAAATAAAAAAAGAAACAGAGGGAAACATCATAGAATGCCACCACACAGAAATAATAGACAACAACAAAAAGGCAAAGAAACAATGGAGACACAACCTTACCAGAAAACTAAGGATAGAATGACAGGAAATCCTCACATATCAATAATTACTCTAAATGTAAATGGACTGAACTCACCAATAAAAAGGCACAGAGTAGCAGATTGGATCAAAAAACTAAACCCAACCATATGCTGTCTCCAAGAGACACATCTCAGCTACAAGGACAAGCATAGACTCAAAGTGAAAGGGTGGAAATTGACACTCCAAGCAAATGGTACCCAGAGAAAATCAGGTGTAGCCATAATGATATCAGATGAAACAGATTTCAAGGTGAAAAAGATAACAAGAGACAAAGATGGACATTTCATAATGGTGAAGGGGACTGTACAACAAGAAGACATAACAGTCATCAATATTTATGCCCCCAATCAGGGAGCACCGAAATACACCAAGCAACTTCTAACAGAACTAAAGGGAGAAATTGACCAAAACACAATTATACTAGGGGACTTAAATACATCATTGACAGCTATGGATAGATCATCGAAACAGAAAATAAATAACGAAATAGTAGCCCTAAATGACACATTAGATGAAATGGACATAATTGACATTTATAGAGCACTTCATCCTAAAACATCAGACTACACGTTCTTTTCTAGTGTACATGGAACATTCTCAAGGATAGACCATATATTGGGACATAAAATCAGTCTCAACAAATTTAAGAAGATTGAAATCATACCATGCATATTCTCTGATCACAAGGCTTTGAAATTGGATATCAACTGTAAAAAGAAAGCGGGGAAAAACAAATACATGGAGACTAAACAACATACTTTTAAAGAAGGACTGGGTCAAAGAAGAAATTAGAGGAGAGATCAAAAGATACATTGAAACAAATGACAATGAAAATACATCCTACCAAAATTTTTGGGATGCAGCGAAAGCAGTTTTAAGAGGGAAATTTATCTCATTACAGGCCTATCTCAAGAAACAAGAAAACTCCCAAATAAATAACCTCATGTTACACCTTAAAGAACTAGAAAAAGAAGAACAAGTAAAACCCAAGGTCAGCAGAAGAAAGGAAATAACAAAAATTAGAGCAGAACTAAATGAAATAGAGAACAAAAAGACAATAGAAAAAATTAATATGACAAAGAGCTGGTTTTTTGAAAAGATTAACAAAATTGACAAACCCTTGGCTAGACTTACTAAGATAAAAAGAGAGAAGACACTGATTAACAAAATCAGAAACGTAAAAGGGGAAGTTATCACGGACACCACAGAAATACAAAGGATCATCCAAGAATACTATGAAGGACTATATGCCACCAAATTCAACAACCTAGAAGAAATGGACAAGTTCTTAGAAACATATAGCCTTCCAAGGCTGAACCATGAAGAACTGGAAAATCTAAACAGACCGATCACCAGTAACGAAATTGAATCAGTCATCCAAAACCTTCCCAAAAGCAAAAGTCCGGGACCAGATGGCTTCACTAGTGAATTCTACCAAACCTTCAAAGAGGATCTAATACCAATTCTGCACAAACTCTTCCAAAAAATTGAAGAAGAGACAGTACTCCCTAACTCATTTTATGAGGCCAACATTACCCTGATACCAAAACCTGGTAAGGACAGCACAAAAAAAGAAAACTACAGACCAATATCTCTAATGAATACCGATGCAAAAATCCTAAATAAAATTCTAGCAAATCGAATACAACAATGCATTAAAAAGATTATTCATCACGACCAAGTGGGGTTCATCCCCGGGGCACAAGGATGGTTCAACATACGCAAATCCATCAACGTGATACATCACATAAACAAAATAAAGGACAAAAATCATATGATTATATCAATTGATGCAGAAAAAGCATTTGACAAGATACAACATCCATTTATGATTAAAACACTTAATAAAATGGGTATAGAAGGAAAATACCTTAACATAATAAAGGCCATATATGACAAGCCCTCTGCTAATCTCATAATTAATGGAGAAAAACTGAAGCCCTTTGCTCTACGTTCAGGAACACGACAGGGATGTCCCCTATCACCTCTGCTTTTCAACATAGTGTTGGAAGTCCTTGCCAGAGCAATCAGGCAAGAGAAAGAAATAAAAGGCATCCAAATTGGGAATGAAGAAGTTAAATTATCACTCTTTGCAGACGACATGATGCTAATATAGAAAACCCTAAAGACTCCACCAAAAAGCTATTAGAAACAATCAACGAATACAGTAAAGTTGCCGGCTACAAAATCAACGCACAAAAGTCCATTGCATTCCTATATACTAACAATGAAATCTCAGAAAAAGAAATACAAAAAACAATTCCTTTTGCAATTGCAGCAAAAAGAATAAAATACCTAGGAATAAACTTAACCAAGGATGTGAAAGACCTATATGCTGAAAACTATAAGACTTTTTTGAAAGAAATTGAAGAAGACACAAAGAAATGGAAAGACATTCCGTGCTCATGGATTGGAAGAATCAACATAGTTAAAATGGCCATATTACCCAAAGCAATATACAGATTCAATGCAATCCCCATCAAAATCCCAATGGAATTTTTTAAAGAAATAGAACAAAAAATCATCAGATTTGTTTGGAACCACAAAAGACCCCGAATAGCCAAAGCAATCTTAAGGAAAAAGAACAATAATGGAGGTATCACACTTCCTGACTTTGGCTTGTACTACAGGGCTACAATCATCAAAACAGCATGGTATTGGCAGAAAAACAGACACATAGACCAATGGAATAGAATTGAGAACCCAGAAATAAAACCACATAAATATGGACAGATAATTTTTGACAAAGAAGCTAAAAACATACAATGGAGCAAAGACAGCCTCTTCAATAAATGGTGCTGGGAGAATTGGATAGCCACGTGCAAAAGAATGAAACTGGACTGCTATTTGTCACCATGTACCAAAGTTAATTCAAAATGGATCAAAGACTTAAGCATAAGACCTGACACAATAAACTGCATAGAAGAAAACATAGGTACTAAACTTATGGACCTTGGGTTCAAAGAGCATTTTATGAACTTGACTCCAAAGGCAATGGAAGTAAAAGCTAAAATAAACGAATGGGACTATATGAAACTTAAAAGCTTCTGCACAGCAAAAGAAACCATTGACAAAATAAGGAGGCCACCAACTGAATGGGAGAAGATTTTTGCAAACAGCGCCTCCGATAAGGGGCTAGTATCCAGAATATACAAGGAACTCATGCAACTCAACAACAAAAAAACAAACAACCCAATTGAAAAATGGGCAGAGGACTTGAAGAGACATTTCTCCAAAGAGGACATACAAATGGCAAATAGACATATGAAAAAGTGCTCAACATCACTAATCATCAGAGAAATGCAAATCAAAACCACAATGAGATATCACCTCACCCCAGTCAGAATGGCTATCATCAACAAGACAAACAATAACAAGTGTTGGAGAGGCTGTGGAGAAAAAGGAACCCTCATACACTGTTGGTGGGAATGCAGACTGGTGCAGCCGTTATGGAAGGCAGTGTGGAGGTTTCTCAAAGAATTACGAATAGAATTGCCATATGACCCAGCAATCCCTCTTCTGGGTATCTACCCAAAAAACCTGAAAACATTTAGAGATAAAGACACGTGTGCTCCAATGTTCATTGCAGCTTTGTTTACGGTGGCCAAGACATGGAAACAACCAAAATGTCCTTCGATAGATGAATGGATAAAGAAGCTGTGGTATATATACACAATGGAATACTATTTGGCAGTAAGAAAAGATGATATAGGAACATTTGTGACAACATGGATGGATCTTGAGAGAGTAATGCTGAGCGAAACAAGTCAGACAGAAAAAGCAGAGAACCATGTGATTTCACTGATATGTGGTATATAAACCAAGAACAACAAAAGAACAAGACAAACAAATGAGAAACAGAAACTCATAGACACAGACAATAGTTTAGTGGTTGCCAGAGGGTAACGGGGGCGGGGGGTGGGGGGTGGGAGATGAGGGTAAGGGGGATCGAATATATGGTGATGGAAAGAGAACTGACTTTGGGTGGTGAACACACAATGGGATTTATAGATGATGTAATACAGAATTGTACACCTGAAATCTATGTAATTTTACTAACAATTGTCACCCCAATAAATTTAATTAAAAAAAATAAATAAATAACCCTAACCTTAACACTAACTCTAATGCAAACCTAACCCTAACCTTAACCCAAAACCTAACTCTAACCCTAAACCTAACCCTAACCCTAACCCTAACGCAAACCTAACCCTAACCCTAACCCTAACCCTAACCCTAAACCTAACGCAAAAGTAACACTACGCCTAATCCTAACCATAACCTTAACCCTAACCCTAACACTAACGCAAACCTAACGCTAACCCTAACCCTAACCCTACACTAAACCTAACCCTAAAACTTAACGTAAAACTAAACTCTATCCCTAACCCTAACCCTAACACTAAACTTTACCCTAAACCTTAATTTAACTCTAAACCCTAACCCTAAACCTAAACCTAACCCTAACGCCAACCTAAACCTAAACCTAACCCAAACCCTAACCCTAACCCTAACCCTAACCCTAAAACTAACCCTAACCCAAAAACTAACCCTAACCCTAACGCTAAACCTAACCCTAACCCTAACCCTAACGCAAACATAAACCTAAACCTAACCCTAACCCTAACCCAAACCCTAACTCTAACGCAAACCTAACCCCAAACCTAACCCTAACCCTAACGAAAACGTAACCCTAACCTTAACACTAACCCTAACCCTAACCCTAACCCTAACCCTAAATATAACCAGAACCCTAACCCTAACGCAAACCTAACCCTATCGCTAACCCTAACCCTAACCCTAATGCAAACCTAAACCTAACCCTAATCTTAACCCTAACCATAACCCTAACCATAACACTAAACCTAACCCTAAAACTAAACTTAACCCTAAAGCCTACACCTAACCCTAACCCTAACCCTAAACCTAACCGTAAAACTAACCGTAACCCTAACACTAATTCTAACCATAACCCTAAACCTACCCCAAACACTAAACCTAAAACTAACCCTAACCCTGACACTAATCATAACCATAACTCTCATCCTAACCCTAACGCTAAACCTGACCCACATCCTAAACTTAACCCTAAACCCTAAGCCTAACCCTAACGCAAACCTAAACCTAACGCTAACCCAAACCCTAACACTAACCCTAACCCTAACTCTAACCCTAAACCTAACCCTAACACTAACCCTAATGCAAACCTTACCCTAACCCTAACCCTAACCCTAACCCTAAGCCTAACGCATACCTAACCCTAACCCTAATCCTAACTATAACCCTAACGCTAACTTAACCCTAACCGTAACCCTAAACCCTAACCCTAACCCTAACCCTAACCCTAAACCTAACCCTAACCCTAACCCTAATACTAAACCTAACCCTAAACCTAAACTTAACCCTAAACCGTAACCATAATCCTAACCCTAACACAAACGAAACCCTAACCCTAGCCCTAACCCTAACCCTAACCCTAACCCTAACGCAAAGGTATCCATAACCATAACCCCAACAGTAACGAAACTTAACCCTAACCCTAACACTAAACCTAACCCTAACCCGAATCCTAATGCAAACCTAACACTAACCCTAACCCTAACCCTAACTTTAATACTAAAACTAACCCTAACATTAACCCTAACGCAAAACTAACCCTAAACCTAATCCTAACCCTAACCCTAACCGTAACGAAAACATAACCCTAACACTAACCCTAACCCTAATCCTAACCCTAAACCTAATCCTAACCCTAACACTATCCTTAACGCAAACGTAACCCTATCCCTAACCCTAACCATAAAACCCTAACGCTAATCCTAAACCGGACCCTAACCCTAACCGTAAACACTAGCACTAACCCTAACACTAACCCTAACGCAAACCCTAACCCTAACCCTAACCCTAAACCTAACCCGAACCTGAAACCGAATCAGAACCCGAACCCGAAACCGAACCATAACACAAACCCTTACCCTAAACCTAAAACTAAACCTAAACCTAACCCTAACTCTAACCCTACCCTAACCTAACCCTAAACCTAACCCTAACCCTAACCTAAACACTAAACCTAACCCTAACCTAACCCTAACCCTACCCTAACCCTAACCTAAGCCTATCTCTAAAACTAACCCTAACCCTAAACCTACACTAACCCTAACCCTAATGCAAACCTAATCCTAACCCTAACCCTAACGCAAACGTAACCCTAACCCTAACCCTAACAATAAACGTAACGGAACCCTAACCCTAACGCAACCTAAACCTAACCCTAACCCTAAACCTAATGCAAACCTCAAACTAAACCTAGCCCTAACCCTAACCCTAACCCTAACCCTAACACTAAACCTAACCCTAAAACTAAGTGAAACCTAAAGCCTAACCCTAACCCTAACCCTAACCCTAACCCTAAACCTAACCTTAAAATTAACCCTGAGGAGGCGTGCCTGACTCACGCTGGGCCAGAGTCTTTTCTCTGTGACTTGGAATTAGGACTACGACTCTACACCCCAGTCTGAACCAAAGAGAGGCCCTTGAGACATCTCAGCATTCATCTAATACACTCCCGTTTGGGCTTAAGCTATCTGAAGTAGGTTTTTATTCCCAAAGCAGTCTTAACCAAAATATTATGGCTCTAAGAAAAGATTTCTGAGACTTCCGGAAAAATGGCGGAGTGAGGTGAGCCTCTGTAAAGCTCCCCTGGAATTTACAAAGAATCGAACAACAAAAACTCCACAAAGGACTCCCTGCACAGCAGACAAGCAACACGAAGAGGCCCACTACCGACTGAAATCACCTACAGGTGGGAGATTCGCGCGAGTGGAGGGAGGAGGAAAGGGAGAAGCGCGCGGAGACGGACCCGCGCGGGCGCAGGACTCAGACCCAGCTCAGTGCGCCGAGCTCGCTGCTTCCCGGAACTACCGCAGCTGCGGGAGATCGGACTGCTAGGGCTCCGCCAGGGCTCCACAGGGCTGAGGGGGCAGCATATAACACGGCTGAACCCAACGCTCACGGCAGAGACCTCGGAGAAAAGACTGAGGGAAAAAGGCTGAAAACAGTGGTTTAAGCCTGCACTGCCGAGCAGAGAACGGAGCCTTAGGCACTGAGACTAGCCGCCCCCTCCCTCCCCTCCCAGAGCTCGCCCCGCCCCCACCTGTCCGGTGCTAGAAGCGAAACAGTAGCAGTGTCAGATCAAAACAACAGAAAATTTGCTGTTTTGAGATCTGTGGACCGCAAATACAAATTCACAGCCCAACTAGTTCCAGCAAAGGGGAGAGAGCAGTGGAAGCAGGACCGACTGTGGTGGTGGTCGACGCCATTGCTCTGGGCCACCTCTCACAACTCACCCCGCCCCTGACCCCACCTATCTGGGCGGATCCCTGCAGGAGTAAACAGAACTGCTGAAATATACGGGCTCTGAATCAGCAGCTGGAAGAGCTTTCGAACATCAAAAGCTCTCCGCATACCCACCGGGACACTGCGCCCTGTGACCTAGACGAACTATTAACAGAAGAGAAGCCCGTCTCCCAGGGAATCCCCCCATTGCGTGAGAAGTTGGAATAGTGCAGAGAAAACATAGCACTACTGTGTGGGAGAAGAAAAATAAGTTGCAGTTGGAGAAATAATAAAACATTCTACCAACAAGTACTGGCAAACAAAAGAAAGACCGCTTTCTATCAACCTGTTGCAGAAGTCACTCCTGTAGATGTCTAGGAAGAGAAATAGTAAACCAGTAATCGCCATGAATAACCAAGGCAACAAGATAGCTCAGAAAGAAAGTGAAAAATCTCCAGAGAAGGCACTTAAAGATACAGAAATATGTGACTTAAATGACAGAGAATTCAAGATTGCAGTTCTGAAAAAACGAGATACAAGAAAACACAGATAGGCAGTTAAAGGAACTCAGAAACTCAATCAAAGAACAGCATGAACATTTTACGAAAGAGATTGAAATCTTAAAAAAGAACCAAATAGAATTTCTGGAGATTAAGAACTCAATAGAAGAAATTAAGAATGAAATAACCAGCTTAGGTAGTAGAGTTGACCAGATGGAGCAAAGAATCAGTGACATCGAAGATAGAAACCTGGAAATGACACAAATTGAAGAAGAAAGAGACTTGAGACTTAAAAGAAATGAAAGAACTCTACAAGAACTTTCTGACTCCATCAGAAAGAGCAATATAAGAATAATGGGCATACCAGAAGGAGAAGAAAGAGAGAAGGGAACAGAGAATATATTCAAACAAATTGTCGATGAGAACTTCCCAAATTTGTGGACAGAACTGGACCCTCGAATCCAAGAAGCAAATAGAACACCTAGTTACCTCAATTCCAACAGACCTTCTCCAAGGCACATTGTATTGAAGATGTCTAAAATCAACGACAAAGAAAGAATCCTCAAGGCAGCCAGGGAAAAGAAGACGGTAACTTACAAAGGAAAGCCCATTAGATTATCATCAGATTTTTCAGCAGAAACTCTACAAGCCAGGAGGGAGTGGAACCAAATATTCAAACTATTGAAAGAGAGAAACCATGAGCCAAGAATAATATATCCAGCAAAGATATCCTTTAGATATGAAGGAGGAATAAAGACCTTTCCAGACATACAGAAGCTGAGGGAATTTTCTAATACACGACCTGCACTACAAGAAATACTAAAGGAGGCCATTCGACCACCATCAACAGGGACAATTTGTGGCAAACAAAACTCAAAAAGGGGGAGAGTAAAGGCCTGAACCGGAATATGGGAATGGAGAAAGTAAGCGTGCTGAAGAAAATGGAATACTCTAAATATCAAACTTTCTTTTACATAAACTTAAGGGTAACCACTCAAAATAAATCCAGAATTGAAATACATACTGAAATAAAAAAAGAAACAGAGGGAAACATCATAGAATACCACCACACAGAAATAATAGACAACAACAAAAAGGCAAAGAAACAATGGAGACACAACCTTACCAGAAAACTAAGGATAGAATGACAGGAAATCCTCACATATCAATAATTACTCTAAATGTAAATGGACTGAACTCACCAATAAAAAGGCACAGAGTAGCAGATTGGATCAAAAAACTAAACCCAACCATATGCTGTCTCCAAGAGACACATCTCAGCTACAAGGACAAGCATAGACTCAAAGTGAAAGGGTGGAAATTGACACTCCAAGCAAATGGTACCCAGAGAAAATCAGGTGTAGCCATAATGATATCAGATGAAACAGATTTCAAGGTGAAAAAGATAACAAGAGACAAAGATGGACATTTCATAATGGTGAAGGGGACTGTACAACAAGAAGACATAACAGTCATCAATATTTATGCCCCCAATCAGGGAGCACCGAAATACACCAAGCAACTTCTAACAGAACTAAAGGGAGAAATTGACCAAAACACAATTATACTAGGGGACTTAAATACATCATTGACAGCTATGGATAGATCATCGAAACAGAAAATAAATAACGAAATAGTAGCCCTAAATGACACATTAGATGAAATGGACATAATTGACATTTATAGAGCACTTCATCCTAAAACATCAGACTACACGTTCTTTTCTAGTGTACATGGAACATTCTCAAGGATAGACCATATATTGGGACATAAAATCAGTCTCAACAAATTTAAGAAGATTGAAATCATACCATGCATATTCTCTGATCACAAGGCTTTGAAATTGGATATCAACTGTAAAAAGAAAGCGGGGAAAAACAAATACATGGAGACTAAACAACATACTTTTAAAGAAGGACTGGGTCAAAGAAGAAATTAGAGGAGAGATCAAAAGATACATTGAAACAAATGACAATGAAAATACATCCTACCAAAATTTTTGGGATGCAGCGAAAGCAGTTTTAAGAGGGAAATTTATCTCATTACAGGCCTATCTCAAGAAACAAGAAAACTCCCAAATAAATAACCTCATGTTACACCTTAAAGAACTAGAAAAAGAAGAACAAGTAAAACCCAAGGTCAGCAGAAGAAAGGAAATAACAAAAATTAGAGCAGAACTAAATGAAATAGAGAACAAAAAGACAATAGAAAAAATTAATATGACAAAGAGCTGGTTTTTTGAAAAGATTAACAAAATTGACAAACCCTTGGCTAGACTTACTAAGATAAAAAGAGAGAAGACACTGATTAACAAAATCAGAAACGTAAAAGGGGAAGTTATCACGGACACCACAGAAATACAAAGGATCATCCAAGAATACTATGAAGGACTATATGCCACCAAATTCAACAACCTAGAAGAAATGGACAAGTTCTTAGAAACATATAGCCTTCCAAGGCTGAACCATGAAGAACTGGAAAATCTAAACAGACCGATCACCAGTAACGAAATTGAATCAGTCATCCAAAACCTTCCCAAAAGCAAAAGTCCGGGACCAGATGGCTTCACTAGTGAATTCTACCAAACCTTCAAAGAGGATCTAATACCAATTCTGCACAAACTCTTCCAAAAAATTGAAGAAGAGACAGTACTCCCTAACTCATTTTATGAGGCCAACATTACCCTGATACCAAAACCTGGTAAGGACAGCACAAAAAAAGAAAACTACAGACCAATATCTCTAATGAATACCGATGCAAAAATCCTAAATAAAATTCTAGCAAATCGAATACAACAATGCATTAAAAAGATTATTCATCACGACCAAGTGGGGTTCATCCCCGGGGCACAAGGATGGTTCAACATACGCAAATCCATCAACGTGATACATCACATAAACAAAATAAAGGACAAAAATCATATGATTATATCAATTGATGCAGAAAAAGCATTTGACAAGATACAACATCCATTTATGATTAAAACACTTAATAAAATGGGTATAGAAGGAAAATACCTTAACATAATAAAGGCCATATATGACAAGCCCTCTGCTAATCTCATAATTAATGGAGAAAAACTGAAGCCCTTTGCTCTACGTTCAGGAACACGACAGGGATGTCCCCTATCACCTCTGCTTTTCAACATAGTGTTGGAAGTCCTTGCCAGAGCAATCAGGCAAGAGAAAGAAATAAAAGGCATCCAAATTGGGAATGAAGAAGTTAAATTATCACTCTTTGCAGACGACATGATGCTATATATAGAAAACCCTAAAGACTCCACCAAAAAGCTATTAGAAACAATCAACGAATACAGTAAAGTTGCCGGCTACAAAATCAACGCACAAAAGTCCATTGCCTTCCTATATACTAACAATGAAATCTCAGAAAAAGAAATACAAAAAACAATTCCTTTTGCAATTGCAGCAAAAAGAATAAAATACCTAGGAATAAACTTAACCAAGGATGTGAAAGACCTATATGCTGAAAACTATAAGACTTTTTTGAAAGAAATTGAAGAAGACACAAAGAAATGGAAAGACATTCCGTGCTCATGGATTGGAAGAATCAACATAGTTAAAATGGCCATATTACCCAAAGCAATATACAGATTCAATGCAATCCCCATCAAAATCCCAATGGAATTTTTTAAAGAAATAGAACAAAAAATCATCAGATTTGTTTGGAACCACAAAAGACCCCGAATAGCCAAAGCAATCTTAAGGAAAAAGAACAATAATGGAGGTATCACACTTCCTGACTTTGGCTTGTACTACAGGGCTACAATCATCAAAACAGCATGGTATTGGCAGAAAAACAGACACATAGACCAATGGAATAGAATTGAGAACCCAGAAATAAAACCACATAAATATGGACAGATAATTTTTGACAAAGAAGCTAAAAACATACAATGGAGCAAAGACAGCCTCTTCAATAAATGGTGCTGGGAGAATTGGATAGCCACGTGCAAAAGAATGAAACTGGACTGCTATTTGTCACCATGTACCAAAGTTAATTCAAAATGGATCAAAGACTTAAGCATAAGACCTGACACAATAAACTGCATAGAAGAAAACATAGGTACTAAACTTATGGACCTTGGGTTCAAAGAGCATTTTATGAACTTGACTCCAAAGGCAATGGAAGTAAAAGCTAAAATAAACGAATGGGACTATATGAAACTTAAAAGCTTCTGCACAGCAAAAGAAACCATTGACAAAATAAAGAGGCCACCAACTGAATGGGAGAAGATTTTTGCAAACAGCGCCTCCGATAAGGGGCTAGTATCCACAATATACAAGGAACTCATGCAACTCAACAACAAAAAAACAAACAACCCAATTGAAAAATGGGCAGAGGACTTGAAGAGACATTTCTCCAAAGAGGACATACAAATGGCAAATAGACATATGAAAAAGTGCTCAACATCACTAATCATCAGAGAAATGCAAATCAAAACCACAATGAGATATCACCTCACCCCAGTCAGAATGGCTATCATCAACAAGACAAACAATAACAAGTGTTGGAGGGGCTGTGGAGAAAAAGGAACCCTCATACACTGTTGGTGGGAATGCAGACAGGTGCAGCCGTTATGGAAGGCAGTGTGGAGGTTTCTCAAAGAATTACGAATAGAATTGCCATATGACCCAGCAATCCCTCTTCTGGGTATCTACCCAAAAAATCTGAAAACATTTAGAGATAAAGACACGTGTGCTCCAATGTTCATTGCAGCTTTGTTTACGGTGGCCAAGACATGGAAACAACCAAAATGTCCTTCGATAGATGAATGGATAAAGAAGCTGTGGTATATATACACAATGGAATACTATTTGGCAGTAAGAAAAGATGATATAGGAACATTTGTGACAACATGGATGGATCTTGAGAGAGTAATGCTGAGCGAAACAAGTCAGACAGAAAAAGCAGAGAACCATGTGATTTCACTGATATGTGGTATATAAACCAAGAACAACAAAAGAACAAGACAAACAAATGAGAAACAGAAACTCATAGACACAGACAATAGTTTAGTGGTTGCCAGAGGGTAACGGGGGCGGGGGGTGGGGGGTGGGAGATGAGGGTAAGGGGGATCGAATATATGGTGATGGAAAGAGAAATGACTTTGGGTGGTGAACACACAATGGGATTTATAGATGATGTAATACAGAATTGTACACCTGAAATCTATGTAATTTTACTAACAATTGTCACCCCAATAAATTTAATTAAAAATAAATAAATAAATAACCCTAACCTTAACACTAACTCTAATGCAAACCTAACCCTAACCTTAACCCTAAACCTAACTCTAACCCTAAACCTAACCCTAACCCTAACCCTAACGCAAACCTAACCCTAACCCTAACCCTAACCCTAACCCTAAACCTAACGCAAAACTAACACTACGCCTAATCCTAACCATAACCCTAACCCTAACCCTAACACTAACGCAAACCTAACGCTAACCCTAACCCTAACCCTACACTTAAACCTAACCCTAAAACTTAACGTAAAACTAAACTCTATCCCTAACCCTAACCCTAACACTAAACTTTACCCTAAACCTTAATTTAACTCTAAACCCTAACCCTAAACCTAAACCTAACCCTAACGCCAACCTAAACCTAAACCTAACCCAAACCCTAACCCTAACCCTAACCCTAACCCTAAAACTAACCCTAAACCAAAAACTAACCCTAACCCTAAGGCTAAACCTAACCCTAACCCTAACCCTAACGCAAACATAAACCTAAACCTAACCCTAACCCTAACCCAAACCCTAACTCTAACGCAAACCTAACCCCAAACCTAACCCTAACCCTAACGAAAACGTAACCCTAACCTTAACACTAACCCTAACCCTAACCCTAACCCTAACCCTAAATATAACCAGAACCCTAACCCTAACGCAAACCTAACCCTATCGCTAACCCTAACCCTAACCCTAATGCAAACCTAAACCTAACCCTAATCTTAACCCTAACCATAACCCTAACCATAACACTAAACCTAACCCTAAAACTAAACTTAACCCTAAAGCCTACACCTAACCCTAACCCTAACCCTAAACCTAACTGTAAAACTAACCGTAACACTAACACTAATTCTAACCATAACCCTAAACCTACCCCAAACACTAAACCTAAAACTAACCCTAACCCTGACACTAATCGTAACCATAACTCTCATCCTAACCCTAACGCTAAACCTAACCCACATCCTAAACTTAACCCTAAACCCTAAGCCTAACCCTAACGCAAACCTAAACCTAACGCTAACCCAAACCCTAACACTAACCCTAACCCTAACTCTAACCCTAAACCTAACCCTAACACTAACCCTAACGCAAACCTTACCCTAACCCTAACCCTAACCCTAACCCTAAGCCTAACGCATACCTAACCCTAACCCTAATCCTAACTATAACCCTAACGCTAACTTAACCCTAACCGTAACCCTAAACCCTAACCCTAACCCTAACCCTAACCCTAAACCTAACCCTAACCCTAACCCTAATACTAAACCTAACCCTAAACCTAAACTTAACCCTAAACCGTAACCATAATCCTAACCCTAACACAAACGAAACCCTAACCCTAGCCCTAACCCTAACCCTAACCCTAACCCTAACGCAAAGGTATCCATAACCATAACCCCAACAGTAACGAAACTTAACCCTAACCCTAACACTAAACCTAACCCTAACCCGAATCCTAATGCAAACCTAACACTAACCCTAACCCTAACCCTAACTTTAATACTAAAACTAACCCTAACATTAACCCTAACGCAAAACTAACCCTAAACCTAATCCTAACCCTAACCCTAACCGTAACGAAAACATAACCCTAACACTAACCCTAACCCTAATCCTAACCCTAAACCTAATCCTAACCCTAACACTATCCTTAACGCAAACGTAACCCTATCCCTAACCCTAACCATAAAACCCTAACGCTAATCCTAAACCGGACCCTAACCCTAACCGTAAACACTAGCACTAACCCTAACACTAACCCTAACGCAAACCCTAACCCTAACCCTAACCCTAAACCTAACCCGAACCTGAAACCGAATCAGAACCCGAACCCGAAACCGAACCATAACACAAACCCTTACCCTAAACCTAAAACTAAACCTAAACCTAACCCTAACTCTAACCCTACCCTAACCTAACCCTAAACCTAACCCTAACCCTAACCTAAACACTAAACCTAACCCTAACCTAACCCTAACCCTACCCTAACCCTAACCTAAGCCTATCTCTAAAACTAACCCTAACCCTAAACCTACACTAACCCTAACCCTAATGCAAACCTAATCCTAACCCTAACCCTAACGCAAACGTAACCCTAAACCTAACCCTAACCCTAACCCTAACAATAAACGTAACGGAACCCTAACCCTAACGCAACCTAAACCTAACCCTAACCCTAAACCTAATGCAAACCTCAAACTAAACCTAGCCCTAACCCTAACCCTAACCCTAACCCTAACACTAAACCTAACCCTAAAACTAAGTGAAACCTAAAGCCTAACCCTAACCCTAACCCTAACCCTAACCCTAAACCTAACCTTAAAATTAACCCTGAGGAGGCGTGCCTGACTCACGCTGGGCCAGAGTCTTTTCTCTGTGACTTGGAATTAGGACTACGACTCTACACCCCAGTCTGAACCAAAGAGAGGCCCTTGAGACATCTCAGCATTCATCTAATACACTCCCGTTTGGGCTTAAGCTATCTGAAGTAGGTTTTTATTCCCAAAGCAGTCTTAACCAAAATATTATGGCTCTAAGAAAAGATTTCTGAGACTTCCGGAAAAATGGCGGAGTGAGGTGAGCCTCTGTAAAGCTCCCCTGGAATTTACAAAGAATCGAACAACAAAAACTCCACAAAGGACTCCCTGCACAGCAGACAAGCAACACGAAGAGGCCCACTACCGACTGAAATCACCTACAGGTGGGAGATTCGCGCGAGTGGAGGGAGGAGGAAAGGGAGAAGCGCGCGGAGACGGACCCGCGCGGGCGCAGGACTCAGACCCAGCTCAGTGCGCCGAGCTCGCTGCTTCCCGGAACTACCGCAGCTGCGGGAGATCGGACTGCTAGGGCTCCGCCAGGGCTCCACAGGGCTGAGGGGGCAGCATATTACACGGCTGAACCCAACGCTCACGGCAGAGACCTCGGAGAAAAGACTGAGGGAAAAAGGCTGAAAACAGTGGTTTAAGCCTGCACTGCCGAGCAGAGAACGGAGCCTTAGGCACTGAGACTAGCCGCCCCCTCCCTCCCCTCCCAGAGCTCGCCCCGCCCCCACCTGTCCGGTGCTAGAAGCGAAACAGTAGCAGTGTCAGATCAAAACAACAGAAAATTTGCTGTTTTGAGATCTGTGGACCGCAAATACAAATTCACAGCCCAACTAGTTCCAGCAAAGGGGAGAGAGCAGTGGAAGCAGGACCGACTGTGGTGGTGGTCGACGCCATTGCTCTGGGCCACCTCTCACAACTCACCCCGCCCCTGACCCCACCTATCTGGGCGGATCCCTGCAGGAGTAAACAGAACTGCTGAAATATACGGGCTCTGAATCAGCAGCTGGAAGAGCTTTCGAACATCAAAAGCTCTCCGCATACCCACCGGGACACTGCGCCCTGTGACCTAGACGAACTATTAACAGAAGAGAAGCCCGTCTCCCAGGGAATCCCCCCATTGCGTGAGAAGTTGGAATAGTGCAGAGAAAACATAGCACTACTGTGTGGGAGAAGAAAAATAAGTTGCAGTTGGAGAAATAATAAAACATTCTACCAACAAGTACTGGCAAACAAAAGAAAGACCGCTTTCTATCAACCTGTTGCAGAAGTCACTCCTGTAGATGTCTAGGAAGAGAAATAGTAAACCAGTAATCGCCATGAATAACCAAGGCAACAAGATAGCTCAGAAAGAAAGTGAAAAATCTCCAGAGAAGGCACTTAAAGATACAGAAATATGTGACTTAAATGACAGAGAATTCAAGATTGCAGTTCTGAAAAAACTCAACGAGATACAAGAAAACACAGATAGGCAGTTAAAGGAACTCAGAAACTCAATCAAAGAACAGCATGAACATTTTACGAAAGAGATTGAAATCTTAAAAAAGAACCAAATAGAATTTCTGGAGATTAAGAACTCAATAGAAGAAATTAAGAATGAAATAACCAGCTTAGGTAGTAGAGTTGACCAGATGGAGCAAAGAATCAGTGACATCGAAGATAGAAACCTGGAAATGACACAAATTGAAGAAGAAAGAGACTTGAGACTTAAAAGAAATGAAAGAACTCTACAAGAACTTTCTGACTCCATCAGAAAGAGCAATATAAGAATAATGGGCATACCAGAAGGAGAAGAAAGAGAGAAGGGAACAGAGAATATATTCAAACAAATTGTCGATGAGAACTTCCCAAATTTGTGGACAGAACTGGACCCTCGAATCCAAGAAGCAAATAGAACACCTAGTTACCTCAATTCCAACAGACCTTCTCCAAGGCACATTGTATTGAAGATGTCTAAAATCAACGACAAAGAAAGAATCCTCAAGGCAGCCAGGGAAAAGAAGACGGTAACTTACAAAGGAAAGCCCATTAGATTATCATCAGATTTTTCAGCAGAAACTCTACAAGCCAGGAGGGAGTGGAACCAAATATTCAAACTATTGAAAGAGAGAAACCATGAGCCAAGAATAATATATCCAGCAAAGATATCCTTTAGATATGAAGGAGGAATAAAGACCTTTCCAGACATACAGAAGCTGAGGGAATTTTCTAATACACGACCTGCACTACAAGAAATACTAAAGGAGGCCATTCGACCACCATCAACAGGGACAATTTGTGGCAAACAAAACTCAAAAAGGGGGAGAGTAAAGGCCTGAACCGGAATATGGGAATGGAGAAAGTAAGCGTGCTGAAGAAAATGGAATACTCTAAATATCAAACTTTCTTTTACATAAACTTAAGGGTAACCACTCAAAATAAATCCAGAATTGAAATACATACTGAAATAAAAAAAGAAACAGAGGGAAACATCATAGAATACCACCACACAGAAATAATAGACAACAACAAAAAGGCAAAGAAACAATGGAGACACAACCTTACCAGAAAACTAAGGATAGAATGACAGGAAATCCTCACATATCAATAATTACTCTAAATGTAAATGGACTGAACTCACCAATAAAAAGGCACAGAGTAGCAGATTGGATCAAAAAACTAAACCCAACCATATGCTGTCTCCAAGAGACACATCTCAGCTACAAGGACAAGCATAGACTCAAAGTGAAAGGGTGGAAATTGACACTCCAAGCAAATGGTACCCAGAGAAAATCAGGTGTAGCCATAATGATATCAGATGAAACAGATTTCAAGGTGAAAAAGATAACAAGAGACAAAGATGGACATTTCATAATGGTGAAGGGGACTGTACAACAAGAAGACATAACAGTCATCAATATTTATGCCCCCAATCAGGGAGCACCGAAATACACCAAGCAACTTCTAACAGAACTAAAGGGAGAAATTGACCAAAACACAATTATACTAGGGGACTTAAATACATCATTGACAGCTATGGATAGATCATCGAAACAGAAAATAAATAACGAAATAGTAGCCCTAAATGACACATTAGATGAAATGGACATAATTGACATTTATAGAGCACTTCATCCTAAAACATCAGACTACACGTTCTTTTCTAGTGTACATGGAACATTCTCAAGGATAGACCATATATTGGGACATAAAATCAGTCTCAACAAATTTAAGAAGATTGAAATCATACCATGCATATTCTCTGATCACAAGGCTTTGAAATTGGATATCAACTGTAAAAAGAAAGCGGGGAAAAACAAATACATGGAGACTAAACAACATACTTTTAAAGAAGGACTGGGTCAAAGAAGAAATTAGAGGAGAGATCAAAAGATACATTGAAACAAATGACAATGAAAATACATCCTACCAAAATTTTTGGGATGCAGCGAAAGCAGTTTTAAGAGGGAAATTTATCTCATTACAGGCCTATCTCAAGAAACAAGAAAACTCCCAAATAAATAACCTCATGTTACACCTTAAAGAACTAGAAAAAGAAGAACAAGTAAAACCCAAGGTCAGCAGAAGAAAGGAAATAACAAAAATTAGAGCAGAACTAAATGAAATAGAGAACAAAAAGACAATAGAAAAAATTAATATGACAAAGAGCTGGTTTTTTGAAAAGATTAACAAAATTGACAAACCCTTGGCTAGACTTACTAAGATAAAAAGAGAGAAGACACTGATTAACAAAATCAGAAACGTAAAAGGGGAAGTTATCACGGACACCACAGAAATACAAAGGATCATCCAAGAATACTATGAAGGACTATATGCCACCAAATTCAACAACCTAGAAGAAATGGACAAGTTCTTAGAAACATATAGCCTTCCAAGGCTGAACCATGAAGAACTGGAAAATCTAAACAGACCGATCACCAGTAACGAAATTGAATCAGTCATCCAAAACCTTCCCAAAAGCAAAAGTCCGGGACCAGATGGCTTCACTAGTGAATTCTACCAAACCTTCAAAGAGGATCTAATACCAATTCTGCACAAACTCTTCCACAAAATTGAAGAAGAGACAGTACTCCCTAACTCATTTTATGAGGCCAACATTACCCTGATACCAAAACCTGGTAAGGACAGCACAAAAAAAGAAAACTACAGACCAATATCTCTAATGAATACCGATGCAAAAATCCTAAATAAAATTCTAGCAAATCGAATACAACAATGCATTAAAAAGATTATTCATCACGACCAAGTGGGGTTCATCCCCGGGGCACAAGGATGGTTCAACATACGCAAATCCATCAACGTGATACATCACATAAACAAAATAAAGGACAAAAATCATATGATTATATCAATTGATGCAGAAAAAGCATTTGACAAGATACAACATCCATTTATGATTAAAACACTTAATAAAATGGGTATAGAAGGAAAATACCTTAACATAATAAAGGCCATATATGACAAGCCCTCTGCTAATCTCATAATTAATGGAGAAAAACTGAAGCCCTTTGCTCTACGTTCAGGAACACGACAGGGATGTCCCCTATCACCTCTGCTTTTCAACATAGTGTTGGAAGTCCTTGCCAGAGCAATCAGGCAAGAGAAAGAAATAAAAGGCATCCAAATTGGGAATGAAGAAGTTAAATTATCACTCTTTGCAGACGACATGATGCTATATATAGAAAACCCTAAAGACTCCACCAAAAAGCTATTAGAAACAATCAACGAATACAGTAAAGTTGCCGGCTACAAAATCAACGCACAAAAGTCCATTGCCTTCCTATATACTAACAATGAAATCTCAGAAAAAGAAATACAAAAAACAATTCCTTTTGCAATTGCAGCAAAAAGAATAAAATACCTAGGAATAAACTTAACCAAGGATGTGAAAGACCTATATGCTGAAAACTATAAGACTTTTTTGAAAGAAATTGAAGAAGACACAAAGAAATGGAAAGACATTCCGTGCTCATGGATTGGAAGAATCAACATAGTTAAAATGGCCATATTACCCAAAGCAATATACAGATTCAATGCAATCCCCATCAAAATCCCAATGGAATTTTTTAAAGAAATAGAACAAAAAATCATCAGATTTGTTTGGAACCACAAAAGACCCCGAATAGCCAAAGCAATCTTAAGGAAAAAGAACAATAATGGAGGTATCACACTTCCTGACTTTGGCTTGTACTACAGGGCTACAATAATCAAAACAGCATGGTATTGGCAGAAAAACAGACACATAGACCAATGGAATAGAATTGAGAACCCAGAAATAAAACCACATAAATATGGACAGATAATTTTTGACAAAGAAGCTAAAAACATACAATGGAGCAAAGACAGCCTCTTCAATAAATGGTGCTGGGAGAATTGGATAGCCACGTGCAAAAGAATGAAACTGGACTGCTATTTGTCACCATGTACCAAAGTTAATTCAAAATGGATCAAAGACTTAAGCATAAGACCTGACACAATAAACTGCATAGAAGAAAACATAGGTACTAAACTTATGGACCTTGGGTTCAAAGAGCATTTTATGAACTTGACTCCAAAGGCAATGGAAGTAAAAGCTAAAATAAACGAATGGGACTATATGAAACTTAAAAGCTTCTGCACAGCAAAAGAAACCATTGACAAAATAAAGAGGCCACCAACTGAATGGGAGAAGATTTTTGCAAACAGCGCCTCCGATAAGGGGCTAGTATCCAGAATATACAAGGAACTCATGCAACTCAACAACAAAAAAACAAACAACCCAATTGAAAAATGGGCAGAGGACTTGAAGAGACATTTCTCCAAAGAGGACATACAAATGGCAAATAGACATATGAAAAAGTGCTCAACATCACTAATCATCAGAGAAATGCAAATCAAAACCACAATGAGATATCACCTCACCCCAGTCAGAATGGCTATCATCAACAAGACAAACAATAACAAGTGTTGGAGAGGCTGTGGAGAAAAAGGAACCCTCATACACTGTTGGTGGGAATGCAGACTGGTGCAGCCGTTATGGAAGGCAGTGTGGAGGTTTCTCAAAGAATTACGAATAGAATTGCCATATGACCCAGCAATCCCTCTTCTGGGTATCTACCCAAAAAATCTGAAAACATTTAGAGATAAAGACACGTGTGCTCCAATGTTCATTGCAGCTTTGTTTACGGTGGCCAAGACATGGAAACAACCAAAATGTCCTTCGATAGATGAATGGATAAAGAAGCTGTGGTATATATACACAATGGAATACTATTTGGCAGTAAGAAAAGATGATATAGGAACATTTGTGACAACATGGATGGATCTTGAGAGAGTAATGCTGAGCGAAACAAGTCAGACAGAAAAAGCAGAGAACCATGTGATTTCACTGATATGTGGTATATAAACCAAGAACAACAAAAGAACAAGACAAACAAATGAGAAACAGAAACTCATAGACACAGACAATAGTTTAGTGGTTGCCAGAGGGTAACGGGGGCGGGGGGTGGGGGGTGGGAGATGAGGGTAAGGGGGATCGAATATATGGTGATGGAAAGAGAACTGACTTTGGGTGGTGAACACACAATGGGATTTATAGATGATGTAATACAGAATTGTACACCTGAAATCTATGTAATTTTACTAACAATTGTCACCCCAATAAATTTAATTAAAAAAAAATAAATAAATAACCCTAACCTTAACACTAACTCTAATGCAAACCTAACCCTAACCTTAACCCTAAACCTAACTCTAACCCTAAACCTAACCCTAACCCTAACCCTAACGCAAACCTAACCCTAACCCTAACCCTAACCCTAAACCTAACGCAAAACTAACACTACGCCTAATCCTAACCATAACCCTAACCCTAACCCTAACACTAACGCAAACCTAACGCTAACCCTAACCCTAACCCTACACTAAACCTAACCCTAAAACTTAACGTAAAACTAAACTCTATCCCTAACCCTAACCCTAACACTAAACTTTACCCTAAACCTTAATTTAACTCTAAACCCTAACCCTAAACCTAAACCTAACCCTAACGCCAACCTAAACCTAAACCTAACCCAAACCCTAACCCTAACCCTAACCCTAAAACTAACCCTAACCCAAAAACTAACCCTAACCCTAACGCTAAACCTAACCCTAACCCTAACCCTAACGCAAACATAAACCTAAACCTAACCCTAACCCTAACCCAAACCCTAACTCTAACGCAAACCTAACCCCAAACCTAACCCTAACCCTAACGAAAACGTAACCCTAACCTTAACACTAACCCTAACCCTAACCCTAACCCTAACCCTAAATATAACCAGAACCCTAACCCTAACGCAAACCTAACCCTATCGCTAACCCTAACCCTAACCCTAATGCAAACCTAAACCTAACCCTAATCTTAACCCTAACCATAACCCTAACCATAACACTAAACCTAACCCTAAAACTAAACTTAACCCTAAAGCCTACACCTAACCCTAACCCTAACCCTAAACCTAACCGTAAAACTAACCGTAACCCTAACACTAATTCTAACCATAACCCTAAACCTACCCCAAACACTAAACCTAAAACTAACCCTAACCCTGACACTAATCGTAACCATAACTCTCATCCTAACCCTAACGCTAAACCTAACCCACATCCTAAACTTAACCCTAAACCCTAAGCCTAACCCTAACGCAAACCTAAACCTAACGCTAACCCAAACCCTAACACTAACCCTAACCCTAACTCTAACCCTAAACCTAACCCTAACACTAACCCTAACGCAAACCTTACCCTAACCCTAACCCTAACCCTAACCCTAAGCCTAACGCATACCTAACCCTAACCCTAATCCTAACTATAACCCTAACGCTAACTTAACCCTAACCGTAACCCTAAACCCTAACCCTAACCCTAACCCTAACCCTAAACCTAACCCTAACCCTAACCCTAATACTAAACCTAACCCTAAACCTAAACTTAACCCTAAACCGTAACCATAATCCTAACCCTAACACAAACGAAACCCTAACCCTAGCCCTAACCCTAACCCTAACCCTAACCCTAACGCAAAGGTATCCATAACCATAACCCCAACAGTAACGAAACTTAACCCTAACCCTAACACTAAACCTAACCCTAACCCGAATCCTAATGCAAACCTAACACTAACCCTAACCCTAACCCTAACTTTAATACTAAAACTAACCCTAACATTAACCCTAACGCAAAACTAACCCTAAACCTAATCCTAACCCTAACCCTAACCGTAACGAAAACATAACCCTAACACTAACCCTAACCCTAATCCTAACCCTAAACCTAATCCTAACCCTAACACTATCCTTAACGCAAACGTAACCCTATCCCTAACCCTAACCATAAAACCCTAACGCTAATCCTAAACCGGACCCTAACCCTAACCGTAAACACTAGCACTAACCCTAACACTAACCCTAACGCAAACCCTAACCCTAACCCTAACCCTAAACCTAACCCGAACCTGAAACCGAATCAGAACCCGAACCCGAAACCGAACCATAACACAAACCCTTACCCTAAACCTAAAACTAAACCTAAACCTAACCCTAACTCTAACCCTACCCTAACCTAACCCTAAACCTAACCCTAACCCTAACCTAAACACTAAACCTAACCCTAACCTAACCCTAACCCTACCCTAACCCTAACCTAAGCCTATCTCTAAAACTAACCCTAACCCTAAACCTACACTAACCCTAACCCTAATGCAAACCTAATCCTAACCCTAACCCTAACGCAAACGTAACCCTAACCCTAACCCTAACAATAAACGTAACGGAACCCTAACCCTAACGCAACCTAAACCTAACCCTAACCCTAAACCTAATGCAAACCTCAAACTAAACCTAGCCCTAACCCTAACCCTAACCCTAACCCTAACACTAAACCTAACCCTAAAACTAAGTGAAACCTAAAGCCTAACCCTAACCCTAACCCTAACCCTAACCCTAAACCTAACCTTAAAATTAACCCTGAGGAGGCGTGCCTGACTCACGCTGGGCCAGAGTCTTTTCTCTGTGACTTGGAATTAGGACTACGACTCTACACCCCAGTCTGAACCAAAGAGAGGCCCTTGAGACATCTCAGCATTCATCTAATACACTCCCGTTTGGGCTTAAGCTATCTGAAGTAGGTTTTTATTCCCAAAGCAGTCTTAACCAAAATATTATGGCTCTAAGAAAAGATTTCTGAGACTTCCGGAAAAATGGCGGAGTGAGGTGAGCCTCTGTAAAGCTCCCCTGGAATTTACAAAGAATCGAACAACAAAAACTCCACAAAGGACTCCCTGCACAGCAGACAAGCAACACGAAGAGGCCCACTACCGACTGAAATCACCTACAGGTGGGAGATTCGCGCGAGTGGAGGGAGGAGGAAAGGGAGAAGCGCGCGGAGACGGACCCGCGCGGGCGCAGGACTCAGACCCAGCTCAGTGCGCCGAGCTCGCTGCTTCCCGGAACTACCGCAGCTGCGGGAGATCGGACTGCTAGGGCTCCGCCAGGGCTCCACAGGGCTGAGGGGGCAGCATATTACACGGCTGAACCCAACGCTCACGGCAGAGACCTCGGAGAAAAGACTGAGGGAAAAAGGCTGAAAACAGTGGTTTAAGCCTGCACTGCCGAGCAGAGAACGGAGCCTTAGGCACTGAGACTAGCCGCCCCCTCCCTCCCCTCCCAGAGCTCGCCCCGCCCCCACCTGTCCGGTGCTAGAAGCGAAACAGTAGCAGTGTCAGATCAAAACAACAGAAAATTTGCTGTTTTGAGATCTGTGGACCGCAAATACAAATTCACAGCCCAACTAGTTCCAGCAAAGGGGAGAGAGCAGTGGAAGCAGGACCGACTGTGGTGGTGGTCGACGCCATTGCTCTGGGCCACCTCTCACAACTCACCCCGCCCCTGACCCCACCTATCTGGGCGGATCCCTGCAGGAGTAAACAGAACTGCTGAAATATACGGGCTCTGAATCAGCAGCTGGAAGAGCTTTCGAACATCAAAAGCTCTCCGCATACCCACCGGGACACTGCGCCCTGTGACCTAGACGAACTATTAACAGAAGAGAAGCCCGTCTCCCAGGGAATCCCCCCATTGCGTGAGAAGTTGGAATAGTGCAGAGAAAACATAGCACTACTGTGTGGGAGAAGAAAAATAAGTTGCAGTTGGAGAAATAATAAAACATTCTACCAACAAGTACTGGCAAACAAAAGAAAGACCGCTTTCTATCAACCTGTTGCAGAAGTCACTCCTGTAGATGTCTAGGAAGAGAAATAGTAAACCAGTAATCGCCATGAATAACCAAGGCAACAAGATAGCTCAGAAAGAAAGTGAAAAATCTCCAGAGAAGGCACTTAAAGATACAGAAATATGTGACTTAAATGACAGAGAATTCAAGATTGCAGTTCTGAAAAAACTCAACGAGATACAAGAAAACACAGATAGGCAGTTAAAGGAACTCAGAAACTCAATCAAAGAACAGCATGAACATTTTACGAAAGAGATTGAAATCTTAAAAAAGAACCAAATAGAATTTCTGGAGATTAAGAACTCAATAGAAGAAATTAAGAATGAAATAACCAGCTTAGGTAGTAGAGTTGACCAGATGGAGCAAAGAATCAGTGACATCGAAGATAGAAACCTGGAAATGACACAAATTGAAGAAGAAAGAGACTTGAGACTTAAAAGAAATGAAAGAACTCTACAAGAACTTTCTGACTCCATCAGAAAGAGCAATATAAGAATAATGGGCATACCAGAAGGAGAAGAAAGAGAGAAGGGAACAGAGAATATATTCAAACAAATTGTCGATGAGAACTTCCCAAATTTGTGGACAGAACTGGACCCTCGAATCCAAGAAGCAAATAGAACACCTAGTTACCTCAATTCCAACAGACCTTCTCCAAGGCACATTGTATTGAAGATGTCTAAAATCAACGACAAAGAAAGAATCCTCAAGGCAGCCAGGGAAAAGAAGACGGTAACTTACAAAGGAAAGCCCATTAGATTATCATCAGATTTTTCAGCAGAAACTCTACAAGCCAGGAGGGAGTGGAACCAAATATTCAAACTATTGAAAGAGAGAAACCATGAGCCAAGAATAATATATCCAGCAAAGATATCCTTTAGATATGAAGGAGGAATAAAGACCTTTCCAGACATACAGAAGCTGAGGGAATTTTCTAATACACGACCTGCACTACAAGAAATACTAAAGGAGGCCATTCGACCACCATCAACAGGGACAATTTGTGGCAAACAAAACTCAAAAAGGGGGAGAGTAAAGGCCTGAACCGGAATATGGGAATGGAGAAAGTAAGCGTGCTGAAGAAAATGGAATACTCTAAATATCAAACTTTCTTTTACATAAACTTAAGGGTAACCACTCAAAATAAATCCAGAATTGAAATACATACTGAAATAAAAAAAGAAACAGAGGGAAACATCATAGAATACCACCACACAGAAATAATAGACAACAACAAAAAGGCAAAGAAACAATGGAGACACAACCTTACCAGAAAACTAAGGATAGAATGACAGGAAATCCTCACATATCAATAATTACTCTAAATGTAAATGGACTGAACTCACCAATAAAAAGGCACAGAGTAGCAGATTGGATCAAAAAACTAAACCCAACCATATGCTGTCTCCAAGAGACACATCTCAGCTACAAGGACAAGCATAGACTCAAAGTGAAAGGGTGGAAATTGACACTCCAAGCAAATGGTACCCAGAGAAAATCAGGTGTAGCCATAATGATATCAGATGAAACAGATTTCAAGGTGAAAAAGATAACAAGAGACAAAGATGGACATTTCATAATGGTGAAGGGGACTGTACAACAAGAAGACATAACAGTCATCAATATTTATGCCCCCAATCAGGGAGCACCGAAATACACCAAGCAACTTCTAACAGAACTAAAGGGAGAAATTGACCAAAACACAATTATACTAGGGGACTTAAATACATCATTGACAGCTATGGATAGATCATCGAAACAGAAAATAAATAACGAAATAGTAGCCCTAAATGACACATTAGATGAAATGGACATAATTGACATTTATAGAGCACTTCATCCTAAAACATCAGACTACACATTCTTTTCTAGTGTACATGGAACATTCTCAAGGATAGACCATATATTGGGACATAAAATCAGTCTCAACAAATTTAAGAAGATTGAAATCATACCATGCATATTCTCTGATCACAAGGCTTTGAAATTGGATATCAACTGTAAAAAGAAAGCGGGGAAAAACAAATACATGGAGACTAAACAACATACTTTTAAAGAAGGACTGGGTCAAAGAAGAAATTAGAGGAGAGATCAAAAGATACATTGAAACAAATGACAATGAAAATACATCCTACCAAAATTTTTGGGATGCAGCGAAAGCAGTTTTAAGAGGGAAATTTATCTCATTACAGGCCTATCTCAAGAAACAAGAAAACTCCCAAATAAATAACCTCATGTTACACCTTAAAGAACTAGAAAAAGAAGAACAAGTAAAACCCAAGGTCAGCAGAAGAAAGGAAATAACAAAAATTAGAGCAGAACTAAATGAAATAGAGAACAAAAAGACAATAGAAAAAATTAATATGACAAAGAGCTGGTTTTTTGAAAAGATTAACAAAATTGACAAACCCTTGGCTAGACTTACTAAGATAAAAAGAGAGAAGACACTGATTAACAAAATCAGAAACGTAAAAGGGGAAGTTATCACGGACACCACAGAAATACAAAGGATCATCCAAGAATACTATGAAGGACTATATGCCACCAAATTCAACAACCTAGAAGAAATGGACAAGTTCTTAGAAACATATAGCCTTCCAAGGCTGAACCATGAAGAACTGGAAAATCTAAACAGACCGATCACCAGTAACGAAATTGAATCAGTCATCCAAAACCTTCCCAAAAGCAAAAGTCCGGGACCAGATGGCTTCACTAGTGAATTCTACCAAACCTTCAAAGAGGATCTAATACCAATTCTGCACAAACTCTTCCACAAAATTGAAGAAGAGACAGTACTCCCTAACTCATTTTATGAGGCCAACATTACCCTGATACCAAAACCTGGTAAGGACAGCACAAAAAAAGAAAACTACAGACCAATATCTCTAATGAATACCGATGCAAAAATCCTAAATAAAATTCTAGCAAATCGAATACAACAATGCATTAAAAAGATTATTCATCACGACCAAGTGGGGTTCATCCCCGGGGCACAAGGATGGTTCAACATACGCAAATCCATCAACGTGATACATCACATAAACAAAATAAAGGACAAAAATCATATGATTATATCAATTGATGCAGAAAAAGCATTTGACAAGATACAACATCCATTTATGATTAAAACACTTAATAAAATGGGTATAGAAGGAAAATACCTTAACATAATAAAGGCCATATATGACAAGCCCTCTGCTAATCTCATAATTAATGGAGAAAAACTGAAGCCCTTTGCTCTACGTTCAGGAACACGACAGGGATGTCCCCTATCACCTCTGCTTTTCAACATAGTGTTGGAAGTCCTTGCCAGAGCAATCAGGCAAGAGAAAGAAATAAAAGGCATCCAAATTGGGAATGAAGAAGTTAAATTATCACTCTTTGCAGACGACATGATGCTATATATAGAAAACCCTAAAGACTCCACCAAAAAGCTATTAGAAACAATCAACGAATACAGTAAAGTTGCCGGCTACAAAATCAACGCACAAAAGTCCATTGCCTTCCTATATACTAACAATGAAATCTCAGAAAAAGAAATACAAAAAACAATTCCTTTTGCAATTGCAGCAAAAAGAATAAAATACCTAGGAATAAACTTAACCAAGGATGTGAAAGACCTATATGCTGAAAACTATAAGACTTTTTTGAAAGAAATTGAAGAAGACACAAAGAAATGGAAAGACATTCCGTGCTCATGGATTGGAAGAATCAACATAGTTAAAATGGCCATATTACCCAAAGCAATATACAGATTCAATGCAATCCCCATCAAAATCCCAATGGAATTTTTTAAAGAAATAGAACAAAAAATCATCAGATTTGTTTGGAACCACAAAAGACCCCGAATAGCCAAAGCAATCTTAAGGAAAAAGAACAATAATGGAGGTATCACACTTCCTGACTTTGGCTTGTACTACAGGGCTACAATCATCAAAACAGCATGGTATTGGCAGAAAAACAGACACATAGACCAATGGAATAGAATTGAGAACCCAGAAATAAAACCACATAAATATGGACAGATAATTTTTGACAAAGAAGCTAAAAACATACAATGGAGCAAAGACAGCCTCTTCAATAAATGGTGCTGGGAGAATTGGATAGCCACGTGCAAAAGAATGAAACTGGACTGCTATTTGTCACCATGTACCAAAGTTAATTCAAAATGGATCAAAGACTTAAGCATAAGACCTGACACAATAAACTGCATAGAAGAAAACATAGGTACTAAACTTATGGACCTTGGGTCCAAAGAGCATTTTATGAACTTGACTCCAAAGGCAATGGAAGTAAAAGCTAAAATAAACGAATGGGACTATATGAAACTTAAAAGCTTCTGCACAGCAAAAGAAACCATTGACAAAATAAAGAGGCCACCAACTGAATGGGAGAAGATTTTTGCAAACAGCGCCTCCGATAAGGGGCTAGTATCCAGAATATACAAGGAACTCATGCAACTCAACAACAAAAAAACAAACAACCCAATTGAAAAATGGGCAGAGGACTTGAAGAGACATTTCTCCAAAGAGGACATACAAATGGCAAATAGACATATGAAAAAGTGCTCAACATCACTAATCATCAGAGAAATGCAAATCAAAACCACAATGAGATATCACCTCACCCCAGTCAGAATGGCTATCATCAACAAGACAAACAATAACAAGTGTTGGAGGGGCTGTGGAGAAAAAGGAACCCTCATACACTGTTGGTGGGAATGCAGACTGGTGCAGCCGTTATGGAAGGCAGTGTGGAGGTTTCTCAAAGAATTACGAATAGAATTGCCATATGACCCAGCAATCCCTCTTCTGGGTATCTACCCAAAAAATCTGAAAACATTTAGAGATAAAGACACGTGTGCTCCAATGTTCATTGCAGCTTTGTTTACGGTGGCCAAGACATGGAAACAACCAAAATGTCCTTCGATAGATGAATGGATAAAGAAGCTGTGGTATATATACACAATGGAATACTATTTGGCAGTAAGAAAAGATGATATAGGAACATTTGTGACAACATGGATGGATCTTGAGAGAGTAATGCTGAGCGAAACAAGTCAGACAGAAAAAGCAGAGAACCATGTGATTTCACTGATATGTGGTATATAAACCAAGAACAACAAAAGAACAAGACAAACAAATGAGAAACAGAAACTCATAGACACAGACAATAGTTTAGTGGTTGCCAGAGGGTAACGGGGGCGGGGGGTGGGGGGTGGGAGATGAGGGTAAGGGGGATCGAATATATGGTGATGGAAAGAGAAATGACTTTGGGTGGTGAACACACAATGGGATTTATAGATGATGTAATACAGAATTGTACACCTGAAATCTATGTAATTTTACTAACAATTGTCACCCCAATAAATTTAATTAAAAATAAATAAATAAATAACCCTAACCTTAACACTAACTCTAATGCAAACCTAACCCTAACCTTAACCCTAAACCTAACTCTAACCCTAAACCTAACCCTAACCCTAACCCTAACGCAAACCTAACCCTAACCCTAACCCTAACCCTAACCCTAAACCTAACGCAAAACTAACACTACGCCTAATCCTAACCATAACCCTAACCCTAACCCTAACACTAACGCAAACCTAACGCTAACCCTAACCCTAACCCTACACTAAACCTAACCCTAAAACTTAACGTAAAACTAAACTCTATCCCTAACCCTAACCCTAACACTAAACTTTACCCTAAACCTTAATTTAACTCTAAACCCTAACCCTAAACCTAAACCTAACCCTAACGCCAACCTAAACCTAAACCTAACCCAAACCCTAACCCTAACCCTAACCCTAACCCTAAAACTAACCCTAACCCAAAAACTAACCCTAACCCTAAGGCTAAACCTAACCCTAACCCTAACCCTAACGCAAACATAAACCTAAACCTAACCCTAACCCTAACCCAAACCCTAACTCTAACGCAAACCTAACCCCAAACCTAACCCTAACCCTAACGAAAACGTAACCCTAACCTTAACACTAACCCTAACCCTAACCCTAACCCTAACCCTAAATATAACCAGAACCCTAACCCTAACGCAAACCTAACCCTATCGCTAACCCTAACCCTAACCCTAATGCAAACCTAAACCTAACCCTAATCTTAACCCTAACCATAACCCTAACCATAACACTAAACCTAACCCTAAAACTAAACTTAACCCTAAAGCCTACACCTAACCCTAACCCTAACCCTAAACCTAACTGTAAAACTAACCGTAACCCTAACACTAATTCTAACCATAACCCTAAACCTACCCCAAACACTAAACCTAAAACTAACCCTAACCCTGACACTAATCGTAACCATAACTCTCATCCTAACCCTAACGCTAAACCTAACCCACATCCTAAACTTAACCCTAAACCCTAAGCCTAACCCTAACGCAAACCTAAACCTAACGCTAACCCAAACCCTAACACTAACCCTAACCCTAACTCTAACCCTAAACCTAACCCTAACACTAACCCTAACGCAAACCTTACCCTAACCCTAACCCTAACCCTAACCCTAAGCCTAACGCATACCTAACCCTAACCCTAATCCTAACTATAACCCTAACGCTAACTTAACCCTAACCGTAACCCTAAACCCTAACCCTAACCCTAACCCTAACCCTAAACCTAACCCTAACCCTAACCCTAATACTAAACCTAACCCTAAACCTAAACTTAACCCTAAACCGTAACCATAATCCTAACCCTAACACAAACGAAACCCTAACCCTAGCCCTAACCCTAACCCTAACCCTAACCCTAACGCAAAGGTATCCATAACCATAACCCCAACAGTAACGAAACTTAACCCTAACCCTAACACTAAACCTAACCCTAACCCGAATCCTAATGCAAACCTAACACTAACCCTAACCCTAACCCTAACTTTAATACTAAAACTAACCCTAACATTAACCCTAACGCAAAACTAACCCTAAACCTAATCCTAACCCTAACCCTAACCGTAACGAAAACATAACCCTAACACTAACCCTAACCCTAATCCTAACCCTAAACCTAATCCTAACCCTAACACTATCCTTAACGCAAACGTAACCCTATCCCTAACCCTAACCATAAAACCCTAACGCTAATCCTAAACCGGACCCTAACCCTAACCGTAAACACTAGCACTAACCCTAACACTAACCCTAACGCAAACCCTAACCCTAACCCTAACCCTAAACCTAACCCGAACCTGAAACCGAATCAGAACCCGAACCCGAAACCGAACCATAACACAAACCCTTACCCTAAACCTAAAACTAAACCTAAACCTAACCCTAACTCTAACCCTACCCTAACCTAACCCTAAACCTAACCCTAACCCTAACCTAAACACTAAACCTAACCCTAACCTAACCCTAACCCTACCCTAACCCTAACCTAAGCCTATCTCTAAAACTAACCCTAACCCTAAACCTACACTAACCCTAACCCTAATGCAAACCTAATCCTAACCCTAACCCTAACGCAAACGTAACCCTAACCCTAACCCTAACAATAAACGTAACGGAACCCTAACCCTAACGCAACCTAAACCTAACCCTAACCCTAAACCTAATGCAAACCTCAAACTAAACCTAGCCCTAACCCTAACCCTAACCCTAACCCTAACACTAAACCTAACCCTAAAACTAAGTGAAACCTAAAGCCTAACCCTAACCCTAACCCTAACCCTAACCCTAAACCTAACCTTAAAATTAACCCTGAGGAGGCGTGCCTGACTCACGCTGGGCCAGAGTCTTTTCTCTGTGACTTGGAATTAGGACTACGACTCTACACCCCAGTCTGAACCAAAGAGAGGCCCTTGAGACATCTCAGCATTCATCTAATACACTCCCGTTTGGGCTTAAGCTATCTGAAGTAGGTTTTTATTCCCAAAGCAGTCTTAACCAAAATATTATGGCTCTAAGAAAAGATTTCTGAGACTTCCGGAAAAATGGCGGAGTGAGGTGAGCCTCTGTAAAGCTCCCCTGGAATTTACAAAGAATCGAACAACAAAAACTCCACAAAGGACTCCCTGCACAGCAGACAAGCAACACGAAGAGGCCCACTACCGACTGAAATCACCTACAGGTGGGAGATTCGCGCGAGTGGAGGGAGGAGGAAAGGGAGAAGCGCGCGGAGACGGACCCGCGCGGGCGCAGGACTCAGACCCAGCTCAGTGCGCCGAGCTCGCTGCTTCCCGGAACTACCGCAGCTGCGGGAGATCGGACTGCTAGGGCTCCGCCAGGGCTCCACAGGGCTGAGGGGGCAGCATATTACACGGCTGAACCCAACGCTCACGGCAGAGACCTCGGAGAAAAGACTGAGGGAAAAAGGCTGAAAACAGTGGTTTAAGCCTGCACTGCCGAGCAGAGAACGGAGCCTTAGGCACTGAGACTAGCCGCCCCCTCCCTCCCCTCCCAGAGCTCGCCCCGCCCCCACCTGTCCGGTGCTAGAAGCGAAACAGTAGCAGTGTCAGATCAAAACAACAGAAAATTTGCTGTTTTGAGATCTGTGGACCGCAAATACAAATTCACAGCCCAACTAGTTCCAGCAAAGGGGAGAGAGCAGTGGAAGCAGGACCGACTGTGGTGGTGGTCGACGCCATTGCTCTGGGCCACCTCTCACAACTCACCCCGCCCCTGACCCCACCTATCTGGGCGGATCCCTGCAGGAGTAAACAGAACTGCTGAAATATACGGGCTCTGAATCAGCAGCTGGAAGAGCTTTCGAACATCAAAAGCTCTCCGCATACCCACCGGGACACTGCGCCCTGTGACCTAGACGAACTATTAACAGAAGAGAAGCCCGTCTCCCAGGGAATCCCCCCATTGCGTGAGAAGTTGGAATAGTGCAGAGAAAACATAGCACTACTGTGTGGGAGAAGAAAAATAAGTTGCAGTTGGAGAAATAATAAAACATTCTACCAACAAGTACTGGCAAACAAAAGAAAGACCGCTTTCTATCAACCTGTTGCAGAAGTCACTCCTGTAGATGTCTAGGAAGAGAAATAGTAAACCAGTAATCGCCATGAATAACCAAGGCAACAAGATAGCTCAGAAAGAAAGTGAAAAATCTCCAGAGAAGGCACTTAAAGATACAGAAATATGTGACTTAAATGACAGAGAATTCAAGATTGCAGTTCTGAAAAAACTCAACGAGATACAAGAAAACACAGATAGGCAGTTAAAGGAACTCAGAAACTCAATCAAAGAACAGCATGAACATTTTACGAAAGAGATTGAAATCTTAAAAAAGAACCAAATAGAATTTCTGGAGATTAAGAACTCAATAGAAGAAATTAAGAATGAAATAACCAGCTTAGGTAGTAGAGTTGACCAGATGGAGCAAAGAATCAGTGACATCGAAGATAGAAACCTGGAAATGACACAAATTGAAGAAGAAAGAGACTTGAGACTTAAAAGAAATGAAAGAACTCTACAAGAACTTTCTGACTCCATCAGAAAGAGCAATATAAGAATAATGGGCATACCAGAAGGAGAAGAAAGAGAGAAGGGAACAGAGAATATATTCAAACAAATTGTCGATGAGAACTTCCCAAATTTGTGGACAGAACTGGACCCTCGAATCCAAGAAGCAAATAGAACACCTAGTTACCTCAATTCCAACAGACCTTCTCCAAGGCACATTGTATTGAAGATGTCTAAAATCAACGACAAAGAAAGAATCCTCAAGGCAGCCAGGGAAAAGAAGACGGTAACTTACAAAGGAAAGCCCATTAGATTATCATCAGATTTTTCAGCAGAAACTCTACAAGCCAGGAGGGAGTGGAACCAAATATTCAAACTATTGAAAGAGAGAAACCATGAGCCAAGAATAATATATCCAGCAAAGATATCCTTTAGATATGAAGGAGGAATAAAGACCTTTCCAGACATACAGAAGCTGAGGGAATTTTCTAATACACGACCTGCACTACAAGAAATACTAAAGGAGGCCATTCGACCACCATCAACAGGGACAATTTGTGGCAAACAAAACTCAAAAAGGGGGAGAGTAAAGGCCTGAACCGGAATATGGGAATGGAGAAAGTAAGCGTGCTGAAGAAAATGGAATACTCTAAATATCAAACTTTCTTTTACATAAACTTAAGGGTAACCACTCAAAATAAATCCAGAATTGAAATACATACTGAAATAAAAAAAGAAACAGAGGGAAACATCATAGAATACCACCACACAGAAATAATAGACAACAACAAAAAGGCAAAGAAACAATGGAGACACAACCTTACCAGAAAACTAAGGATAGAATGACAGGAAATCCTCACATATCAATAATTACTCTAAATGTAAATGGACTGAACTCACCAATAAAAAGGCACAGAGTAGCAGATTGGATCAAAAAACTAAACCCAACCATATGCTGTCTCCAAGAGACACATCTCAGCTACAAGGACAAGCATAGACTCAAAGTGAAAGGGTGGAAATTGACACTCCAAGCAAATGGTACCCAGAGAAAATCAGGTGTAGCCATAATGATATCAGATGAAACAGATTTCAAGGTGAAAAAGATAACAAGAGACAAAGATGGACATTTCATAATGGTGAAGGGGACTGTACAACAAGAAGACATAACAGTCATCAATATTTATGCCCCCAATCAGGGAGCACCGAAATACACCAAGCAACTTCTAACAGAACTAAAGGGAGAAATTGACCAAAACACAATTATACTAGGGGACTTAAATACATCATTGACAGCTATGGATAGATCATCGAAACAGAAAATAAATAACGAAATAGTAGCCCTAAATGACACATTAGATGAAATGGACATAATTGACATTTATAGAGCACTTCATCCTAAAACATCAGACTACACATTCTTTTCTAGTGTACATGGAACATTCTCAAGGATAGACCATATATTGGGACATAAAATCAGTCTCAACAAATTTAAGAAGATTGAAATCATACCATGCATATTCTCTGATCACAAGGCTTTGAAATTGGATATCAACTGTAAAAAGAAAGCGGGGAAAAACAAATACATGGAGACTAAACAACATACTTTTAAAGAAGGACTGGGTCAAAGAAGAAATTAGAGGAGAGATCAAAAGATACATTGAAACAAATGACAATGAAAATACATCCTACCAAAATTTTTGGGATGCAGCGAAAGCAGTTTTAAGAGGGAAATTTATCTCATTACAGGCCTATCTCAAGAAACAAGAAAACTCCCAAATAAATAACCTCATGTTACACCTTAAAGAACTAGAAAAAGAAGAACAAGTAAAACCCAAGGTCAGCAGAAGAAAGGAAATAACAAAAATTAGAGCAGAACTAAATGAAATAGAGAACAAAAAGACAATAGAAAAAATTAATATGACAAAGAGCTGGTTTTTTGAAAAGATTAACAAAATTGACAAACCCTTGGCTAGACTTACTAAGATAAAAAGAGAGAAGACACTGATTAACAAAATCAGAAACGTAAAAGGGGAAGTTATCACGGACACCACAGAAATACAAAGGATCATCCAAGAATACTATGAAGGACTATATGCCACCAAATTCAACAACCTAGAAGAAATGGACAAGTTCTTAGAAACATATAGCCTTCCAAGGCTGAACCATGAAGAACTGGAAAATCTAAACAGACCGATCACCAGTAACGAAATTGAATCAGTCATCCAAAACCTTCCCAAAAGCAAAAGTCCGGGACCAGATGGCTTCACTAGTGAATTCTACCAAACCTTCAAAGAGGATCTAATACCAATTCTGCACAAACTCTTCCACAAAATTGAAGAAGAGACAGTACTCCCTAACTCATTTTATGAGGCCAACATTACCCTGATACCAAAACCTGGTAAGGACAGCACAAAAAAAGAAAACTACAGACCAATATCTCTAATGAATACCGATGCAAAAATCCTAAATAAAATTCTAGCAAATCGAATACAACAATGCATTAAAAAGATTATTCATCACGACCAAGTGGGGTTCATCCCCGGGGCACAAGGATGGTTCAACATACGCAAATCCATCAACGTGATACATCACATAAACAAAATAAAGGACAAAAATCATATGATTATATCAATTGATGCAGAAAAAGCATTTGACAAGATACAACATCCATTTATGATTAAAACACTTAATAAAATGGGTATAGAAGGAAAATACCTTAACATAATAAAGGCCATATATGACAAGCCCTCTGCTAATCTCATAATTAATGGAGAAAAACTGAAGCCCTTTGCTCTACGTTCAGGAACACGACAGGGATGTCCCCTATCACCTCTGCTTTTCAACATAGTGTTGGAAGTCCTTGCCAGAGCAATCAGGCAAGAGAAAGAAATAAAAGGCATCCAAATTGGGAATGAAGAAGTTAAATTATCACTCTTTGCAGACAACATGATGCTATATATAGAAAACCCTAAAGACTCCACCAAAAAGCTATTAGAAACAATCAACGAATACAGTAAAGTTGCCGGCTACAAAATCAACGCACAAAAGTCCATTGCCTTCCTATATACTAACAATGAAATCTCAGAAAAAGAAATACAAAAAACAATTCCTTTTGCAATTGCAGCAAAAAGAATAAAATACCTAGGAATAAACTTAACCAAGGATGTGAAAGACCTATATGCTGAAAACTATAAGACTTTTTTGAAAGAAATTGAAGAAGACACAAAGAAATGGAAAGACATTCCGTGCTCATGGATTGGAAGAATCAACATAGTTAAAATGGCCATATTACCCAAAGCAATATACAGATTCAATGCAATCCCCATCAAAATCCCAATGGAATTTTTTAAAGAAATAGAACAAAAAATCATCAGATTTGTTTGGAACCACAAAAGACCCCGAATAGCCAAAGCAATCTTAAGGAAAAAGAACAATAATGGAGGTATCACACTTCCTGACTTTGGCTTGTACTACAGGGCTACAATCATCAAAACAGCATGGTATTGGCAGAAAAACAGACACATAGACCAATGGAATAGAATTGAGAACCCAGAAATAAAACCACATAAATATGGACAGATAATTTTTGACAAAGAAGCTAAAAACATACAATGGAGCAAAGACAGCCTCTTCAATAAATGGTGCTGGGAGAATTGGATAGCCACGTGCAAAAGAATGAAACTGGACTGCTATTTGTCACCATGTACCAAAGTTAATTCAAAATGGATCAAAGACTTAAGCATAAGACCTGACACAATAAACTGCATAGAAGAAAACATAGGTACTAAACTTATGGACCTTGGGTCCAAAGAGCATTTTATGAACTTGACTCCAAAGGCAATGGAAGTAAAAGCTAAAATAAACGAATGGGACTATATGAAACTTAAAAGCTTCTGCACAGCAAAAGAAACCATTGACAAAATAAAGAGGCCACCAACTGAATGGGAGAAGATTTTTGCAAACAGCGCCTCCGATAAGGGGCTAGTATCCAGAATATACAAGGAACTCATGCAACTCAACAACAAAAAAACAAACAACCCAATTGAAAAATGGGCAGAGGACTTGAAGAGACATTTCTCCAAAGAGGACATACAAATGGCAAATAGACATATGAAAAAGTGCTCAACATCACTAATCATCAGAGAAATGCAAATCAAAACCACAATGAGATATCACCTCACCCCAGTCAGAATGGCTATCATCAACAAGACAAACAATAACAAGTGTTGGAGGGGCTGTGGAGAAAAAGGAACCCTCATACACTGTTGGTGGGAATGCAGACTGGTGCAGCCGTTATGGAAGGCAGTGTGGAGGTTTCTCAAAGAATTACGAATAGAATTGCCATATGACCCAGCAATCCCTCTTCTGGGTATCTACCCAAAAAATCTGAAAACATTTAGAGATAAAGACACGTGTGCTCCAATGTTCATTGCAGCTTTGTTTACGGTGGCCAAGACATGGAAACAACCAAAATGTCCTTCGATAGATGAATGGATAAAGAAGCTGTGGTATATATACACAATGGAATACTATTTGGCAGTAAGAAAAGATGATATAGGAACATTTGTGACAACATGGATGGATCTTGAGAGAGTAATGCTGAGCGAAACAAGTCAGACAGAAAAAGCAGAGAACCATGTGATTTCACTGATATGTGGTATATAAACCAAGAACAACAAAAGAACAAGACAAACAAATGAGAAACAGAAACTCATAGACACAGACAATAGTTTAGTGGTTGCCAGAGGGTAACGGGGGCGGGGGGTGGGGGGTGGGAGATGAGGGTAAGGGGGATCGAATATATGGTGATGGAAAGAGAAATGACTTTGGGTGGTGAACACACAATGGGATTTATAGATGATGTAATACAGAATTGTACACCTGAAATCTATGTAATTTTACTAACAATTGTCACCCCAATAAATTTAATTAAAAATAAATAAATAAATAACCCTAACCTTAACACTAACTCTAATGCAAACCTAACCCTAACCTTAACCCTAAACCTAACTCTAACCCTAAACCTAACCCTAACCCTAACCCTAACGCAAACCTAACCCTAACCCTAACCCTAACCCTAACCCTAAACCTAACGCAAAACTAACACTACGCCTAATCCTAACCATAACCCTAACCCTAACCCTAACACTAACGCAAACCTAACGCTAACCCTAACCCTAACCCTACACTAAACCTAACCCTAAAACTTAACGTAAAACTAAACTCTATCCCTAACCCTAACCCTAACACTAAACTTTACCCTAAACCTTAATTTAACTCTAAACCCTAACCCTAAACCTAAACCTAACCCTAACGCCAACCTAAACCTAAACCTAACCCAAACCCTAACCCTAACCCTAACCCTAACCCTAAAACTAACCCTAACCCAAAAACTAACCCTAACCCTAAGGCTAAACCTAACCCTAACCCTAACCCTAACGCAAACATAAACCTAAACCTAACCCTAACCCTAACCCAAACCCTAACTCTAACGCAAACCTAACCCCAAACCTAACCCTAACCCTAACGAAAACGTAACCCTAACCTTAACACTAACCCTAACCCTAACCCTAACCCTAACCCTAAATATAACCAGAACCCTAACCCTAACGCAAACCTAACCCTATCGCTAACCCTAACCCTAACCCTAATGCAAACCTAAACCTAACCCTAATCTTAACCCTAACCATAACCCTAACCATAACACTAAACCTAACCCTAAAACTAAACTTAACCCTAAAGCCTACACCTAACCCTAACCCTAACCCTAAACCTAACTGTAAAACTAACCGTAACCCTAACACTAATTCTAACCATAACCCTAAACCTACCCCAAACACTAAACCTAAAACTAACCCTAACCCTGACACTAATCGTAACCATAACTCTCATCCTAACCCTAACGCTAAACCTAACCCACATCCTAAACTTAACCCTAAACCCTAAGCCTAACCCTAACGCAAACCTAAACCTAACGCTAACCCAAACCCTAACACTAACCCTAACCCTAACTCTAACCCTAAACCTAACCCTAACACTAACCCTAACGCAAACCTTACCCTAACCCTAACCCTAACCCTAACCCTAAGCCTAACGCATACCTAACCCTAACCCTAATCCTAACTATAACCCTAACGCTAACTTAACCCTAACCGTAACCCTAAACCCTAACCCTAACCCTAACCCTAACCCTAAACCTAACCCTAACCCTAACCCTAATACTAAACCTAACCCTAAACCTAAACTTAACCCTAAACCGTAACCATAATCCTAACCCTAACACAAACGAAACCCTAACCCTAGCCCTAACCCTAACCCTAACCCTAACCCTAACGCAAAGGTATCCATAACCATAACCCCAACAGTAACGAAACTTAACCCTAACCCTAACACTAAACCTAACCCTAACCCGAATCCTAATGCAAACCTAACACTAACCCTAACCCTAACCCTAACTTTAATACTAAAACTAACCCTAACATTAACCCTAACGCAAAACTAACCCTAAACCTAATCCTAACCCTAACCCTAACCGTAACGAAAACATAACCCTAACACTAACCCTAACCCTAATCCTAACCCTAAACCTAATCCTAACCCTAACACTATCCTTAACGCAAACGTAACCCTATCCCTAACCCTAACCATAAAACCCTAACGCTAATCCTAAACCGGACCCTAACCCTAACCGTAAACACTAGCACTAACCCTAACACTAACCCTAACGCAAACCCTAACCCTAACCCTAACCCTAAACCTAACCCGAACCTGAAACCGAATCAGAACCCGAACCCGAAACCGAACCATAACACAAACCCTTACCCTAAACCTAAAACTAAACCTAAACCTAACCCTAACTCTAACCCTACCCTAACCTAACCCTAAACCTAACCCTAACCCTAACCTAAACACTAAACCTAACCCTAACCTAACCCTAACCCTACCCTAACCCTAACCTAAGCCTATCTCTAAAACTAACCCTAACCCTAAACCTACACTAACCCTAACCCTAATGCAAACCTAATCCTAACCCTAACCCTAACGCAAACGTAACCCTAACCCTAACCCTAACAATAAACGTAACGGAACCCTAACCCTAACGCAACCTAAACCTAACCCTAACCCTAAACCTAATGCAAACCTCAAACTAAACCTAGCCCTAACCCTAACCCTAACCCTAACCCTAACACTAAACCTAACCCTAAAACTAAGTGAAACCTAAAGCCTAACCCTAACCCTAACCCTAACCCTAACCCTAAACCTAACCTTAAAATTAACCCTGAGGAGGCGTGCCTGACTCACGCTGGGCCAGAGTCTTTTCTCTGTGACTTGGAATTAGGACTACGACTCTACACCCCAGTCTGAACCAAAGAGAGGCCCTTGAGACATCTCAGCATTCATCTAATACACTCCCGTTTGGGCTTAAGCTATCTGAAGTAGGTTTTTATTCCCAAAGCAGTCTTAACCAAAATATTATGGCTCTAAGAAAAGATTTCTGAGACTTCCGGAAAAATGGCGGAGTGAGGTGAGCCTCTGTAAAGCTCCCCTGGAATTTACAAAGAATCGAACAACAAAAACTCCACAAAGGACTCCCTGCACAGCAGACAAGCAACACGAAGAGGCCCACTACCGACTGAAATCACCTACAGGTGGGAGATTCGCGCGAGTGGAGGGAGGAGGAAAGGGAGAAGCGCGCGGAGACGGACCCGCGCGGGCGCAGGACTCAGACCCAGCTCAGTGCGCCGAGCTCGCTGCTTCCCGGAACTACCGCAGCTGCGGGAGATCGGACTGCTAGGGCTCCGCCAGGGCTCCACAGGGCTGAGGGGGCAGCATATTACACGGCTGAACCCAACGCTCACGGCAGAGACCTCGGAGAAAAGACTGAGGGAAAAAGGCTGAAAACAGTGGTTTAAGCCTGCACTGCCGAGCAGAGAACGGAGCCTTAGGCACTGAGACTAGCCGCCCCCTCCCTCCCCTCCCAGAGCTCGCCCCGCCCCCACCTGTCCGGTGCTAGAAGCGAAACAGTAGCAGTGTCAGATCAAAACAACAGAAAATTTGCTGTTTTGAGATCTGTGGACCGCAAATACAAATTCACAGCCCAACTAGTTCCAGCAAAGGGGAGAGAGCAGTGGAAGCAGGACCGACTGTGGTGGTGGTCGACGCCATTGCTCTGGGCCACCTCTCACAACTCACCCCGCCCCTGACCCCACCTATCTGGGCGGATCCCTGCAGGAGTAAACAGAACTGCTGAAATATACGGGCTCTGAATCAGCAGCTGGAAGAGCTTTCGAACATCAAAAGCTCTCCGCATACCCACCGGGACACTGCGCCCTGTGACCTAGACGAACTATTAACAGAAGAGAAGCCCGTCTCCCAGGGAATCCCCCCATTGCGTGAGAAGTTGGAATAGTGCAGAGAAAACATAGCACTACTGTGTGGGAGAAGAAAAATAAGTTGCAGTTGGAGAAATAATAAAACATTCTACCAACAAGTACTGGCAAACAAAAGAAAGACCGCTTTCTATCAACCTGTTGCAGAAGTCACTCCTGTAGATGTCTAGGAAGAGAAATAGTAAACCAGTAATCGCCATGAATAACCAAGGCAACAAGATAGCTCAGAAAGAAAGTGAAAAATCTCCAGAGAAGGCACTTAAAGATACAGAAATATGTGACTTAAATGACAGAGAATTCAAGATTGCAGTTCTGAAAAAACTCAACGAGATACAAGAAAACACAGATAGGCAGTTAAAGGAACTCAGAAACTCAATCAAAGAACAGCATGAACATTTTACGAAAGAGATTGAAATCTTAAAAAAGAACCAAATAGAATTTCTGGAGATTAAGAACTCAATAGAAGAAATTAAGAATGAAATAACCAGCTTAGGTAGTAGAGTTGACCAGATGGAGCAAAGAATCAGTGACATCGAAGATAGAAACCTGGAAATGACACAAATTGAAGAAGAAAGAGACTTGAGACTTAAAAGAAATGAAAGAACTCTACAAGAACTTTCTGACTCCATCAGAAAGAGCAATATAAGAATAATGGGCATACCAGAAGGAGAAGAAAGAGAGAAGGGAACAGAGAATATATTCAAACAAATTGTCGATGAGAACTTCCCAAATTTGTGGACAGAACTGGACCCTCGAATCCAAGAAGCAAATAGAACACCTAGTTACCTCAATTCCAACAGACCTTCTCCAAGGCACATTGTATTGAAGATGTCTAAAATCAACGACAAAGAAAGAATCCTCAAGGCAGCCAGGGAAAAGAAGACGGTAACTTACAAAGGAAAGCCCATTAGATTATCATCAGATTTTTCAGCAGAAACTCTACAAGCCAGGAGGGAGTGGAACCAAATATTCAAACTATTGAAAGAGAGAAACCATGAGCCAAGAATAATATATCCAGCAAAGATATCCTTTAGATATGAAGGAGGAATAAAGACCTTTCCAGACATACAGAAGCTGAGGGAATTTTCTAATACACGACCTGCACTACAAGAAATACTAAAGGAGGCCATTCGACCACCATCAACAGGGACAATTTGTGGCAAACAAAACTCAAAAAGGGGGAGAGTAAAGGCCTGAACCGGAATATGGGAATGGAGAAAGTAAGCGTGCTGAAGAAAATGGAATACTCTAAATATCAAACTTTCTTTTACATAAACTTAAGGGTAACCACTCAAAATAAATCCAGAATTGAAATACATACTGAAATAAAAAAAGAAACAGAGGGAAACATCATAGAATACCACCACACAGAAATAATAGACAACAACAAAAAGGCAAAGAAACAATGGAGACACAACCTTACCAGAAAACTAAGGATAGAATGACAGGAAATCCTCACATATCAATAATTACTCTAAATGTAAATGGACTGAACTCACCAATAAAAAGGCACAGAGTAGCAGATTGGATCAAAAAACTAAACCCAACCATATGCTGTCTCCAAGAGACACATCTCAGCTACAAGGACAAGCATAGACTCAAAGTGAAAGGGTGGAAATTGACACTCCAAGCAAATGGTACCCAGAGAAAATCAGGTGTAGCCATAATGATATCAGATGAAACAGATTTCAAGGTGAAAAAGATAACAAGAGACAAAGATGGACATTTCATAATGGTGAAGGGGACTGTACAACAAGAAGACATAACAGTCATCAATATTTATGCCCCCAATCAGGGAGCACCGAAATACACCAAGCAACTTCTAACAGAACTAAAGGGAGAAATTGACCAAAACACAATTATACTAGGGGACTTAAATACATCATTGACAGCTATGGATAGATCATCGAAACAGAAAATAAATAACGAAATAGTAGCCCTAAATGACACATTAGATGAAATGGACATAATTGACATTTATAGAGCACTTCATCCTAAAACATCAGACTACACATTCTTTTCTAGTGTACATGGAACATTCTCAAGGATAGACCATATATTGGGACATAAAATCAGTCTCAACAAATTTAAGAAGATTGAAATCATACCATGCATATTCTCTGATCACAAGGCTTTGAAATTGGATATCAACTGTAAAAAGAAAGCGGGGAAAAACAAATACATGGAGACTAAACAACATACTTTTAAAGAAGGACTGGGTCAAAGAAGAAATTAGAGGAGAGATCAAAAGATACATTGAAACAAATGACAATGAAAATACATCCTACCAAAATTTTTGGGATGCAGCCAAAGCAGTTTTAAGAGGGAAATTTATCTCATTACAGGCCTATCTCAAGAAACAAGAAAACTCCCAAATAAATAACCTCATGTTACACCTTAAAGAACTAGAAAAAGAAGAACAAGTAAAACCCAAGGTCAGCAGAAGAAAGGAAATAACAAAAATTAGAGCAGAACTAAATGAAATAGAGAACAAAAAGACAATAGAAAAAATTAATATGACAAAGAGCTGGTTTTTTGAAAAGATTAACAAAATTGACAAACCCTTGGCTAGACTTACTAAGATAAAAAGAGAGAAGACACTGATTAACAAAATCAGAAACGTAAAAGGGGAAGTTATCACGGACACCACAGAAATACAAAGGATCATCCAAGAATACTATGAAGGACTATATGCCACCAAATTCAACAACCTAGAAGAAATGGACAAGTTCTTAGAAACATATAGCCTTCCAAGGCTGAACCATGAAGAACTGGAAAATCTAAACAGACCGATCACCAGTAACGAAATTGAATCAGTCATCCAAAACCTTCCCAAAAGCAAAAGTCCGGGACCAGATGGCTTCACTAGTGAATTCTACCAAACCTTCAAAGAGGATCTAATACCAATTCTGCACAAACTCTTCCACAAAATTGAAGAAGAGACAGTACTCCCTAACTCATTTTATGAGGCCAACATTACCCTGATACCAAAACCTGGTAAGGACAGCACAAAAAAAGAAAACTACAGACCAATATCTCTAATGAATACCGATGCAAAAATCCTAAATAAAATTCTAGCAAATCGAATACAACAATGCATTAAAAAGATTATTCATCACGACCAAGTGGGGTTCATCCCCGGGGCACAAGGATGGTTCAACATACGCAAATCCATCAACGTGATACATCACATAAACAAAATAAAGGACAAAAATCATATGATTATATCAATTGATGCAGAAAAAGCATTTGACAAGATACAACATCCATTTATGATTAAAACACTTAATAAAATGGGTATAGAAGGAAAATACCTTAACATAATAAAGGCCATATATGACAAGCCCTCTGCTAATCTCATAATTAATGGAGAAAAACTGAAGCCCTTTGCTCTACGTTCAGGAACACGACAGGGATGTCCCCTATCACCTCTGCTTTTCAACATAGTGTTGGAAGTCCTTGCCAGAGCAATCAGGCAAGAGAAAGAAATAAAAGGCATCCAAATTGGGAATGAAGAAGTTAAATTATCACTCTTTGCAGACGACATGATGCTATATATAGAAAACCCTAAAGACTCCACCAAAAAGCTATTAGAAACAATCAACGAATACAGTAAAGTTGCCGGCTACAAAATCAACGCACAAAAGTCCATTGCATTCCTATATACTAACAATGAAATCTCAGAAAAAGAAATACAAAAAACAATTCCTTTTGCAATTGCAGCAAAAAGAATAAAATACCTAGGAATAAACTTAACCAAGGATGTGAAAGACCTATATGCTGAAAACTATAAGACTTTTTTGAAAGAAATTGAAGAAGACACAAAGAAATGGAAAGACATTCCGTGCTCATGGATTGGAAGAATCAACATAGTTAAAATGGCCATATTACCCAAAGCAATATACAGATTCAATGCAATCCCCATCAAAATCCCAATGGAATTTTTTAAAGAAATAGAACAAAAAATCATCAGATTTGTTTGGAACCACAAAAGACCCCGAATAGCCAAAGCAATCTTAAGGAAAAAGAACAATAATGGAGGTATCACACTTCCTGACTTTGGCTTGTACTACAGGGCTACAATCATCAAAACAGCATGGTATTGGCAGAAAAACAGACACATAGACCAATGGAATAGAATTGAGAACCCAGAAATAAAACCACATAAATATGGACAGATAATTTTTGACAAAGAAGCTAAAAACATACAATGGAGCAAAGACAGCCTCTTCAATAAATGGTGCTGGGAGAATTGGATAGCCACGTGCAAAAGAATGAAACTGGACTGCTATTTGTCACCATGTACCAAAGTTAATTCAAAATGGATCAAAGACTTAAGCATAAGACCTGACACAATAAACTGCATAGAAGAAAACATAGGTACTAAACTTATGGACCTTGGGTTCAAAGAGCATTTTATGAACTTGACTCCAAAGGCAATGGAAGTAAAAGCTAAAATAAACGAATGGGACTATATGAAACTTAAAAGCTTCTGCACAGCAAAAGAAACCATTGACAAAATAAAGAGGCCACCAACTGAATGGGAGAAGATTTTTGCAAACAGCGCCTCCAATAAGGGGCTAGTATCCAGAATATACAAGGAACTCATGCAACTCAACAACAAAAAAACAAACAACCCAATTGAAAAATGGGCAGAGGACTTGAAGAGACATTTCTCCAAAGAGGACATACAAATGGCAAATAGACATATGAAAAAATGCTCAACATCACTAATCATCAGAGAAATGCAAATCAAAACCACAATGAGATATCACCTCACCCCAGTCAGAATGGCTATCATCAACAAGACAAACAATAACAAGTGTTGGAGAGGCTGTGGAGAAAAAGGAACTCTCATACACTGTTGGTGGGAATGCAGACTGGTGCAGCCGTTATGGAAGGCAGTGTGGAGGTTTCTCAAAGAATTACGAATAGAATTGCCATATGACCCAGCAATCCCTCTTCTGGGTATCTACCCAAAAAATCTGAAAACATTTAGAGATAAAGACACGTGTGCTCCAATGTTCATTGCAGCTTTGTTTACGGTGGCCAAGACATGGAAACAACCAAAATGTCCTTCGATAGATGAATGGATAAAGAAGCTGTGGTATATATACACAATGGAATACTATTTGGCAGTAAGAAAAGATGATATAGGAACATTTGTGACAACATGGATGGATCTTGAGAGAGTAATGCTGAGCGAAACAAGTCAGACAGAAAAAGCAGAGAACCATGTGATTTCACTGATATGTGGTATATAAACCAAGAACAACAAAAGAACAAGACAAACAAATGAGAAACAGAAACTCATAGACACAGACAATAGTTTAGTGGTTGCCAGAGGGTAACGGGGGCGGGGGGTGGGGGGTGGGAGATGAGGGTAAGGGGGATCGAATATATGGTGATGGAAAGAGAACTGACTTTGGGTGGTGAACACACAATGGGATTTATAGATGATGTAATACAGAATTGTACACCTGAAATCTATGTAATTTACTAACAATTGTCACCCCAATAAATTTAATTAAAAAAAATAAATAAATAACCCTAACCTTAACACTAACTCTAATGCAAACCTAACCCTAACCTTAACCCTAAACCTAACTCTAACCCTAAACCTAACCCTAACCCTAACCCTAACGCAAACCTAACCCTAACCCTAACCCTAACCCTAACCCTAAACCTAACGCAAAACTAACACTACGCCTAATCCTAACCATAACCCTAACCCTAACCCTAACCCTAACGCAAACCTAACCCTAACCCTAACCCTAACCCTAACCCTAAACCTAACGCAAAACTAACACTACGCCTAATCCTAACCATAACCCTAACCCTAACCCTAACACTAACGCAAACCTAACGCTAACCCTAACCCTAACCCTACACTAAACCTAACCCTAAAACTTAACGTAAAACTAAACTCTATCCCTAACCCTAACCCTAACACTAAACTTTACCCTAAACCTTAATTTAACTCTAAACCCTAACCCTAAACCTAAACCTAACCCTAACGCTAACCTAAACCTAAACCTAACCCAAACCCTAACCCTAACCCTAACCTTAACCCTAAAACTAACCCTAACCCAAAAACTAACCCTAACCCTAACGCTAAACCTAACCCTAACCCTAACCCTAACGCAAACATAAACCTAAACCTAACCCTAATCCTAACCCAAACCCTAACTCTAACGCAAACCTAACCCCAAACCTAACCCTAACCCTAACGAAAACGTAACCCTAACCTTAACACTAACCCTAACCCTAACCCTAACCCTAAATATAACCAGAACCCTAACCCTAACGCAAACCTAACCCTATCGCTAACCCTAACCCTAACCCTAATGCAAACCTAAACCTAACCCTAATCTTAACCCTAACCATAACCCTAACCATAACACTAAACCTAACCCTAAAACTAAACTTAACCCTAAAGCCTACACCTAACCCTAACCCTAACCCTAAACCTAACCGTAAAACTAACCGTAACCCTAACACTAATTCTAACCATAACCCTAAACCTACCCCAAACACTAAACTAAACCTAAAACTAACCCTAACCCTGACACTAATCGTAACCATAACTCTCATCCTAACCCTAACGCTAAACCTAACCCACATCCTAAACTTAACCCTAAACCCTAAGCCTAACCCTAAGGCAAACCTAAACCTAACGCTAACCCAAACCCTAACACTAACCCTAACCCTAACTCTAACCCTAAACCTAACCCTAACACTAACCCTAACGCAAACCTTACCCTAAACCTAACCCTAACCCTAACCCTAAGCCTAACGCATACCTAACCCTAACCCTAATCCTAACTATAACCCTAACGCTAACTTAACCCTAACCGTAACCCTAAACCCTAACCCTAACCCTAACCCTAACCCTAAACCTAACCCTAACCCTAACCCTAATACTAAACCTAACCCTAAACCTAAACTTAACCCTAAACCGTAACCATAATCCTAACCCTAACACAAACGAAACCCTAACCCTAGCCCTAACCCTAACCCTAACCCTAACCCTAACGCAAAGGTATCCATAACCATAACCCCAACAGTAACGAAACTTAACCCTAACCCTAACACTAAACCTAACCCTAACCCGAATCCTAATGCAAACCTAACACTAACCCTAACCCTAACCCTAACTTTAATACTAAAACTAACCCTAACATTAACCCTAACGCAAAACTAACCCTAAACCTAATCCTAACCCTAACCCTAACCGTAACGAAAACATAACCCTAACACTAACCCTAACCCTAATCCTAACCCTAAACCTAATCCTAACCCTAACACTATCCTTAACGCAAACGTAACCCTATCCCTAACCCTAACCATAAAACCCTAACGCTAATCCTAAACCGGACCCTAACCCTAACCGTAAACACTAGCACTAACCCTAACACTAACCCTAACGCAAACCCTAACCCTAACCCTAACCCTAAACCTAACCCGAACCTGAAACCGAATCAGAACCCGAACCCGAAACCGAACCATAACACAAACCCTTACCCTAAACCTAAAACTAAACCTAAACCTAACCCTAACTCTAACCCTACCCTAACCTAACCCTAAACCTAACCCTAACCCTAACCTAAACACTAAACCTAACCCTAACCTAACCCTAACCCTACCCTAACCCTAACCTAAGCCTATCTCTAAAACTAACCCTAACCCTAAACCTACACTAACCCTAACCCTAATGCAAACCTAATCCTAACCCTAACCCTAACGCAAACGTAACCCTAACCCTAACCCTAACAATAAACGTAACGGAACCCTAACCCTAACGCAACCTAAACCTAACCCTAACCCTAAACCTAATGCAAACCTCAAACTAAACCTAGCCCTAACCCTAACCCTAACCCTAACCCTAACACTAAACCTAACCCTAAAACTAAGTGAAACCTAAAGCCTAACCCTAACCCTAACCCTAACCCTAACCCTAAACCTAACCTTAAAATTAACCCTGAGGAGGCGTGCCTGACTCACGCTGGGCCAGAGTCTTTTCTCTGTGACTTGGAATTAGGACTACGACTCTACACCCCAGTCTGAACCAAAGAGAGGCCCTTGAGACATCTCAGCATTCATCTAATACACTCCCGTTTGGGCTTAAGCTATCTGAAGTAGGTTTTTATTCCCAAAGCAGTCTTAACCAAAATATTATGGCTCTAAGAAAAGATTTCTGAGACTTCCGGAAAAATGGCGGAGTGAGGTGAGCCTCTGTAAAGCTCCCCTGGAATTTACAAAGAATCGAACAACAAAAACTCCACAAAGGACTCCCTGCACAGCAGACAAGCAACACGAAGAGGCCCACTACCGACTGAAATCACCTACAGGTGGGAGATTCGCGCGAGTGGAGGGAGGAGGAAAGGGAGAAGCGCGCGGAGACGGACCCGCGCGGGCGCAGGACTCAGACCCAGCTCAGTGCGCCGAGCTCGCTGCTTCCCGGAACTACCGCAGCTGCGGGAGATCGGACTGCTAGGGCTCCGCCAGGGCTCCACAGGGCTGAGGGGGCAGCATATAACACGGCTGAACCCAACGCTCACGGCAGAGACCTCGGAGAAAAGACTGAGGGAAAAAGGCTGAAAACAGTGGTTTAAGCCTGCACTGCCGAGCAGAGAACGGAGCCTTAGGCACTGAGACTAGCCGCCCCCTCCCTCCCCTCCCAGAGCTCGCCCCGCCCCCACCTGTCCGGTGCTAGAAGCGAAACAGTAGCAGTGTCAGATCAAAACAACAGAAAATTTGCTGTTTTGAGATCTGTGGACCGCAAATACAAATTCACAGCCCAACTAGTTCCAGCAAAGGGGAGAGAGCAGTGGAAGCAGGACCGACTGTGGTGGTGGTCGACGCCATTGCTCTGGGCCACCTCTCACAACTCACCCCGCCCCTGACCCCACCTATCTGGGCGGATCCCTGCAGGAGTAAACAGAACTGCTGAAATATACGGGCTCTGAATCAGCAGCTGGAAGAGCTTTCGAACATCAAAAGCTCTCCGCATACCCACCGGGACACTGCGCCCTGTGACCTAGACGAACTATTAACAGAAGAGAAGCCCGTCTCCCAGGGAATCCCCCCATTGCGTGAGAAGTTGGAATAGTGCAGAGAAAACATAGCACTACTGTGTGGGAGAAGAAAAATAAGTTGCAGTTGGAGAAATAATAAAACATTCTACCAACAAGTACTGGCAAACAAAAGAAAGACCGCTTTCTATCAACCTGTTGCAGAAGTCACTCCTGTAGATGTCTAGGAAGAGAAATAGTAAACCAGTAATCGCCATGAATAACCAAGGCAACAAGATAGCTCAGAAAGAAAGTGAAAAATCTCCAGAGAAGGCACTTAAAGATACAGAAATATGTGACTTAAATGACAGAGAATTCAAGATTGCAGTTCTGAAAAAACTCAACGAGATACAAGAAAACACAGATAGGCAGTTAAAGGAACTCAGAAACTCAATCAAAGAACAGCATGAACATTTTACGAAAGAGATTGAAATCTTAAAAAAGAACCAAATAGAATTTCTGGAGATTAAGAACTCAATAGAAGAAATTAAGAATGAAATAACCAGCTTAGGTAGTAGAGTTGACCAGATGGAGCAAAGAATCAGTGACATCGAAGATAGAAACCTGGAAATGACACAAATTGAAGAAGAAAGAGACTTGAGACTTAAAAGAAATGAAAGAACTCTACAAGAACTTTCTGACTCCATCAGAAAGAGCAATATAAGAATAATGGGCATACCAGAAGGAGAAGAAAGAGAGAAGGGAACAGAGAATATATTCAAACAAATTGTCGATGAGAACTTCCCAAATTTGTGGACAGAACTGGACCCTCGAATCCAAGAAGCAAATAGAACACCTAGTTACCTCAATTCCAACAGACCTTCTCCAAGGCACATTGTATTGAAGATGTCTAAAATCAACGACAAAGAAAGAATCCTCAAGGCAGCCAGGGAAAAGAAGACGGTAACTTACAAAGGAAAGCCCATTAGATTATCATCAGATTTTTCAGCAGAAACTCTACAAGCCAGGAGGGAGTGGAACCAAATATTCAAACTATTGAAAGAGAGAAACCATGAGCCAAGAATAATATATCCAGCAAAGATATCCTTTAGATATGAAGGAGGAATAAAGACCTTTCCAGACATACAGAAGCTGAGGGAATTTTCTAATACACGACCTGCACTACAAGAAATACTAAAGGAGGCCATTCGACCACCATCAACAGGGACAATTTGTGGCAAACAAAACTCAAAAAGGGGGAGAGTAAAGGCCTGAACCGGAATATGGGAATGGAGAAAGTAAGCGTGCTGAAGAAAATGGAATACTCTAAATATCAAACTTTCTTTTACATAAACTTAAGGGTAACCACTCAAAATAAATCCAGAATTGAAATACATACTGAAATAAAAAAAGAAACAGAGGGAAACATCATAGAATACCACCACACAGAAATAATAGACAACAACAAAAAGGCAAAGAAACAATGGAGACACAACCTTACCAGAAAACTAAGGATAGAATGACAGGAAATCCTCACATATCAATAATTACTCTAAATGTAAATGGACTGAACTCACCAATAAAAAGGCACAGAGTAGCAGATTGGATCAAAAAACTAAACCCAACCATATGCTGTCTCCAAGAGACACATCTCAGCTACAAGGACAAGCATAGACTCAAAGTGAAAGGGTGGAAATTGACACTCCAAGCAAATGGTACCCAGAGAAAATCAGGTGTAGCCATAATGATATCAGATGAAACAGATTTCAAGGTGAAAAAGATAACAAGAGACAAAGATGGACATTTCATAATGGTGAAGGGGACTGTACAACAAGAAGACATAACAGTCATCAATATTTATGCCCCCAATCAGGGAGCACCGAAATACACCAAGCAACTTCTAACAGAACTAAAGGGAGAAATTGACCAAAACACAATTATACTAGGGGACTTAAATACATCATTGACAGCTATGGATAGATCATCGAAACAGAAAATAAATAACGAAATAGTAGCCCTAAATGACACATTAGATGAAATGGACATAATTGACATTTATAGAGCACTTCATCCTAAAACATCAGACTACACATTCTTTTCTAGTGTACATGGAACATTCTCAAGGATAGACCATATATTGGGACATAAAATCAGTCTCAACAAATTTAAGAAGATTGAAATCATACCATGCATATTCTCTGATCACAAGGCTTTGAAATTGGATATCAACTGTAAAAAGAAAGCGGGGAAAAACAAATACATGGAGACTAAACAACATACTTTTAAAGAAGGACTGGGTCAAAGAAGAAATTAGAGGAGAGATCAAAAGATACATTGAAACAAATGACAATGAAAATACATCCTACCAAAATTTTTGGGATGCAGCGAAAGCAGTTTTAAGAGGGAAATTTATCTCATTACAGGCCTATCTCAAGAAACAAGAAAACTCCCAAATAAATAACCTCATGTTACACCTTAAAGAACTAGAAAAAGAAGAACAAGTAAAACCCAAGGTCAGCAGAAGAAAGGAAATAACAAAAATTAGAGCAGAACTAAATGAAATAGAGAACAAAAAGACAATAGAAAAAATTAATATGACAAAGAGCTGGTTTTTTGAAAAGATTAACAAAATTGACAAACCCTTGGCTAGACTTACTAAGATAAAAAGAGAGAAGACACTGATTAACAAAATCAGAAACGTAAAAGGGGAAGTTATCACGGACACCACAGAAATACAAAGGATCATCCAAGAATACTATGAAGGACTATATGCCACCAAATTCAACAACCTAGAAGAAATGGACAAGTTCTTAGAAACATATAGCCTTCCAAGGCTGAACCATGAAGAACTGGAAAATCTAAACAGACCGATCACCAGTAACGAAATTGAATCAGTCATCCAAAACCTTCCCAAAAGCAAAAGTCCGGGACCAGATGGCTTCACTAGTGAATTCTACCAAACCTTCAAAGAGGATCTAATACCAATTCTGCACAAACTCTTCCACAAAATTGAAGAAGAGACAGTACTCCCTAACTCATTTTATGAGGCCAACATTACCCTGATACCAAAACCTGGTAAGGACAGCACAAAAAAAGAAAACTACAGACCAATATCTCTAATGAATACCGATGCAAAAATCCTAAATAAAATTCTAGCAAATCGAATACAACAATGCATTAAAAAGATTATTCATCACGACCAAGTGGGGTTCATCCCCGGGGCACAAGGATGGTTCAACATACGCAAATCCATCAACGTGATACATCACATAAACAAAATAAAGGACAAAAATCATATGATTATATCAATTGATGCAGAAAAAGCATTTGACAAGATACAACATCCATTTATGATTAAAACACTTAATAAAATGGGTATAGAAGGAAAATACCTTAACATAATAAAGGCCATATATGACAAGCCCTCTGCTAATCTCATAATTAATGGAGAAAAACTGAAGCCCTTTGCTCTACGTTCAGGAACACGACAGGGATGTCCCCTATCACCTCTGCTTTTCAACATAGTGTTGGAAGTCCTTGCCAGAGCAATCAGGCAAGAGAAAGAAATAAAAGGCATCCAAATTGGGAATGAAGAAGTTAAATTATCACTCTTTGCAGACGACATGATGCTATATATAGAAAACCCTAAAGACTCCACCAAAAAGCTATTAGAAACAATCAACGAATACAGTAAAGTTGCCGGCTACAAAATCAACGCACAAAAGTCCATTGCCTTCCTATATACTAACAATGAAATCTCAGAAAAAGAAATACAAAAAACAATTCCTTTTGCAATTGCAGCAAAAAGAATAAAATACCTAGGAATAAACTTAACCAAGGATGTGAAAGACCTATATGCTGAAAACTATAAGACTTTTTTGAAAGAAATTGAAGAAGACACAAAGAAATGGAAAGACATTCCGTGCTCATGGATTGGAAGAATCAACATAGTTAAAATGGCCATATTACCCAAAGCAATATACAGATTCAATGCAATCCCCATCAAAATCCCAATGGAATTTTTTAAAGAAATAGAACAAAAAATCATCAGATTTGTTTGGAACCACAAAAGACCCCGAATAGCCAAAGCAATCTTAAGGAAAAAGAACAATAATGGAGGTATCACACTTCCTGACTTTGGCTTGTACTACAGGGCTACAATCATCAAAACAGCATGGTATTGGCAGAAAAACAGACACATAGACCAATGGAATAGAATTGAGAACCCAGAAATAAAACCACATAAATATGGACAGATAATTTTTGACAAAGAAGCTAAAAACATACAATGGAGCAAAGACAGCCTCTTCAATAAATGGTGCTGGGAGAATTGGATAGCCACGTGCAAAAGAATGAAACTGGACTGCTATTTGTCACCATGTACCAAAGTTAATTCAAAATGGATCAAAGACTTAAGCATAAGACCTGACACAATAAACTGCATAGAAGAAAACATAGGTACTAAACTTATGGACCTTGGGTCCAAAGAGCATTTTATGAACTTGACTCCAAAGGCAATGGAAGTAAAAGCTAAAATAAACGAATGGGACTATATGAAACTTAAAAGCTTCTGCACAGCAAAAGAAACCATTGACAAAATAAAGAGGCCACCAACTGAATGGGAGAAGATTTTTGCAAACAGCGCCTCCGATAAGGGGCTAGTATCCAGAATATACAAGGAACTCATGCAACTCAACAACAAAAAAACAAACAACCCAATTGAAAAATGGGCAGAGGACTTGAAGAGACATTTCTCCAAAGAGGACATACAAATGGCAAATAGACATATGAAAAAGTGCTCAACATCACTAATCATCAGAGAAATGCAAATCAAAACCACAATGAGATATCACCTCACCCCAGTCAGAATGGCTATCATCAACAAGACAAACAATAACAAGTGTTGGAGGGGCTGTGGAGAAAAAGGAACCCTCATACACTGTTGGTGGGAATGCAGACTGGTGCAGCCGTTATGGAAGGCAGTGTGGAGGTTTCTCAAAGAATTACGAATAGAATTGCCATATGACCCAGCAATCCCTCTTCTGGGTATCTACCCAAAAAATCTGAAAACATTTAGAGATAAAGACACGTGTGCTCCAATGTTCATTGCAGCTTTGTTTACGGTGGCCAAGACATGGAAACAACCAAAATGTCCTTCGATAGATGAATGGATAAAGAAGCTGTGGTATATATACACAATGGAATACTATTTGGCAGTAAGAAAAGATGATATAGGAACATTTGTGACAACATGGATGGATCTTGAGAGAGTAATGCTGAGCGAAACAAGTCAGACAGAAAAAGCAGAGAACCATGTGATTTCACTGATATGTGGTATATAAACCAAGAACAACAAAAGAACAAGACAAACAAATGAGAAACAGAAACTCATAGACACAGACAATAGTTTAGTGGTTGCCAGAGGGTAACGGGGGCGGGGGGTGGGGGGTGGGAGATGAGGGTAAGGGGGATCGAATATATGGTGATGGAAAGAGAAATGACTTTGGGTGGTGAACACACAATGGGATTTATAGATGATGTAATACAGAATTGTACACCTGAAATCTATGTAATTTTACTAACAATTGTCACCCCAATAAATTTAATTAAAAATAAATAAATAAATAACCCTAACCTTAACACTAACTCTAATGCAAACCTAACCCTAACCTTAACCCTAAACCTAACTCTAACCCTAAACCTAACCCTAACCCTAACCCTAACGCAAACCTAACCCTAACCCTAACCCTAACCCTAACCCTAAACCTAACGCAAAACTAACACTACGCCTAATCCTAACCATAACCCTAACCCTAACCCTAACACTAACGCAAACCTAACGCTAACCCTAACCCTAACCCTACACTAAACCTAACCCTAAAACTTAACGTAAAACTAAACTCTATCCCTAACCCTAACCCTAACACTAAACTTTACCCTAAACCTTAATTTAACTCTAAACCCTAACCCTAAACCTAAACCTAACCCTAACGCCAACCTAAACCTAAACCTAACCCAAACCCTAACCCTAACCCTAACCCTAACCCTAAAACTAACCCTAACCCAAAAACTAACCCTAACCCTAAGGCTAAACCTAACCCTAACCCTAACCCTAACGCAAACATAAACCTAAACCTAACCCTAACCCTAACCCAAACCCTAACTCTAACGCAAACCTAACCCCAAACCTAACCCTAACCCTAACGAAAACGTAACCCTAACCTTAACACTAACCCTAACCCTAACCCTAACCCTAACCCTAAATATAACCAGAACCCTAACCCTAACGCAAACCTAACCCTATCGCTAACCCTAACCCTAACCCTAATGCAAACCTAAACCTAACCCTAATCTTAACCCTAACCATAACCCTAACCATAACACTAAACCTAACCCTAAAACTAAACTTAACCCTAAAGCCTACACCTAACCCTAACCCTAACCCTAAACCTAACTGTAAAACTAACCGTAACCCTAACACTAATTCTAACCATAACCCTAAACCTACCCCAAACACTAAACCTAAAACTAACCCTAACCCTGACACTAATCGTAACCATAACTCTCATCCTAACCCTAACGCTAAACCTAACCCACATCCTAAACTTAACCCTAAACCCTAAGCCTAACCCTAACGCAAACCTAAACCTAACGCTAACCCAAACCCTAACACTAACCCTAACCCTAACTCTAACCCTAAACCTAACCCTAACACTAACCCTAACGCAAACCTTACCCTAACCCTAACCCTAACCCTAACCCTAAGCCTAACGCATACCTAACCCTAACCCTAATCCTAACTATAACCCTAACGCTAACTTAACCCTAACCGTAACCCTAAACCCTAACCCTAACCCTAACCCTAACCCTAAACCTAACCCTAACCCTAACCCTAATACTAAACCTAACCCTAAACCTAAACTTAACCCTAAACCGTAACCATAATCCTAACCCTAACACAAACGAAACCCTAACCCTAGCCCTAACCCTAACCCTAACCCTAACCCTAACGCAAAGGTATCCATAACCATAACCCCAACAGTAACGAAACTTAACCCTAACCCTAACACTAAACCTAACCCTAACCCGAATCCTAATGCAAACCTAACACTAACCCTAACCCTAACCCTAACTTTAATACTAAAACTAACCCTAACATTAACCCTAACGCAAAACTAACCCTAAACCTAATCCTAACCCTAACCCTAACCGTAACGAAAACATAACCCTAACACTAACCCTAACCCTAATCCTAACCCTAAACCTAATCCTAACCCTAACACTATCCTTAACGCAAACGTAACCCTATCCCTAACCCTAACCATAAAACCCTAACGCTAATCCTAAACCGGACCCTAACCCTAACCGTAAACACTAGCACTAACCCTAACACTAACCCTAACGCAAACCCTAACCCTAACCCTAACCCTAAACCTAACCCGAACCTGAAACCGAATCAGAACCCGAACCCGAAACCGAACCATAACACAAACCCTTACCCTAAACCTAAAACTAAACCTAAACCTAACCCTAACTCTAACCCTACCCTAACCTAACCCTAAACCTAACCCTAACCCTAACCTAAACACTAAACCTAACCCTAACCTAACCCTAACCCTACCCTAACCCTAACCTAAGCCTATCTCTAAAACTAACCCTAACCCTAAACCTACACTAACCCTAACCCTAATGCAAACCTAATCCTAACCCTAACCCTAACGCAAACGTAACCCTAACCCTAACCCTAACAATAAACGTAACGGAACCCTAACCCTAACGCAACCTAAACCTAACCCTAACCCTAAACCTAATGCAAACCTCAAACTAAACCTAGCCCTAACCCTAACCCTAACCCTAACCCTAACACTAAACCTAACCCTAAAACTAAGTGAAACCTAAAGCCTAACCCTAACCCTAACCCTAACCCTAACCCTAAACCTAACCTTAAAATTAACCCTGAGGAGGCGTGCCTGACTCACGCTGGGCCAGAGTCTTTTCTCTGTGACTTGGAATTAGGACTACGACTCTACACCCCAGTCTGAACCAAAGAGAGGCCCTTGAGACATCTCAGCATTCATCTAATACACTCCCGTTTGGGCTTAAGCTATCTGAAGTAGGTTTTTATTCCCAAAGCAGTCTTAACCAAAATATTATGGCTCTAAGAAAAGATTTCTGAGACTTCCGGAAAAATGGCGGAGTGAGGTGAGCCTCTGTAAAGCTCCCCTGGAATTTACAAAGAATCGAACAACAAAAACTCCACAAAGGACTCCCTGCACAGCAGACAAGCAACACGAAGAGGCCCACTACCGACTGAAATCACCTACAGGTGGGAGATTCGCGCGAGTGGAGGGAGGAGGAAAGGGAGAAGCGCGCGGAGACGGACCCGCGCGGGCGCAGGACTCAGACCCAGCTCAGTGCGCCGAGCTCGCTGCTTCCCGGAACTACCGCAGCTGCGGGAGATCGGACTGCTAGGGCTCCGCCAGGGCTCCACAGGGCTGAGGGGGCAGCATATTACACGGCTGAACCCAACGCTCACGGCAGAGACCTCGGAGAAAAGACTGAGGGAAAAAGGCTGAAAACAGTGGTTTAAGCCTGCACTGCCGAGCAGAGAACGGAGCCTTAGGCACTGAGACTAGCCGCCCCCTCCCTCCCCTCCCAGAGCTCGCCCCGCCCCCACCTGTCCGGTGCTAGAAGCGAAACAGTAGCAGTGTCAGATCAAAACAACAGAAAATTTGCTGTTTTGAGATCTGTGGACCGCAAATACAAATTCACAGCCCAACTAGTTCCAGCAAAGGGGAGAGAGCAGTGGAAGCAGGACCGACTGTGGTGGTGGTCGACGCCATTGCTCTGGGCCACCTCTCACAACTCACCCCGCCCCTGACCCCACCTATCTGGGCGGATCCCTGCAGGAGTAAACAGAACTGCTGAAATATACGGGCTCTGAATCAGCAGCTGGAAGAGCTTTCGAACATCAAAAGCTCTCCGCATACCCACCGGGACACTGCGCCCTGTGACCTAGACGAACTATTAACAGAAGAGAAGCCCGTCTCCCAGGGAATCCCCCCATTGCGTGAGAAGTTGGAATAGTGCAGAGAAAACATAGCACTACTGTGTGGGAGAAGAAAAATAAGTTGCAGTTGGAGAAATAATAAAACATTCTACCAACAAGTACTGGCAAACAAAAGAAAGACCGCTTTCTATCAACCTGTTGCAGAAGTCACTCCTGTAGATGTCTAGGAAGAGAAATAGTAAACCAGTAATCGCCATGAATAACCAAGGCAACAAGATAGCTCAGAAAGAAAGTGAAAAATCTCCAGAGAAGGCACTTAAAGATACAGAAATATGTGACTTAAATGACAGAGAATTCAAGATTGCAGTTCTGAAAAAACTCAACGAGATACAAGAAAACACAGATAGGCAGTTAAAGGAACTCAGAAACTCAATCAAAGAACAGCATGAACATTTTACGAAAGAGATTGAAATCTTAAAAAAGAACCAAATAGAATTTCTGGAGATTAAGAACTCAATAGAAGAAATTAAGAATGAAATAACCAGCTTAGGTAGTAGAGTTGACCAGATGGAGCAAAGAATCAGTGACATCGAAGATAGAAACCTGGAAATGACACAAATTGAAGAAGAAAGAGACTTGAGACTTAAAAGAAATGAAAGAACTCTACAAGAACTTTCTGACTCCATCAGAAAGAGCAATATAAGAATAATGGGCATACCAGAAGGAGAAGAAAGAGAGAAGGGAACAGAGAATATATTCAAACAAATTGTCGATGAGAACTTCCCAAATTTGTGGACAGAACTGGACCCTCGAATCCAAGAAGCAAATAGAACACCTAGTTACCTCAATTCCAACAGACCTTCTCCAAGGCACATTGTATTGAAGATGTCTAAAATCAACGACAAAGAAAGAATCCTCAAGGCAGCCAGGGAAAAGAAGACGGTAACTTACAAAGGAAAGCCCATTAGATTATCATCAGATTTTTCAGCAGAAACTCTACAAGCCAGGAGGGAGTGGAACCAAATATTCAAACTATTGAAAGAGAGAAACCATGAGCCAAGAATAATATATCCAGCAAAGATATCCTTTAGATATGAAGGAGGAATAAAGACCTTTCCAGACATACAGAAGCTGAGGGAATTTTCTAATACACGACCTGCACTACAAGAAATACTAAAGGAGGCCATTCGACCACCATCAACAGGGACAATTTGTGGCAAACAAAACTCAAAAAGGGGGAGAGTAAAGGCCTGAACCGGAATATGGGAATGGAGAAAGTAAGCGTGCTGAAGAAAATGGAATACTCTAAATATCAAACTTTCTTTTACATAAACTTAAGGGTAACCACTCAAAATAAATCCAGAATTGAAATACATACTGAAATAAAAAAAGAAACAGAGGGAAACATCATAGAATACCACCACACAGAAATAATAGACAACAACAAAAAGGCAAAGAAACAATGGAGACACAACCTTACCAGAAAACTAAGGATAGAATGACAGGAAATCCTCACATATCAATAATTACTCTAAATGTAAATGGACTGAACTCACCAATAAAAAGGCACAGAGTAGCAGATTGGATCAAAAAACTAAACCCAACCATATGCTGTCTCCAAGAGACACATCTCAGCTACAAGGACAAGCATAGACTCAAAGTGAAAGGGTGGAAATTGACACTCCAAGCAAATGGTACCCAGAGAAAATCAGGTGTAGCCATAATGATATCAGATGAAACAGATTTCAAGGTGAAAAAGATAACAAGAGACAAAGATGGACATTTCATAATGGTGAAGGGGACTGTACAACAAGAAGACATAACAGTCATCAATATTTATGCCCCCAATCAGGGAGCACCGAAATACACCAAGCAACTTCTAACAGAACTAAAGGGAGAAATTGACCAAAACACAATTATACTAGGGGACTTAAATACATCATTGACAGCTATGGATAGATCATCGAAACAGAAAATAAATAACGAAATAGTAGCCCTAAATGACACATTAGATGAAATGGACATAATTGACATTTATAGAGCACTTCATCCTAAAACATCAGACTACACATTCTTTTCTAGTGTACATGGAACATTCTCAAGGATAGACCATATATTGGGACATAAAATCAGTCTCAACAAATTTAAGAAGATTGAAATCATACCATGCATATTCTCTGATCACAAGGCTTTGAAATTGGATATCAACTGTAAAAAGAAAGCGGGGAAAAACAAATACATGGAGACTAAACAACATACTTTTAAAGAAGGACTGGGTCAAAGAAGAAATTAGAGGAGAGATCAAAAGATACATTGAAACAAATGACAATGAAAATACATCCTACCAAAATTTTTGGGATGCAGCGAAAGCAGTTTTAAGAGGGAAATTTATCTCATTACAGGCCTATCTCAAGAAACAAGAAAACTCCCAAATAAATAACCTCATGTTACACCTTAAAGAACTAGAAAAAGAAGAACAAGTAAAACCCAAGGTCAGCAGAAGAAAGGAAATAACAAAAATTAGAGCAGAACTAAATGAAATAGAGAACAAAAAGACAATAGAAAAAATTAATATGACAAAGAGCTGGTTTTTTGAAAAGATTAACAAAATTGACAAACCCTTGGCTAGACTTACTAAGATAAAAAGAGAGAAGACACTGATTAACAAAATCAGAAACGTAAAAGGGGAAGTTATCACGGACACCACAGAAATACAAAGGATCATCCAAGAATACTATGAAGGACTATATGCCACCAAATTCAACAACCTAGAAGAAATGGACAAGTTCTTAGAAACATATAGCCTTCCAAGGCTGAACCATGAAGAACTGGAAAATCTAAACAGACCGATCACCAGTAACGAAATTGAATCAGTCATCCAAAACCTTCCCAAAAGCAAAAGTCCGGGACCAGATGGCTTCACTAGTGAATTCTACCAAACCTTCAAAGAGGATCTAATACCAATTCTGCACAAACTCTTCCACAAAATTGAAGAAGAGACAGTACTCCCTAACTCATTTTATGAGGCCAACATTACCCTGATACCAAAACCTGGTAAGGACAGCACAAAAAAAGAAAACTACAGACCAATATCTCTAATGAATACCGATGCAAAAATCCTAAATAAAATTCTAGCAAATCGAATACAACAATGCATTAAAAAGATTATTCATCACGACCAAGTGGGGTTCATCCCCGGGGCACAAGGATGGTTCAACATACGCAAATCCATCAACGTGATACATCACATAAACAAAATAAAGGACAAAAATCATATGATTATATCAATTGATGCAGAAAAAGCATTTGACAAGATACAACATCCATTTATGATTAAAACACTTAATAAAATGGGTATAGAAGGAAAATACCTTAACATAATAAAGGCCATATATGACAAGCCCTCTGCTAATCTCATAATTAATGGAGAAAAACTGAAGCCCTTTGCTCTACGTTCAGGAACACGACAGGGATGTCCCCTATCACCTCTGCTTTTCAACATAGTGTTGGAAGTCCTTGCCAGAGCAATCAGGCAAGAGAAAGAAATAAAAGGCATCCAAATTGGGAATGAAGAAGTTAAATTATCACTCTTTGCAGACGACATGATGCTATATATAGAAAACCCTAAAGACTCCACCAAAAAGCTATTAGAAACAATCAACGAATACAGTAAAGTTGCCGGCTACAAAATCAACGCACAAAAGTCCATTGCCTTCCTATATACTAACAATGAAATCTCAGAAAAAGAAATACAAAAAACAATTCCTTTTGCAATTGCAGCAAAAAGAATAAAATACCTAGGAATAAACTTAACCAAGGATGTGAAAGACCTATATGCTGAAAACTATAAGACTTTTTTGAAAGAAATTGAAGAAGACACAAAGAAATGGAAAGACATTCCGTGCTCATGGATTGGAAGAATCAACATAGTTAAAATGGCCATATTACCCAAAGCAATATACAGATTCAATGCAATCCCCATCAAAATCCCAATGGAATTTTTTAAAGAAATAGAACAAAAAATCATCAGATTTGTTTGGAACCACAAAAGACCCCGAATAGCCAAAGCAATCTTAAGGAAAAAGAACAATAATGGAGGTATCACACTTCCTGACTTTGGCTTGTACTACAGGGCTACAATCATCAAAACAGCATGGTATTGGCAGAAAAACAGACACATAGACCAATGGAATAGAATTGAGAACCCAGAAATAAAACCACATAAATATGGACAGATAATTTTTGACAAAGAAGCTAAAAACATACAATGGAGCAAAGACAGCCTCTTCAATAAATGGTGCTGGGAGAATTGGATAGCCACGTGCAAAAGAATGAAACTGGACTGCTATTTGTCACCATGTACCAAAGTTAATTCAAAATGGATCAAAGACTTAAGCATAAGACCTGACACAATAAACTGCATAGAAGAAAACATAGGTACTAAACTTATGGACCTTGGGTCCAAAGAGCATTTTATGAACTTGACTCCAAAGGCAATGGAAGTAAAAGCTAAAATAAACGAATGGGACTATATGAAACTTAAAAGCTTCTGCACAGCAAAAGAAACCATTGACAAAATAAAGAGGCCACCAACTGAATGGGAGAAGATTTTTGCAAACAGCGCCTCCGATAAGGGGCTAGTATCCAGAATATACAAGGAACTCATGCAACTCAACAACAAAAAAACAAACAACCCAATTGAAAAATGGGCAGAGGACTTGAAGAGACATTTCTCCAAAGAGGACATACAAATGGCAAATAGACATATGAAAAAGTGCTCAACATCACTAATCATCAGAGAAATGCAAATCAAAACCACAATGAGATATCACCTCACCCCAGTCAGAATGGCTATCATCAACAAGACAAACAATAACAAGTGTTGGAGGGGCTGTGGAGAAAAAGGAACCCTCATACACTGTTGGTGGGAATGCAGACTGGTGCAGCCGTTATGGAAGGCAGTGTGGAGGTTTCTCAAAGAATTACGAATAGAATTGCCATATGACCCAGCAATCCCTCTTCTGGGTATCTACCCAAAAAATCTGAAAACATTTAGAGATAAAGACACGTGTGCTCCAATGTTCATTGCAGCTTTGTTTACGGTGGCCAAGACATGGAAACAACCAAAATGTCCTTCGATAGATGAATGGATAAAGAAGCTGTGGTATATATACACAATGGAATACTATTTGGCAGTAAGAAAAGATGATATAGGAACATTTGTGACAACATGGATGGATCTTGAGAGAGTAATGCTGAGCGAAACAAGTCAGACAGAAAAAGCAGAGAACCATGTGATTTCACTGATATGTGGTATATAAACCAAGAACAACAAAAGAACAAGACAAACAAATGAGAAACAGAAACTCATAGACACAGACAATAGTTTAGTGGTTGCCAGAGGGTAACGGGGGCGGGGGGTGGGGGGTGGGAGATGAGGGTAAGGGGGATCGAATATATGGTGATGGAAAGAGAAATGACTTTGGGTGGTGAACACACAATGGGATTTATAGATGATGTAATACAGAATTGTACACCTGAAATCTATGTAATTTTACTAACAATTGTCACCCCAATAAATTTAATTAAAAATAAATAAATAAATAACCCTAACCTTAACACTAACTCTAATGCAAACCTAACCCTAACCTTAACCCTAAACCTAACTCTAACCCTAAACCTAACCCTAACCCTAACCCTAACGCAAACCTAACCCTAACCCTAACCCTAACCCTAACCCTAAACCTAACGCAAAACTAACACTACGCCTAATCCTAACCATAACCCTAACCCTAACCCTAACACTAACGCAAACCTAACGCTAACCCTAACCCTAACCCTACACTAAACCTAACCCTAAAACTTAACGTAAAACTAAACTCTATCCCTAACCCTAACCCTAACACTAAACTTTACCCTAAACCTTAATTTAACTCTAAACCCTAACCCTAAACCTAAACCTAACCCTAACGCCAACCTAAACCTAAACCTAACCCAAACCCTAACCCTAACCCTAACCCTAACCCTAAAACTAACCCTAACCCAAAAACTAACCCTAACCCTAAGGCTAAACCTAACCCTAACCCTAACCCTAACGCAAACATAAACCTAAACCTAACCCTAACCCTAACCCAAACCCTAACTCTAACGCAAACCTAACCCCAAACCTAACCCTAACCCTAACGAAAACGTAACCCTAACCTTAACACTAACCCTAACCCTAACCCTAACCCTAACCCTAAATATAACCAGAACCCTAACCCTAACGCAAACCTAACCCTATCGCTAACCCTAACCCTAACCCTAATGCAAACCTAAACCTAACCCTAATCTTAACCCTAACCATAACCCTAACCATAACACTAAACCTAACCCTAAAACTAAACTTAACCCTAAAGCCTACACCTAACCCTAACCCTAACCCTAAACCTAACTGTAAAACTAACCGTAACCCTAACACTAATTCTAACCATAACCCTAAACCTACCCCAAACACTAAACCTAAAACTAACCCTAACCCTGACACTAATCGTAACCATAACTCTCATCCTAACCCTAACGCTAAACCTAACCCACATCCTAAACTTAACCCTAAACCCTAAGCCTAACCCTAACGCAAACCTAAACCTAACGCTAACCCAAACCCTAACACTAACCCTAACCCTAACTCTAACCCTAAACCTAACCCTAACACTAACCCTAACGCAAACCTTACCCTAACCCTAACCCTAACCCTAACCCTAAGCCTAACGCATACCTAACCCTAACCCTAATCCTAACTATAACCCTAACGCTAACTTAACCCTAACCGTAACCCTAAACCCTAACCCTAACCCTAACCCTAACCCTAAACCTAACCCTAACCCTAACCCTAATACTAAACCTAACCCTAAACCTAAACTTAACCCTAAACCGTAACCATAATCCTAACCCTAACACAAACGAAACCCTAACCCTAGCCCTAACCCTAACCCTAACCCTAACCCTAACGCAAAGGTATCCATAACCATAACCCCAACAGTAACGAAACTTAACCCTAACCCTAACACTAAACCTAACCCTAACCCGAATCCTAATGCAAACCTAACACTAACCCTAACCCTAACCCTAACTTTAATACTAAAACTAACCCTAACATTAACCCTAACGCAAAACTAACCCTAAACCTAATCCTAACCCTAACCCTAACCGTAACGAAAACATAACCCTAACACTAACCCTAACCCTAATCCTAACCCTAAACCTAATCCTAACCCTAACACTATCCTTAACGCAAACGTAACCCTATCCCTAACCCTAACCATAAAACCCTAACGCTAATCCTAAACCGGACCCTAACCCTAACCGTAAACACTAGCACTAACCCTAACACTAACCCTAACGCAAACCCTAACCCTAACCCTAACCCTAAACCTAACCCGAACCTGAAACCGAATCAGAACCCGAACCCGAAACCGAACCATAACACAAACCCTTACCCTAAACCTAAAACTAAACCTAAACCTAACCCTAACTCTAACCCTACCCTAACCTAACCCTAAACCTAACCCTAACCCTAACCTAAACACTAAACCTAACCCTAACCTAACCCTAACCCTACCCTAACCCTAACCTAAGCCTATCTCTAAAACTAACCCTAACCCTAAACCTACACTAACCCTAACCCTAATGCAAACCTAATCCTAACCCTAACCCTAACGCAAACGTAACCCTAACCCTAACCCTAACAATAAACGTAACGGAACCCTAACCCTAACGCAACCTAAACCTAACCCTAACCCTAAACCTAATGCAAACCTCAAACTAAACCTAGCCCTAACCCTAACCCTAACCCTAACCCTAACACTAAACCTAACCCTAAAACTAAGTGAAACCTAAAGCCTAACCCTAACCCTAACCCTAACCCTAACCCTAAACCTAACCTTAAAATTAACCCTGAGGAGGCGTGCCTGACTCACGCTGGGCCAGAGTCTTTTCTCTGTGACTTGGAATTAGGACTACGACTCTACACCCCAGTCTGAACCAAAGAGAGGCCCTTGAGACATCTCAGCATTCATCTAATACACTCCCGTTTGGGCTTAAGCTATCTGAAGTAGGTTTTTATTCCCAAAGCAGTCTTAACCAAAATATTATGGCTCTAAGAAAAGATTTCTGAGACTTCCGGAAAAATGGCGGAGTGAGGTGAGCCTCTGTAAAGCTCCCCTGGAATTTACAAAGAATCGAACAACAAAAACTCCACAAAGGACTCCCTGCACAGCAGACAAGCAACACGAAGAGGCCCACTACCGACTGAAATCACCTACAGGTGGGAGATTCGCGCGAGTGGAGGGAGGAGGAAAGGGAGAAGCGCGCGGAGACGGACCCGCGCGGGCGCAGGACTCAGACCCAGCTCAGTGCGCCGAGCTCGCTGCTTCCCGGAACTACCGCAGCTGCGGGAGATCGGACTGCTAGGGCTCCGCCAGGGCTCCACAGGGCTGAGGGGGCAGCATATTACACGGCTGAACCCAACGCTCACGGCAGAGACCTCGGAGAAAAGACTGAGGGAAAAAGGCTGAAAACAGTGGTTTAAGCCTGCACTGCCGAGCAGAGAACGGAGCCTTAGGCACTGAGACTAGCCGCCCCCTCCCTCCCCTCCCAGAGCTCGCCCCGCCCCCACCTGTCCGGTGCTAGAAGCGAAACAGTAGCAGTGTCAGATCAAAACAACAGAAAATTTGCTGTTTTGAGATCTGTGGACCGCAAATACAAATTCACAGCCCAACTAGTTCCAGCAAAGGGGAGAGAGCAGTGGAAGCAGGACCGACTGTGGTGGTGGTCGACGCCATTGCTCTGGGCCACCTCTCACAACTCACCCCGCCCCTGACCCCACCTATCTGGGCGGATCCCTGCAGGAGTAAACAGAACTGCTGAAATATACGGGCTCTGAATCAGCAGCTGGAAGAGCTTTCGAACATCAAAAGCTCTCCGCATACCCACCGGGACACTGCGCCCTGTGACCTAGACGAACTATTAACAGAAGAGAAGCCCGTCTCCCAGGGAATCCCCCCATTGCGTGAGAAGTTGGAATAGTGCAGAGAAAACATAGCACTACTGTGTGGGAGAAGAAAAATAAGTTGCAGTTGGAGAAATAATAAAACATTCTACCAACAAGTACTGGCAAACAAAAGAAAGACCGCTTTCTATCAACCTGTTGCAGAAGTCACTCCTGTAGATGTCTAGGAAGAGAAATAGTAAACCAGTAATCGCCATGAATAACCAAGGCAACAAGATAGCTCAGAAAGAAAGTGAAAAATCTCCAGAGAAGGCACTTAAAGATACAGAAATATGTGACTTAAATGACAGAGAATTCAAGATTGCAGTTCTGAAAAAACTCAACGAGATACAAGAAAACACAGATAGGCAGTTAAAGGAACTCAGAAACTCAATCAAAGAACAGCATGAACATTTTACGAAAGAGATTGAAATCTTAAAAAAGAACCAAATAGAATTTCTGGAGATTAAGAACTCAATAGAAGAAATTAAGAATGAAATAACCAGCTTAGGTAGTAGAGTTGACCAGATGGAGCAAAGAATCAGTGACATCGAAGATAGAAACCTGGAAATGACACAAATTGAAGAAGAAAGAGACTTGAGACTTAAAAGAAATGAAAGAACTCTACAAGAACTTTCTGACTCCATCAGAAAGAGCAATATAAGAATAATGGGCATACCAGAAGGAGAAGAAAGAGAGAAGGGAACAGAGAATATATTCAAACAAATTGTCGATGAGAACTTCCCAAATTTGTGGACAGAACTGGACCCTCGAATCCAAGAAGCAAATAGAACACCTAGTTACCTCAATTCCAACAGACCTTCTCCAAGGCACATTGTATTGAAGATGTCTAAAATCAACGACAAAGAAAGAATCCTCAAGGCAGCCAGGGAAAAGAAGACGGTAACTTACAAAGGAAAGCCCATTAGATTATCATCAGATTTTTCAGCAGAAACTCTACAAGCCAGGAGGGAGTGGAACCAAATATTCAAACTATTGAAAGAGAGAAACCATGAGCCAAGAATAATATATCCAGCAAAGATATCCTTTAGATATGAAGGAGGAATAAAGACCTTTCCAGACATACAGAAGCTGAGGGAATTTTCTAATACACGACCTGCACTACAAGAAATACTAAAGGAGGCCATTCGACCACCATCAACAGGGACAATTTGTGGCAAACAAAACTCAAAAAGGGGGAGAGTAAAGGCCTGAACCGGAATATGGGAATGGAGAAAGTAAGCGTGCTGAAGAAAATGGAATACTCTAAATATCAAACTTTCTTTTACATAAACTTAAGGGTAACCACTCAAAATAAATCCAGAATTGAAATACATACTGAAATAAAAAAAGAAACAGAGGGAAACATCATAGAATACCACCACACAGAAATAATAGACAACAACAAAAAGGCAAAGAAACAATGGAGACACAACCTTACCAGAAAACTAAGGATAGAATGACAGGAAATCCTCACATATCAATAATTACTCTAAATGTAAATGGACTGAACTCACCAATAAAAAGGCACAGAGTAGCAGATTGGATCAAAAAACTAAACCCAACCATATGCTGTCTCCAAGAGACACATCTCAGCTACAAGGACAAGCATAGACTCAAAGTGAAAGGGTGGAAATTGACACTCCAAGCAAATGGTACCCAGAGAAAATCAGGTGTAGCCATAATGATATCAGATGAAACAGATTTCAAGGTGAAAAAGATAACAAGAGACAAAGATGGACATTTCATAATGGTGAAGGGGACTGTACAACAAGAAGACATAACAGTCATCAATATTTATGCCCCCAATCAGGGAGCACCGAAATACACCAAGCAACTTCTAACAGAACTAAAGGGAGAAATTGACCAAAACACAATTATACTAGGGGACTTAAATACATCATTGACAGCTATGGATAGATCATCGAAACAGAAAATAAATAACGAAATAGTAGCCCTAAATGACACATTAGATGAAATGGACATAATTGACATTTATAGAGCACTTCATCCTAAAACATCAGACTACACATTCTTTTCTAGTGTACATGGAACATTCTCAAGGATAGACCATATATTGGGACATAAAATCAGTCTCAACAAATTTAAGAAGATTGAAATCATACCATGCATATTCTCTGATCACAAGGCTTTGAAATTGGATATCAACTGTAAAAAGAAAGCGGGGAAAAACAAATACATGGAGACTAAACAACATACTTTTAAAGAAGGACTGGGTCAAAGAAGAAATTAGAGGAGAGATCAAAAGATACATTGAAACAAATGACAATGAAAATACATCCTACCAAAATTTTTGGGATGCAGCCAAAGCAGTTTTAAGAGGGAAATTTATCTCATTACAGGCCTATCTCAAGAAACAAGAAAACTCCCAAATAAATAACCTCATGTTACACCTTAAAGAACTAGAAAAAGAAGAACAAGTAAAACCCAAGGTCAGCAGAAGAAAGGAAATAACAAAAATTAGAGCAGAACTAAATGAAATAGAGAACAAAAAGACAATAGAAAAAATTAATATGACAAAGAGCTGGTTTTTTGAAAAGATTAACAAAATTGACAAACCCTTGGCTAGACTTACTAAGATAAAAAGAGAGAAGACACTGATTAACAAAATCAGAAACGTAAAAGGGGAAGTTATCACGGACACCACAGAAATACAAAGGATCATCCAAGAATACTATGAAGGACTATATGCCACCAAATTCAACAACCTAGAAGAAATGGACAAGTTCTTAGAAACATATAGCCTTCCAAGGCTGAACCATGAAGAACTGGAAAATCTAAACAGACCGATCACCAGTAACGAAATTGAATCAGTCATCCAAAACCTTCCCAAAAGCAAAAGTCCGGGACCAGATGGCTTCACTAGTGAATTCTACCAAACCTTCAAAGAGGATCTAATACCAATTCTGCACAAACTCTTCCACAAAATTGAAGAAGAGACAGTACTCCCTAACTCATTTTATGAGGCCAACATTACCCTGATACCAAAACCTGGTAAGGACAGCACAAAAAAAGAAAACTACAGACCAATATCTCTAATGAATACCGATGCAAAAATCCTAAATAAAATTCTAGCAAATCGAATACAACAATGCATTAAAAAGATTATTCATCACGACCAAGTGGGGTTCATCCCCGGGGCACAAGGATGGTTCAACATACGCAAATCCATCAACGTGATACATCACATAAACAAAATAAAGGACAAAAATCATATGATTATATCAATTGATGCAGAAAAAGCATTTGACAAGATACAACATCCATTTATGATTAAAACACTTAATAAAATGGGTATAGAAGGAAAATACCTTAACATAATAAAGGCCATATATGACAAGCCCTCTGCTAATCTCATAATTAATGGAGAAAAACTGAAGCCCTTTGCTCTACGTTCAGGAACACGACAGGGATGTCCCCTATCACCTCTGCTTTTCAACATAGTGTTGGAAGTCCTTGCCAGAGCAATCAGGCAAGAGAAAGAAATAAAAGGCATCCAAATTGGGAATGAAGAAGTTAAATTATCACTCTTTGCAGACGACATGATGCTATATATAGAAAACCCTAAAGACTCCACCAAAAAGCTATTAGAAACAATCAACGAATACAGTAAAGTTGCCGGCTACAAAATCAACGCACAAAAGTCCATTGCATTCCTATATACTAACAATGAAATCTCAGAAAAAGAAATACAAAAAACAATTCCTTTTGCAATTGCAGCAAAAAGAATAAAATACCTAGGAATAAACTTAACCAAGGATGTGAAAGACCTATATGCTGAAAACTATAAGACTTTTTTGAAAGAAATTGAAGAAGACACAAAGAAATGGAAAGACATTCCGTGCTCATGGATTGGAAGAATCAACATAGTTAAAATGGCCATATTACCCAAAGCAATATACAGATTCAATGCAATCCCCATCAAAATCCCAATGGAATTTTTTAAAGAAATAGAACAAAAAATCATCAGATTTGTTTGGAACCACAAAAGACCCCGAATAGCCAAAGCAATCTTAAGGAAAAAGAACAATAATGGAGGTATCACACTTCCTGACTTTGGCTTGTACTACAGGGCTACAATCATCAAAACAGCATGGTATTGGCAGAAAAACAGACACATAGACCAATGGAATAGAATTGAGAACCCAGAAATAAAACCACATAAATATGGACAGATAATTTTTGACAAAGAAGCTAAAAACATACAATGGAGCAAAGACAGCCTCTTCAATAAATGGTGCTGGGAGAATTGGATAGCCACGTGCAAAAGAATGAAACTGGACTGCTATTTGTCACCATGTACCAAAGTTAATTCAAAATGGATCAAAGACTTAAGCATAAGACCTGACACAATAAACTGCATAGAAGAAAACATAGGTACTAAACTTATGGACCTTGGGTTCAAAGAGCATTTTATGAACTTGACTCCAAAGGCAATGGAAGTAAAAGCTAAAATAAACGAATGGGACTATATGAAACTTAAAAGCTTCTGCACAGCAAAAGAAACCATTGACAAAATAAAGAGGCCACCAACTGAATGGGAGAAGATTTTTGCAAACAGCGCCTCCAATAAGGGGCTAGTATCCAGAATATACAAGGAACTCATGCAACTCAACAACAAAAAAACAAACAACCCAATTGAAAAATGGGCAGAGGACTTGAAGAGACATTTCTCCAAAGAGGACATACAAATGGCAAATAGACATATGAAAAAATGCTCAACATCACTAATCATCAGAGAAATGCAAATCAAAACCACAATGAGATATCACCTCACCCCAGTCAGAATGGCTATCATCAACAAGACAAACAATAACAAGTGTTGGAGAGGCTGTGGAGAAAAAGGAACTCTCATACACTGTTGGTGGGAATGCAGACTGGTGCAGCCGTTATGGAAGGCAGTGTGGAGGTTTCTCAAAGAATTACGAATAGAATTGCCATATGACCCAGCAATCCCTCTTCTGGGTATCTACCCAAAAAATCTGAAAACATTTAGAGATAAAGACACGTGTGCTCCAATGTTCATTGCAGCTTTGTTTACGGTGGCCAAGACATGGAAACAACCAAAATGTCCTTCGATAGATGAATGGATAAAGAAGCTGTGGTATATATACACAATGGAATACTATTTGGCAGTAAGAAAAGATGATATAGGAACATTTGTGACAACATGGATGGATCTTGAGAGAGTAATGCTGAGCGAAACAAGTCAGACAGAAAAAGCAGAGAACCATGTGATTTCACTGATATGTGGTATATAAACCAAGAACAACAAAAGAACAAGACAAACAAATGAGAAACAGAAACTCATAGACACAGACAATAGTTTAGTGGTTGCCAGAGGGTAACGGGGGCGGGGGGTGGGGGGTGGGAGATGAGGGTAAGGGGGATCGAATATATGGTGATGGAAAGAGAACTGACTTTGGGTGGTGAACACACAATGGGATTTATAGATGATGTAATACAGAATTGTACACCTGAAATCTATGTAATTTACTAACAATTGTCACCCCAATAAATTTAATTAAAAAAAATAAATAAATAACCCTAACCTTAACACTAACTCTAATGCAAACCTAACCCTAACCTTAACCCTAAACCTAACTCTAACCCTAAACCTAACCCTAACCCTAACCCTAACGCAAACCTAACCCTAACCCTAACCCTAACCCTAACCCTAAACCTAACGCAAAACTAACACTACGCCTAATCCTAACCATAACCCTAACCCTAACCCTAACCCTAACGCAAACCTAACCCTAACCCTAACCCTAACCCTAACCCTAAACCTAACGCAAAACTAACACTACGCCTAATCCTAACCATAACCCTAACCCTAACCCTAACACTAACGCAAACCTAACGCTAACCCTAACCCTAACCCTACACTAAACCTAACCCTAAAACTTAACGTAAAACTAAACTCTATCCCTAACCCTAACCCTAACACTAAACTTTACCCTAAACCTTAATTTAACTCTAAACCCTAACCCTAAACCTAAACCTAACCCTAACGCTAACCTAAACCTAAACCTAACCCAAACCCTAACCCTAACCCTAACCTTAACCCTAAAACTAACCCTAACCCAAAAACTAACCCTAACCCTAACGCTAAACCTAACCCTAACCCTAACCCTAACGCAAACATAAACCTAAACCTAACCCTAATCCTAACCCAAACCCTAACTCTAACGCAAACCTAACCCCAAACCTAACCCTAACCCTAACGAAAACGTAACCCTAACCTTAACACTAACCCTAACCCTAACCCTAACCCTAAATATAACCAGAACCCTAACCCTAACGCAAACCTAACCCTATCGCTAACCCTAACCCTAACCCTAATGCAAACCTAAACCTAACCCTAATCTTAACCCTAACCATAACCCTAACCATAACACTAAACCTAACCCTAAAACTAAACTTAACCCTAAAGCCTACACCTAACCCTAACCCTAACCCTAAACCTAACCGTAAAACTAACCGTAACCCTAACACTAATTCTAACCATAACCCTAAACCTACCCCAAACACTAAACTAAACCTAAAACTAACCCTAACCCTGACACTAATCGTAACCATAACTCTCATCCTAACCCTAACGCTAAACCTAACCCACATCCTAAACTTAACCCTAAACCCTAAGCCTAACCCTAAGGCAAACCTAAACCTAACGCTAACCCAAACCCTAACACTAACCCTAACCCTAACTCTAACCCTAAACCTAACCCTAACACTAACCCTAACGCAAACCTTACCCTAAACCTAACCCTAACCCTAACCCTAAGCCTAACGCATACCTAACCCTAACCCTAATCCTAACTATAACCCTAACGCTAACTTAACCCTAACCGTAACCCTAAACCCTAACCCTAACCCTAACCCTAACCCTAAACCTAACCCTAACCCTAACCCTAATACTAAACCTAACCCTAAACCTAAACTTAACCCTAAACCGTAACCATAATCCTAACCCTAACACAAACGAAACCCTAACCCTAGCCCTAACCCTAACCCTAACCCTAACCCTAACGCAAAGGTATCCATAACCATAACCCCAACAGTAACGAAACTTAACCCTAACCCTAACACTAAACCTAACCCTAACCCGAATCCTAATGCAAACCTAACACTAACCCTAACCCTAACCCTAACTTTAATACTAAAACTAACCCTAACATTAACCCTAACGCAAAACTAACCCTAAACCTAATCCTAACCCTAACCCTAACCGTAACGAAAACATAACCCTAACACTAACCCTAACCCTAATCCTAACCCTAAACCTAATCCTAACCCTAACACTATCCTTAACGCAAACGTAACCCTATCCCTAACCCTAACCATAAAACCCTAACGCTAATCCTAAACCGGACCCTAACCCTAACCGTAAACACTAGCACTAACCCTAACACTAACCCTAACGCAAACCCTAACCCTAACCCTAACCCTAAACCTAACCCGAACCTGAAACCGAATCAGAACCCGAACCCGAAACCGAACCATAACACAAACCCTTACCCTAAACCTAAAACTAAACCTAAACCTAACCCTAACTCTAACCCTACCCTAACCTAACCCTAAACCTAACCCTAACCCTAACCTAAACACTAAACCTAACCCTAACCTAACCCTAACCCTACCCTAACCCTAACCTAAGCCTATCTCTAAAACTAACCCTAACCCTAAACCTACACTAACCCTAACCCTAATGCAAACCTAATCCTAACCCTAACCCTAACGCAAACGTAACCCTAACCCTAACCCTAACAATAAACGTAACGGAACCCTAACCCTAACGCAACCTAAACCTAACCCTAACCCTAAACCTAATGCAAACCTCAAACTAAACCTAGCCCTAACCCTAACCCTAACCCTAACCCTAACACTAAACCTAACCCTAAAACTAAGTGAAACCTAAAGCCTAACCCTAACCCTAACCCTAACCCTAACCCTAAACCTAACCTTAAAATTAACCCTGAGGAGGCGTGCCTGACTCACGCTGGGCCAGAGTCTTTTCTCTGTGACTTGGAATTAGGACTACGACTCTACACCCCAGTCTGAACCAAAGAGAGGCCCTTGAGACATCTCAGCATTCATCTAATACACTCCCGTTTGGGCTTAAGCTATCTGAAGTAGGTTTTTATTCCCAAAGCAGTCTTAACCAAAATATTATGGCTCTAAGAAAAGATTTCTGAGACTTCCGGAAAAATGGCGGAGTGAGGTGAGCCTCTGTAAAGCTCCCCTGGAATTTACAAAGAATCGAACAACAAAAACTCCACAAAGGACTCCCTGCACAGCAGACAAGCAACACGAAGAGGCCCACTACCGACTGAAATCACCTACAGGTGGGAGATTCGCGCGAGTGGAGGGAGGAGGAAAGGGAGAAGCGCGCGGAGACGGACCCGCGCGGGCGCAGGACTCAGACCCAGCTCAGTGCGCCGAGCTCGCTGCTTCCCGGAACTACCGCAGCTGCGGGAGATCGGACTGCTAGGGCTCCGCCAGGGCTCCACAGGGCTGAGGGGGCAGCATATAACACGGCTGAACCCAACGCTCACGGCAGAGACCTCGGAGAAAAGACTGAGGGAAAAAGGCTGAAAACAGTGGTTTAAGCCTGCACTGCCGAGCAGAGAACGGAGCCTTAGGCACTGAGACTAGCCGCCCCCTCCCTCCCCTCCCAGAGCTCGCCCCGCCCCCACCTGTCCGGTGCTAGAAGCGAAACAGTAGCAGTGTCAGATCAAAACAACAGAAAATTTGCTGTTTTGAGATCTGTGGACCGCAAATACAAATTCACAGCCCAACTAGTTCCAGCAAAGGGGAGAGAGCAGTGGAAGCAGGACCGACTGTGGTGGTGGTCGACGCCATTGCTCTGGGCCACCTCTCACAACTCACCCCGCCCCTGACCCCACCTATCTGGGCGGATCCCTGCAGGAGTAAACAGAACTGCTGAAATATACGGGCTCTGAATCAGCAGCTGGAAGAGCTTTCGAACATCAAAAGCTCTCCGCATACCCACCGGGACACTGCGCCCTGTGACCTAGACGAACTATTAACAGAAGAGAAGCCCGTCTCCCAGGGAATCCCCCCATTGCGTGAGAAGTTGGAATAGTGCAGAGAAAACATAGCACTACTGTGTGGGAGAAGAAAAATAAGTTGCAGTTGGAGAAATAATAAAACATTCTACCAACAAGTACTGGCAAACAAAAGAAAGACCGCTTTCTATCAACCTGTTGCAGAAGTCACTCCTGTAGATGTCTAGGAAGAGAAATAGTAAACCAGTAATCGCCATGAATAACCAAGGCAACAAGATAGCTCAGAAAGAAAGTGAAAAATCTCCAGAGAAGGCACTTAAAGATACAGAAATATGTGACTTAAATGACAGAGAATTCAAGATTGCAGTTCTGAAAAAACTCAACGAGATACAAGAAAACACAGATAGGCAGTTAAAGGAACTCAGAAACTCAATCAAAGAACAGCATGAACATTTTACGAAAGAGATTGAAATCTTAAAAAAGAACCAAATAGAATTTCTGGAGATTAAGAACTCAATAGAAGAAATTAAGAATGAAATAACCAGCTTAGGTAGTAGAGTTGACCAGATGGAGCAAAGAATCAGTGACATCGAAGATAGAAACCTGGAAATGACACAAATTGAAGAAGAAAGAGACTTGAGACTTAAAAGAAATGAAAGAACTCTACAAGAACTTTCTGACTCCATCAGAAAGAGCAATATAAGAATAATGGGCATACCAGAAGGAGAAGAAAGAGAGAAGGGAACAGAGAATATATTCAAACAAATTGTCGATGAGAACTTCCCAAATTTGTGGACAGAACTGGACCCTCGAATCCAAGAAGCAAATAGAACACCTAGTTACCTCAATTCCAACAGACCTTCTCCAAGGCACATTGTATTGAAGATGTCTAAAATCAACGACAAAGAAAGAATCCTCAAGGCAGCCAGGGAAAAGAAGACGGTAACTTACAAAGGAAAGCCCATTAGATTATCATCAGATTTTTCAGCAGAAACTCTACAAGCCAGGAGGGAGTGGAACCAAATATTCAAACTATTGAAAGAGAGAAACCATGAGCCAAGAATAATATATCCAGCAAAGATATCCTTTAGATATGAAGGAGGAATAAAGACCTTTCCAGACATACAGAAGCTGAGGGAATTTTCTAATACACGACCTGCACTACAAGAAATACTAAAGGAGGCCATTCGACCACCATCAACAGGGACAATTTGTGGCAAACAAAACTCAAAAAGGGGGAGAGTAAAGGCCTGAACCGGAATATGGGAATGGAGAAAGTAAGCGTGCTGAAGAAAATGGAATACTCTAAATATCAAACTTTCTTTTACATAAACTTAAGGGTAACCACTCAAAATAAATCCAGAATTGAAATACATACTGAAATAAAAAAAGAAACAGAGGGAAACATCATAGAATACCACCACACAGAAATAATAGACAACAACAAAAAGGCAAAGAAACAATGGAGACACAACCTTACCAGAAAACTAAGGATAGAATGACAGGAAATCCTCACATATCAATAATTACTCTAAATGTAAATGGACTGAACTCACCAATAAAAAGGCACAGAGTAGCAGATTGGATCAAAAAACTAAACCCAACCATATGCTGTCTCCAAGAGACACATCTCAGCTACAAGGACAAGCATAGACTCAAAGTGAAAGGGTGGAAATTGACACTCCAAGCAAATGGTACCCAGAGAAAATCAGGTGTAGCCATAATGATATCAGATGAAACAGATTTCAAGGTGAAAAAGATAACAAGAGACAAAGATGGACATTTCATAATGGTGAAGGGGACTGTACAACAAGAAGACATAACAGTCATCAATATTTATGCCCCCAATCAGGGAGCACCGAAATACACCAAGCAACTTCTAACAGAACTAAAGGGAGAAATTGACCAAAACACAATTATACTAGGGGACTTAAATACATCATTGACAGCTATGGATAGATCATCGAAACAGAAAATAAATAACGAAATAGTAGCCCTAAATGACACATTAGATGAAATGGACATAATTGACATTTATAGAGCACTTCATCCTAAAACATCAGACTACACATTCTTTTCTAGTGTACATGGAACATTCTCAAGGATAGACCATATATTGGGACATAAAATCAGTCTCAACAAATTTAAGAAGATTGAAATCATACCATGCATATTCTCTGATCACAAGGCTTTGAAATTGGATATCAACTGTAAAAAGAAAGCGGGGAAAAACAAATACATGGAGACTAAACAACATACTTTTAAAGAAGGACTGGGTCAAAGAAGAAATTAGAGGAGAGATCAAAAGATACATTGAAACAAATGACAATGAAAATACATCCTACCAAAATTTTTGGGATGCAGCGAAAGCAGTTTTAAGAGGGAAATTTATCTCATTACAGGCCTATCTCAAGAAACAAGAAAACTCCCAAATAAATAACCTCATGTTACACCTTAAAGAACTAGAAAAAGAAGAACAAGTAAAACCCAAGGTCAGCAGAAGAAAGGAAATAACAAAAATTAGAGCAGAACTAAATGAAATAGAGAACAAAAAGACAATAGAAAAAATTAATATGACAAAGAGCTGGTTTTTTGAAAAGATTAACAAAATTGACAAACCCTTGGCTAGACTTACTAAGATAAAAAGAGAGAAGACACTGATTAACAAAATCAGAAACGTAAAAGGGGAAGTTATCACGGACACCACAGAAATACAAAGGATCATCCAAGAATACTATGAAGGACTATATGCCACCAAATTCAACAACCTAGAAGAAATGGACAAGTTCTTAGAAACATATAGCCTTCCAAGGCTGAACCATGAAGAACTGGAAAATCTAAACAGACCGATCACCAGTAACGAAATTGAATCAGTCATCCAAAACCTTCCCAAAAGCAAAAGTCCGGGACCAGATGGCTTCACTAGTGAATTCTACCAAACCTTCAAAGAGGATCTAATACCAATTCTGCACAAACTCTTCCACAAAATTGAAGAAGAGACAGTACTCCCTAACTCATTTTATGAGGCCAACATTACCCTGATACCAAAACCTGGTAAGGACAGCACAAAAAAAGAAAACTACAGACCAATATCTCTAATGAATACCGATGCAAAAATCCTAAATAAAATTCTAGCAAATCGAATACAACAATGCATTAAAAAGATTATTCATCACGACCAAGTGGGGTTCATCCCCGGGGCACAAGGATGGTTCAACATACGCAAATCCATCAACGTGATACATCACATAAACAAAATAAAGGACAAAAATCATATGATTATATCAATTGATGCAGAAAAAGCATTTGACAAGATACAACATCCATTTATGATTAAAACACTTAATAAAATGGGTATAGAAGAAAAATACCTTAACATAATAAAGGCCATATATGACAAGCCCTCTGCTAATCTCATAATTAATGGAGAAAAACTGAAGCCCTTTGCTCTACGTTCAGGAACACGACAGGGATGTCCCCTATCACCTCTGCTTTTCAACATAGTGTTGGAAGTCCTTGCCAGAGCAATCAGGCAAGAGAAAGAAATAAAAGGCATCCAAATTGGGAATGAAGAAGTTAAATTATCACTCTTTGCAGACGACATGATGCTATATATAGAAAACCCTAAAGACTCCACCAAAAAGCTATTAGAAACAATCAACGAATACAGTAAAGTTGCCGGCTACAAAATCAACGCACAAAAGTCCATTGCATTCCTATATACTAACAATGAAATCTCAGAAAAAGAAATACAAAAAACAATTCCTTTTGCAATTGCAGCAAAAAGAATAAAATACCTAGGAATAAACTTAACCAAGGATGTGAAAGACCTATATGCTGAAAACTATAAGACTTTTTTGAAAGAAATTGAAGAAGACACAAAGAAATGGAAAGACATTCCGTGCTCATGGATTGGAAGAATCAACATAGTTAAAATGGCCATATTACCCAAAGCAATATACAGATTCAATGCAATCCCCATCAAAATCCCAATGGAATTTTTTAAAGAAATAGAACAAAAAATCATCAGATTTGTTTGGAACCACAAAAGACCCCGAATAGCCAAAGCAATCTTAAGGAAAAAGAACAATAATGGAGGTATCACACTTCCTGACTTTGGCTTGTACTACAGGGCTACAATCATCAAAACAGCATGGTATTGGCAGAAAAACAGACACATAGACCAATGGAATAGAATTGAGAACCCAGAAATAAAACCACATAAATATGGACAGATAATTTTTGACAAAGAAGCTAAAAACATAAAATGGAGCAAAGACAGCCTCTTCAATAAATGGTGCTGGGAGAATTGGATAGCCACGTGCAAAAGAATGAAACTGGACTGCTATTTGTCACCATGTACCAAAGTTAATTCAAAATGGATCAAAGACTTAAGCATAAGACCTGACACAATAAACTGCATAGAAGAAAACATAGGTACTAAACTTATGGACCTTGGGTTCAAAGAGCATTTTATGAACTTGACTCCAAAGGCAATGGAAGTAAAAGCTAAAATAAACGAATGGGACTATATGAAACTTAAAAGCTTCTGCACAGCAAAAGAAACCATTGACAAAATAAAGAGGCCACCAACTGAATGGGAGAAGATTTTTGCAAACAGCGCCTCCAATAAGGGGCTAGTATCCAGAATATACAAGGAACTCATGCAACTCAACAACAAAAAAACAAACAACCCAATTGAAAAATGGGCAGAGGACTTGAAGAGACATTTCTCCAAAGAGGACATACAAATGGCAAATAGACATATGAAAAAATGCTCAACATCACTAATCATCAGAGAAATGCAAATCAAAACCACAATGAGATATCACCTCACCCCAGTCAGAATGGCTATCATCAACAAGACAAACAATAACAAGTGTTGGAGAGGCTGTGGAGAAAAAGGAACCCTCATACACTGTTGGTGGGAATGCAGACTGGTGCAGCCGTTATGGAAGGCAGTGTGGAGGTTTCTCAAAGAATTACGAATAGAATTGCCATATGACCCAGCAATCCCTCTTCTGGGTATCTACCCAAAAAATCTGAAAACATTTAGAGATAAAGACACGTGTGCTCCAATGTTCATTGCAGCTTTGTTTACGGTGGCCAAGACATGGAAACAACCAAAATGTCCTTCGATAGATGAATGGATAAAGAAGCTGTGGTATATATACACAATGGAATACTATTTGGCAGTAAGAAAAGATGATATAGGAACATTTGTGACAACATGGATGGATCTTGAGAGAGTAATGCTGAGCGAAACAAGTCAGACAGAAAAAGCAGAGAACCATGTGATTTCACTGATATGTGGTATATAAACCAAGAACAACAAAAGAACAAGACAAACAAATGAGAAACAGAAACTCATAGACACAGACAATAGTTTAGTGGTTGCCAGAGGGTAACGGGGGCGGGGGGTGGGGGGTGGGAGATGAGGGTAAGGGGGATCGAATATATGGTGATGGAAAGAGAACTGACTTTGGGTGGTGAACACACAATGGGATTTATAGATGATGTAATACAGAATTGTACACCTGAAATCTATGTAATTTTACTAACAATTGTCACCCCAATAAATTTAATTAAAAAAAATAAATAAATAACCCTAACCTTAACACTAACTCTAATGCAAACCTAACCCTAACCTTAACCCAAAACCTAACTCTAACCCTAAACCTAACCCTAACCCTAACCCTAACGCAAACCTAACCCTAACCCTAACCCTAACCCTAACCCTAAACCTAACGCAAAACTAACACTACGCCTAATCCTAACCATAACCCTAACCCTAACCCTAACACTAACGCAAACCTAACGCTAACCCTAACCCTAACCCTACACTAAACCTAACCCTAAAACTTAACGTAAAACTAAACTCTATCCCTAACCCTAACCCTAACACTAAACTTTACCCTAAACCTTAATTTAACTCTAAACCCTAACCCTAAACCTAAACCTAACCCTAACGCCAACCTAAACCTAAACCTAACCCAAACCCTAACCCTAACCCTAACCCTAACCCTAAAACTAACCCTAACCCAAAAACTAACCCTAACCCTAACGCTAAACCTAACCCTAACCCTAACCCTAACGCAAACATAAACCTAAACCTAACCCTAACCCTAACCCAAACCCTAACTCTAACGCAAACCTAACCCCAAACCTAACCCAAACCCTAACGAAAACGTAACCCTACCCTTAACACTAACCCTAACCCTAACCCTAACCCTAACCCTAAATATAACCAGAACCCTAACCCTAACGCAAACCTAACCCTATCGCTAACCCTAACCCTAACCCTAATGCAAACCTAAACCTAACCCTAATCTTAACCCTAACCATAACCCTAACCATAACACTAAACCTAACCCTAAAACTAAACTTAACCCTAAAGCCTACACCTAACCCTAACCCTAACCCTAAACCTAACCGTAAAACTAACCGTAACCCTAACACTAATTCTAACCATAACCCTAAACCTACCCCAAACACTAAACCTAAAACTAACCCTAACCCTGACACTAATCGTAACCATAACTCTCATCCTAACCCTAACGCTAAACCTAACCCACATCCTAAACTTAACCCTAAACCCTAAGCCTAACCCTAACGCAAACCTAAACCTAACGCTAACCCAAACCCTAACACTAACCCTAACCCTAACTCTAACCCTAAACCTAACCCTAACACTAACCCTAACGCAAACCTTACCCTAACCCTAACCCTAACCCTAACCCTAAGCCTAACGCATACCTAACCCTAACCCTAATCCTAACTATAACCCTAACGCTAACTTAACCCTAACCGTAACCCTAAACCCTAACCCTAACCCTAACCCTAACCCTAAACCTAACCCTAACCCTAACCCTAATACTAAACCTAACCCTAAACCTAAACTTAACCCTAAACTGTAACCATAATCCTAACCCTAACACAAACGAAACCCTAACCCTAGCCCTAACCCTAACCCTAACCCTAACCCTAACGCAAAGGTATCCATAACCATAACCCCAACAGTAACGAAACTTAACCCTAACCCTAACACTAAACCTAACCCTAACCCGAATCCTAATGCAAACCTAACACTAACCCTAACCCTAACCCTAACTTTAATACTAAAACTAACCCTAACATTAACCCTAACGCAAAACTAACCCTAAACCTAATCCTAACCCTAACCCTAACCGTAACGAAAACATAACCCTAACACTAACCCTAACCCTAATCCTAACCCTAAACCTAATCCTAACCCTAACACTATCCTTAACGCAAACGTAACCCTATCCCTAACCCTAACCATAAAACCCTAACGCTAATCCTAAACCGGACCCTAACCCTAACCGTAAACACTAGCACTAACCCTAACACTAACCCTAACGCAAACCCTAACCCTAACCCTAACCCTAAACCTAACCCGAACCTGAAACCGAATCAGAACCCGAACCCGAAACCGAACCATAACACAAACCCTTACCCTAAACCTAAAACTAAACCTAAACCTAACCCTAACTCTAACCCTACCCTAACCTAACCCTAAACCTAACCCTAACCCTAACCTAAACACTAAACCTAACCCTAACCTAACCCTAACCCTACCCTAACCCTAACCTAAGCCTATCTCTAAAACTAACCCTAACCCTAAACCTACACTAACCCTAACCCTAATGCAAACCTAATCCTAACCCTAACCCTAACGCAAACGTAACCCTAAACCTAACCCTAACAATAAACGTAACGGAACCCTAACCCTAACGCAACCTAAACCTAACCCTAACCCTAAACCTAATGCAAACCTCAAACTAAACCTAGCCCTAACCCTAACCCTAAACCTAACCCTAACACTAAACCTAACCCTAAAACTAAGTGAAACCTAAAGCCTAACCCTAACCCTAACCCTAACCCTAACCCTAAACCTAACCTTAAAATTAACCCTGAGGAGGCGTGCCTGACTCACGCTGGGCCAGAGTCTTTTCTCTGTGACTTGGAATTAGGACTACGACTCTACACCCCAGTCTGAACCAAAGAGAGGCCCTTGAGACATCTCAGCATTCATCTAATACACTCCCGTTTGGGCTTAAGCTATCTGAAGTAGGTTTTTATTCCCAAAGCAGTCTTAACCAAAATATTATGGCTCTAAGAAAAGATTTCTGAGACTTCCGGAAAAATGGCGGAGTGAGGTGAGCCTCTGTAAAGCTCCCCTGGAATTTACAAAGAATCGAACAACAAAAACTCCACAAAGGACTCCCTGCACAGCAGACAAGCAACACGAAGAGGCCCACTACCGACTGAAATCACCTACAGGTGGGAGATTCGCGCGAGTGGAGGGAGGAGGAAAGGGAGAAGCGCGCGGAGACGGACCCGCGCGGGCGCAGGACTCAGACCCAGCTCAGTGCGCCGAGCTCGCTGCTTCCCGGAACTACCGCAGCTGCGGGAGATCGGACTGCTAGGGCTCCGCCAGGGCTCCACAGGGCTGAGGGGGCAGCATATAACACGGCTGAACCCAACGCTCACGGCAGAGACCTCGGAGAAAAGACTGAGGGAAAAAGGCTGAAAACAGTGGTTTAAGCCTGCACTGCCGAGCAGAGAACGGAGCCTTAGGCACTGAGACTAGCCGCCCCCTCCCTCCCCTCCCAGAGCTCGCCCCGCCCCCACCTGTCCGGTGCTAGAAGCGAAACAGTAGCAGTGTCAGATCAAAACAACAGAAAATTTGCTGTTTTGAGATCTGTGGACCGCAAATACAAATTCACAGCCCAACTAGTTCCAGCAAAGGGGAGAGAGCAGTGGAAGCAGGACCGACTGTGGTGGTGGTCGACGCCATTGCTCTGGGCCACCTCTCACAACTCACCCCGCCCCTGACCCCACCTATCTGGGCGGATCCCTGCAGGAGTAAACAGAACTGCTGAAATATACGGGCTCTGAATCAGCAGCTGGAAGAGCTTTCGAACATCAAAAGCTCTCCGCATACCCACCGGGACACTGCGCCCTGTGACCTAGACGAACTATTAACAGAAGAGAAGCCCGTCTCCCAGGGAATCCCCCCATTGCGTGAGAAGTTGGAATAGTGCAGAGAAAACATAGCACTACTGTGTGGGAGAAGAAAAATAAGTTGCAGTTGGAGAAATAATAAAACATTCTACCAACAAGTACTGGCAAACAAAAGAAAGACCGCTTTCTATCAACCTGTTGCAGAAGTCACTCCTGTAGATGTCTAGGAAGAGAAATAGTAAACCAGTAATCGCCATGAATAACCAAGGCAACAAGATAGCTCAGAAAGAAAGTGAAAAATCTCCAGAGAAGGCACTTAAAGATACAGAAATATGTGACTTAAATGACAGAGAATTCAAGATTGCAGTTCTGAAAAAACTCAACGAGATACAAGAAAACACAGATAGGCAGTTAAAGGAACTCAGAAACTCAATCAAAGAACAGCATGAACATTTTACGAAAGAGATTGAAATCTTAAAAAAGAACCAAATAGAATTTCTGGAGATTAAGAACTCAATAGAAGAAATTAAGAATGAAATAACCAGCTTAGGTAGTAGAGTTGACCAGATGGAGCAAAGAATCAGTGACATCGAAGATAGAAACCTGGAAATGACACAAATTGAAGAAGAAAGAGACTTGAGACTTAAAAGAAATGAAAGAACTCTACAAGAACTTTCTGACTCCATCAGAAAGAGCAATATAAGAATAATGGGCATACCAGAAGGAGAAGAAAGAGAGAAGGGAACAGAGAATATATTCAAACAAATTGTCGATGAGAACTTCCCAAATTTGTGGACAGAACTGGACCCTCGAATCCAAGAAGCAAATAGAACACCTAGTTACCTCAATTCCAACAGACCTTCTCCAAGGCACATTGTATTGAAGATGTCTAAAATCAACGACAAAGAAAGAATCCTCAAGGCAGCCAGGGAAAAGAAGACGGTAACTTACAAAGGAAAGCCCATTAGATTATCATCAGATTTTTCAGCAGAAACTCTACAAGCCAGGAGGGAGTGGAACCAAATATTCAAACTATTGAAAGAGAGAAACCATGAGCCAAGAATAATATATCCAGCAAAGATATCCTTTAGATATGAAGGAGGAATAAAGACCTTTCCAGACATACAGAAGCTGAGGGAATTTTCTAATACACGACCTGCACTACAAGAAATACTAAAGGAGGCCATTCGACCACCATCAACAGGGACAATTTGTGGCAAACAAAACTCAAAAAGGGGGAGAGTAAAGGCCTGAACCGGAATATGGGAATGGAGAAAGTAAGCGTGCTGAAGAAAATGGAATACTCTAAATATCAAACTTTCTTTTACATAAACTTAAGGGTAACCACTCAAAATAAATCCAGAATTGAAATACATACTGAAATAAAAAAAGAAACAGAGGGAAACATCATAGAATACCACCACACAGAAATAATAGACAACAACAAAAAGGCAAAGAAACAATGGAGACACAACCTTACCAGAAAACTAAGGATAGAATGACAGGAAATCCTCACATATCAATAATTACTCTAAATGTAAATGGACTGAACTCACCAATAAAAAGGCACAGAGTAGCAGATTGGATCAAAAAACTAAACCCAACCATATGCTGTCTCCAAGAGACACATCTCAGCTACAAGGACAAGCATAGACTCAAAGTGAAAGGGTGGAAATTGACACTCCAAGCAAATGGTACCCAGAGAAAATCAGGTGTAGCCATAATGATATCAGATGAAACAGATTTCAAGGTGAAAAAGATAACAAGAGACAAAGATGGACATTTCATAATGGTGAAGGGGACTGTACAACAAGAAGACATAACAGTCATCAATATTTATGCCCCCAATCAGGGAGCACCGAAATACACCAAGCAACTTCTAACAGAACTAAAGGGAGAAATTGACCAAAACACAATTATACTAGGGGACTTAAATACATCATTGACAGCTATGGATAGATCATCGAAACAGAAAATAAATAACGAAATAGTAGCCCTAAATGACACATTAGATGAAATGGACATAATTGACATTTATAGAGCACTTCATCCTAAAACATCAGACTACACATTCTTTTCTAGTGTACATGGAACATTCTCAAGGATAGACCATATATTGGGACATAAAATCAGTCTCAACAAATTTAAGAAGATTGAAATCATACCATGCATATTCTCTGATCACAAGGCTTTGAAATTGGATATCAACTGTAAAAAGAAAGCGGGGAAAAACAAATACATGGAGACTAAACAACATACTTTTAAAGAAGGACTGGGTCAAAGAAGAAATTAGAGGAGAGATCAAAAGATACATTGAAACAAATGACAATGAAAATACATCCTACCAAAATTTTTGGGATGCAGCGAAAGCAGTTTTAAGAGGGAAATTTATCTCATTACAGGCCTATCTCAAGAAACAAGAAAACTCCCAAATAAATAACCTCATGTTACACCTTAAAGAACTAGAAAAAGAAGAACAAGTAAAACCCAAGGTCAGCAGAAGAAAGGAAATAACAAAAATTAGAGCAGAACTAAATGAAATAGAGAACAAAAAGACAATAGAAAAAATTAATATGACAAAGAGCTGGTTTTTTGAAAAGATTAACAAAATTGACAAACCCTTGGCTAGACTTACTAAGATAAAAAGAGAGAAGACACTGATTAACAAAATCAGAAACGTAAAAGGGGAAGTTATCACGGACACCACAGAAATACAAAGGATCATCCAAGAATACTATGAAGGACTATATGCCACCAAATTCAACAACCTAGAAGAAATGGACAAGTTCTTAGAAACATATAGCCTTCCAAGGCTGAACCATGAAGAACTGGAAAATCTAAACAGACCGATCACCAGTAACGAAATTGAATCAGTCATCCAAAACCTTCCCAAAAGCAAAAGTCCGGGACCAGATGGCTTCACTAGTGAATTCTACCAAACCTTCAAAGAGGATCTAATACCAATTCTGCACAAACTCTTCCACAAAATTGAAGAAGAGACAGTACTCCCTAACTCATTTTATGAGGCCAACATTACCCTGATACCAAAACCTGGTAAGGACAGCACAAAAAAAGAAAACTACAGACCAATATCTCTAATGAATACCGATGCAAAAATCCTAAATAAAATTCTAGCAAATCGAATACAACAATGCATTAAAAAGATTATTCATCACGACCAAGTGGGGTTCATCCCCGGGGCACAAGGATGGTTCAACATACGCAAATCCATCAACGTGATACATCACATAAACAAAATAAAGGACAAAAATCATATGATTATATCAATTGATGCAGAAAAAGCATTTGACAAGATACAACATCCATTTATGATTAAAACACTTAATAAAATGGGTATAGAAGGAAAATACCTTAACATAATAAAGGCCATATATGACAAGCCCTCTGCTAATCTCATAATTAATGGAGAAAAACTGAAGCCCTTTGCTCTACGTTCAGGAACACGACAGGGATGTCCCCTATCACCTCTGCTTTTCAACATAGTGTTGGAAGTCCTTGCCAGAGCAATCAGGCAAGAGAAAGAAATAAAAGGCATCCAAATTGGGAATGAAGAAGTTAAATTATCACTCTTTGCAGACGACATGATGCTATATATAGAAAACCCTAAAGACTCCACCAAAAAGCTATTAGAAACAATCAACGAATACAGTAAAGTTGCCGGCTACAAAATCAACGCACAAAAGTCCATTGCATTCCTATATACTAACAATGAAATCTCAGAAAAAGAAATACAAAAAACAATTCCTTTTGCAATTGCAGCAAAAAGAATAAAATACCTAGGAATAAACTTAACCAAGGATGTGAAAGACCTATATGCTGAAAACTATAAGACTTTTTTGAAAGAAATTGAAGAAGACACAAAGAAATGGAAAGACATTCCGTGCTCATGGATTGGAAGAATCAACATAGTTAAAATGGCCATATTACCCAAAGCAATATACAGATTCAATGCAATCCCCATCAAAATCCCAATGGAATTTTTTAAAGAAATAGAACAAAAAATCATCAGATTTGTTTGGAACCACAAAAGACCCCGAATAGCCAAAGCAATCTTAAGGAAAAAGAACAATAATGGAGGTATCACACTTCCTGACTTTGGCTTGTACTACAGGGCTACAATCATCAAAACAGCATGGTATTGGCAGAAAAACAGACACATAGACCAATGGAATAGAATTGAGAACCCAGAAATAAAACCACATAAATATGGACAGATAATTTTTGACAAAGAAGCTAAAAACATACAATGGAGCAAAGACAGCCTCTTCAATAAATGGTGCTGGGAGAATTGGATAGCCACGTGCAAAAGAATGAAACTGGACTGCTATTTGTCACCATGTACCAAAGTTAATTCAAAATGGATCAAAGACTTAAGCATAAGACCTGACACAATAAACTGCATAGAAGAAAACATAGGTACTAAACTTATGGACCTTGGGTTCAAAGAGCATTTTATGAACTTGACTCCAAAGGCAATGGAAGTAAAAGCTAAAATAAACGAATGGGACTATATGAAACTTAAAAGCTTCTGCACAGCAAAAGAAACCATTGACAAAATAAAGAGGCCACCAACTGAATGGGAGAAGATTTTTGCAAACAGCGCCTCCAATAAGGGGCTAGTATCCAGAATATACAAGGAACTCATGCAACTCAACAACAAAAAAACAAACAACCCAATTGAAAAATGGGCAGAGGACTTGAAGAGACATTTCTCCAAAGAGGACATACAAATGGCAAATAGACATATGAAAAAATGCTCAACATCACTAATCATCAGAGAAATGCAAATCAAAACCACAATGAGATATCACCTCACCCCAGTCAGAATGGCTATCATCAACAAGACAAACAATAACAAGTGTTGGAGAGGCTGTGGAGAAAAAGGAACCCTCATACACTGTTGGTGGGAATGCAGACTGGTGCAGCCGTTATGGAAGGCAGTGTGGAGGTTTCTCAAAGAATTACGAATAGAATTGCCATATGACCCAGCAATCCCTCTTCTGGGTATCTACCCAAAAAATCTGAAAACATTTAGAGATAAAGACACGTGTGCTCCAATGTTCATTGCAGCTTTGTTTACGGTGGCCAAGACATGGAAACAACCAAAATGTCCTTCGATAGATGAATGGATAAAGAAGCTGTGGTATATATACACAATGGAATACTATTTGGCAGTAAGAAAAGATGATATAGGAACATTTGTGACAACATGGATGGATCTTGAGAGAGTAATGCTGAGCGAAACAAGTCAGACAGAAAAAGCAGAGAACCATGTGATTTCACTGATATGTGGTATATAAACCAAGAACAACAAAAGAACAAGACAAACAAATGAGAAACAGAAACTCATAGACACAGACAATAGTTTAGTGGTTGCCAGAGGGTAACGGGGGCGGGGGGTGGGGGGTGGGAGATGAGGGTAAGGGGGATCGAATATATGGTGATGGAAAGAGAACTGACTTTGGGTGGTGAACACACAATGGGATTTATAGATGATGTAATACAGAATTGTACACCTGAAATCTATGTAATTTTACTAACAATTGTCACCCCAATAAATTTAATTAAAAAAAATAAATAAATAACCCTAACCTTAACACTAACTCTAATGCAAACCTAACCCTAACCTTAACCCAAAACCTAACTCTAACCCTAAACCTAACCCTAACCCTAACCCTAACGCAAACCTAACCCTAACCCTAACCCTAACCCTAACCCTAAACCTAACGCAAAACTAACACTACGCCTAATCCTAACCATAACCCTAACCCTAACCCTAACACTAACGCAAACCTAACGCTAACCCTAACCCTAACCCTACACTAAACCTAACCCTAAAACTTAACGTAAAACTAAACTCTATCCCTAACCCTAACCCTAACACTAAACTTTACCCTAAACCTTAATTTAACTCTAAACCCTAACCCTAAACCTAAACCTAACCCTAACGCCAACCTAAACCTAAACCTAACCCAAACCCTAACCCTAACCCTAACCCTAACCCTAAAACTAACCCTAACCCAAAAACTAACCCTAACCCTAACGCTAAACCTAACCCTAACCCTAACCCTAACGCAAACATAAACCTAAACCTAACCCTAACCCTAACCCAAACCCTAACTCTAACGCAAACCTAACCCCAAACCTAACCCTAACCCTAACGAAAACGTAACCCTACCCTTAACACTAACCCTAACCCTAACCCTAACCCTAAATATAACCAGAACCCTAACCCTAACGCAAACCTAACCCTATCGCTAACCCTAACCCTAACCCTAATGCAAACCTAAACCTAACCCTAATCTTAACCCTAACCATAACCCTAACCATAACACTAAACCTAACCCTAAAACTAAACTTAACCCTAAAGCCTACACCTAACCCTAACCCTAACCCTAAACCTAACCGTAAAACTAACCGTAACCCTAACACTAATTCTAACCATAACCCTAAACCTACCCCAAACACTAAACTAAACCTAAAACTAACCCTAACCCTGACACTAATCGTAACCATAACTCTCATTCTAACCCTAACGCTAAACCTAACCCACATCCTAAACTTAACCCTAAACCCTAAGCCTAACCCTAAGGCAAACCTAAACCTAACGCTAACCCAAACCCTAACACTAACCCTAACCCTAACTCTAACCCTAAACCTAACCCTAACACTAACCCTAACGCAAACCTTACCCTAACCCTAACCCTAACCCTAACCCTAAGCCTAACGCATACCTAACCCTAACCCTAATCCTAACTATAACCCTAACGCTAACTTAACCCTAACCGTAACCCTAAACCCTAACCCTAACCCTAACCCTAACCCTAAACCTATCCCTAACCCTAACCCTAATACTAAACCTAACCCTAAACCTAAACTTAACCCTAAACCGTAACCATAATCCTAACCCTAACACAAACGAAACCCTAACCCTAGCCCTAACCCTAACCCTAACCCTAACCCTAACGCAAAGGTATCCATAACCATAACCCCAACAGTAACGAAACTTAACCCTAACCCTAACACTAAACCTAACCCTAACCCGAATCCTAATGCAAACCTAACACTAACCCTAACCCTAACCCTAACTTTAATACTAAAACTAACCCTAACATTAACCCTAACGCAAAACTAACCCTAAACCTAATCCTAACCCTAACCCTAACCGTAACGAAAACATAACCCTAACACTAACCCTAACCCTAATCCTAACCCTAAACCTAATCCTAACCCTAACACTATCCTTAACGCAAACGTAACCCTATCCCTAACCCTAACCATAAAACCCTAACGCTAATCCTAAACCGGACCCTAACCCTAACCGTAAACACTAGCACTAACCCTAACACTAACCCTAACGCAAACCCTAACCCTAACCCTAACCCTAAACCTAACCCGAACCTGAAACCGAATCAGAACCCGAACCCGAAACCGAACCATAACACAAACCCTTACCCTAAACCTAAAACTAAACCTAAACCTAACCCTAACTCTAACCCTACCCTAACCTAACCCTAAACCTAACCCTAACCCTAACCTAAACACTAAACCTAACCCTAACCTAACCCTAACCCTACCCTAACCCTAACCTAAGCCTATCTCTAAAACTAACCCTAACCCTAAACCTACACTAACCCTAACCCTAATGCAAACCTAATCCTAACCCTAACCCTAACGCAAACGTAACCCTAAACCTAACCCTAACCCTAACCCTAACAATAAACGTAACGGAACCCTAACCCTAACGCAACCTAAACCTAACCCTAACCCTAAACCTAATGCAAACCTCAAACTAAACCTAGCCCTAACCCTAACCCTAACCCTAACCCTAACACTAAACCTAACCCTAAAACTAAGTGAAACCTAAAGCCTAACCCTAACCCTAACCCTAACCCTAACCCTAACCCTAAACCTAACCTTAAAATTAACCCTGAGGAGGCGTGCCTGACTCACGCTGGGCCAGAGTCTTTTCTCTGTGACTTGGAATTAGGACTACGACTCTACACCCCAGTCTGAACCAAAGAGAGGCCCTTGAGACATCTCAGCATTCATCTAATACACTCCCGTTTGGGCTTAAGCTATCTGAAGTAGGTTTTTATTCCCAAAGCAGTCTTAACCAAAATATTATGGCTCTAAGAAAAGATTTCTGAGACTTCCGGAAAAATGGCGGAGTGAGGTGAGCCTCTGTAAAGCTCCCCTGGAATTTACAAAGAATCGAACAACAAAAACTCCACAAAGGACTCCCTGCACAGCAGACAAGCAACACGAAGAGGCCCACTACCGACTGAAATCACCTACAGGTGGGAGATTCGCGCGAGTGGAGGGAGGAGGAAAGGGAGAAGCGCGCGGAGACGGACCCGCGCGGGCGCAGGACTCAGACCCAGCTCAGTGCGCCGAGCTCGCTGCTTCCCGGAACTACCGCAGCTGCGGGAGATCGGACTGCTAGGGCTCCGCCAGGGCTCCACAGGGCTGAGGGGGCAGCATATAACACGGCTGAACCCAACGCTCACGGCAGAGACCTCGGAGAAAAGACTGAGGGAAAAAGGCTGAAAACAGTGGTTTAAGCCTGCACTGCCGAGCAGAGAACGGAGCCTTAGGCACTGAGACTAGCCGCCCCCTCCCTCCCCTCCCAGAGCTCGCCCCGCCCCCACCTGTCCGGTGCTAGAAGCGAAACAGTAGCAGTGTCAGATCAAAACAACAGAAAATTTGCTGTTTTGAGATCTGTGGACCGCAAATACAAATTCACAGCCCAACTAGTTCCAGCAAAGGGGAGAGAGCAGTGGAAGCAGGACCGACTGTGGTGGTGGTCGACGCCATTGCTCTGGGCCACCTCTCACAACTCACCCCGCCCCTGACCCCACCTATCTGGGCGGATCCCTGCAGGAGTAAACAGAACTGCTGAAATATACGGGCTCTGAATCAGCAGCTGGAAGAGCTTTCGAACATCAAAAGCTCTCCGCATACCCACCGGGACACTGCGCCCTGTGACCTAGACGAACTATTAACAGAAGAGAAGCCCGTCTCCCAGGGAATCCCCCCATTGCGTGAGAAGTTGGAATAGTGCAGAGAAAACATAGCACTACTGTGTGGGAGAAGAAAAATAAGTTGCAGTTGGAGAAATAATAAAACATTCTACCAACAAGTACTGGCAAACAAAAGAAAGACCGCTTTCTATCAACCTGTTGCAGAAGTCACTCCTGTAGATGTCTAGGAAGAGAAATAGTAAACCAGTAATCGCCATGAATAACCAAGGCAACAAGATAGCTCAGAAAGAAAGTGAAAAATCTCCAGAGAAGGCACTTAAAGATACAGAAATATGTGACTTAAATGACAGAGAATTCAAGATTGCAGTTCTGAAAAAACTCAACGAGATACAAGAAAACACAGATAGGCAGTTAAAGGAACTCAGAAACTCAATCAAAGAACAGCATGAACATTTTACGAAAGAGATTGAAATCTTAAAAAAGAACCAAATAGAATTTCTGGAGATTAAGAACTCAATAGAAGAAATTAAGAATGAAATAACCAGCTTAGGTAGTAGAGTTGACCAGATGGAGCAAAGAATCAGTGACATCGAAGATAGAAACCTGGAAATGACACAAATTGAAGAAGAAAGAGACTTGAGACTTAAAAGAAATGAAAGAACTCTACAAGAACTTTCTGACTCCATCAGAAAGAGCAATATAAGAATAATGGGCATACCAGAAGGAGAAGAAAGAGAGAAGGGAACAGAGAATATATTCAAACAAATTGTCGATGAGAACTTCCCAAATTTGTGGACAGAACTGGACCCTCGAATCCAAGAAGCAAATAGAACACCTAGTTACCTCAATTCCAACAGACCTTCTCCAAGGCACATTGTATTGAAGATGTCTAAAATCAACGACAAAGAAAGAATCCTCAAGGCAGCCAGGGAAAAGAAGACGGTAACTTACAAAGGAAAGCCCATTAGATTATCATCAGATTTTTCAGCAGAAACTCTACAAGCCAGGAGGGAGTGGAACCAAATATTCAAACTATTGAAAGAGAGAAACCATGAGCCAAGAATAATATATCCAGCAAAGATATCCTTTAGATATGAAGGAGGAATAAAGACCTTTCCAGACATACAGAAGCTGAGGGAATTTTCTAATACACGACCTGCACTACAAGAAATACTAAAGGAGGCCATTCGACCACCATCAACAGGGACAATTTGTGGCAAACAAAACTCAAAAAGGGGGAGAGTAAAGGCCTGAACCGGAATATGGGAATGGAGAAAGTAAGCGTGCTGAAGAAAATGGAATACTCTAAATATCAAACTTTCTTTTACATAAACTTAAGGGTAACCACTCAAAATAAATCCAGAATTGAAATACATACTGAAATAAAAAAAGAAACAGAGGGAAACATCATAGAATACCACCACACAGAAATAATAGACAACAACAAAAAGGCAAAGAAACAATGGAGACACAACCTTACCAGAAAACTAAGGATAGAATGACAGGAAATCCTCACATATCAATAATTACTCTAAATGTAAATGGACTGAACTCACCAATAAAAAGGCACAGAGTAGCAGATTGGATCAAAAAACTAAACCCAACCATATGCTGTCTCCAAGAGACACATCTCAGCTACAAGGACAAGCATAGACTCAAAGTGAAAGGGTGGAAATTGACACTCCAAGCAAATGGTACCCAGAGAAAATCAGGTGTAGCCATAATGATATCAGATGAAACAGATTTCAAGGTGAAAAAGATAACAAGAGACAAAGATGGACATTTCATAATGGTGAAGGGGACTGTACAACAAGAAGACATAACAGTCATCAATATTTATGCCCCCAATCAGGGAGCACCGAAATACACCAAGCAACTTCTAACAGAACTAAAGGGAGAAATTGACCAAAACACAATTATACTAGGGGACTTAAATACATCATTGACAGCTATGGATAGATCATCGAAACAGAAAATAAATAACGAAATAGTAGCCCTAAATGACACATTAGATGAAATGGACATAATTGACATTTATAGAGCACTTCATCCTAAAACATCAGACTACACATTCTTTTCTAGTGTACATGGAACATTCTCAAGGATAGACCATATATTGGGACATAAAATCAGTCTCAACAAATTTAAGAAGATTGAAATCATACCATGCATATTCTCTGATCACAAGGCTTTGAAATTGGATATCAACTGTAAAAAGAAAGCGGGGAAAAACAAATACATGGAGACTAAACAACATACTTTTAAAGAAGGACTGGGTCAAAGAAGAAATTAGAGGAGAGATCAAAAGATACATTGAAACAAATGACAATGAAAATACATCCTACCAAAATTTTTGGGATGCAGCGAAAGCAGTTTTAAGAGGGAAATTTATCTCATTACAGGCCTATCTCAAGAAACAAGAAAACTCCCAAATAAATAACCTCATGTTACACCTTAAAGAACTAGAAAAAGAAGAACAAGTAAAACCCAAGGTCAGCAGAAGAAAGGAAATAACAAAAATTAGAGCAGAACTAAATGAAATAGAGAACAAAAAGACAATAGAAAAAATTAATATGACAAAGAGCTGGTTTTTTGAAAAGATTAACAAAATTGACAAACCCTTGGCTAGACTTACTAAGATAAAAAGAGAGAAGACACTGATTAACAAAATCAGAAACGTAAAAGGGGAAGTTATCACGGACACCACAGAAATACAAAGGATCATCCAAGAATACTATGAAGGACTATATGCCACCAAATTCAACAACCTAGAAGAAATGGACAAGTTCTTAGAAACATATAGCCTTCCAAGGCTGAACCATGAAGAACTGGAAAATCTAAACAGACCGATCACCAGTAACGAAATTGAATCAGTCATCCAAAACCTTCCCAAAAGCAAAAGTCCGGGACCAGATGGCTTCACTAGTGAATTCTACCAAACCTTCAAAGAGGATCTAATACCAATTCTGCACAAACTCTTCCACAAAATTGAAGAAGAGACAGTACTCCCTAACTCATTTTATGAGGCCAACATTACCCTGATACCAAAACCTGGTAAGGACAGCACAAAAAAAGAAAACTACAGACCAATATCTCTAATGAATACCGATGCAAAAATCCTAAATAAAATTCTAGCAAATCGAATACAACAATGCATTAAAAAGATTATTCATCACGACCAAGTGGGGTTCATCCCCGGGGCACAAGGATGGTTCAACATACGCAAATCCATCAACGTGATACATCACATAAACAAAATAAAGGACAAAAATCATATGATTATATCAATTGATGCAGAAAAAGCATTTGACAAGATACAACATCCATTTATGATTAAAACACTTAATAAAATGGGTATAGAAGGAAAATACCTTAACATAATAAAGGCCATATATGACAAGCCCTCTGCTAATCTCATAATTAATGGAGAAAAACTGAAGCCCTTTGCTCTACGTTCAGGAACACGACAGGGATGTCCCCTATCACCTCTGCTTTTCAACATAGTGTTGGAAGTCCTTGCCAGAGCAATCAGGCAAGAGAAAGAAATAAAAGGCATCCAAATTGGGAATGAAGAAGTTAAATTATCACTCTTTGCAGACGACATGATGCTATATATAGAAAACCCTAAAGACTCCACCAAAAAGCTATTAGAAACAATCAACGAATACAGTAAAGTTGCCGGCTACAAAATCAACGCACAAAAGTCCATTGCATTCCTATATACTAACAATGAAATCTCAGAAAAAGAAATACAAAAAACAATTCCTTTTGCAATTGCAGCAAAAAGAATAAAATACCTAGGAATAAACTTAACCAAGGATGTGAAAGACCTATATGCTGAAAACTATAAGACTTTTTTGAAAGAAATTGAAGAAGACACAAAGAAATGGAAAGACATTCCGTGCTCATGGATTGGAAGAATCAACATAGTTAAAATGGCCATATTACCCAAAGCAATATACAGATTCAATGCAATCCCCATCAAAATCCCAATGGAATTTTTTAAAGAAATAGAACAAAAAATCATCAGATTTGTTTGGAACCACAAAAGACCCCGAATAGCCAAAGCAATCTTAAGGAAAAAGAACAATAATGGAGGTATCACACTTCCTGACTTTGGCTTGTACTACAGGGCTACAATCATCAAAACAGCATGGTATTGGCAGAAAAACAGACACATAGACCAATGGAATAGAATTGAGAACCCAGAAATAAAACCACATAAATATGGACAGATAATTTTTGACAAAGAAGCTAAAAACATACAATGGAGCAAAGACAGCCTCTTCAATAAATGGTGCTGGGAGAATTGGATAGCCACGTGCAAAAGAATGAAACTGGACTGCTATTTGTCACCATGTACCAAAGTTAATTCAAAATGGATCAAAGACTTAAGCATAAGACCTGACACAATAAACTGCATAGAAGAAAACATAGGTACTAAACTTATGGACCTTGGGTTCAAAGAGCATTTTATGAACTTGACTCCAAAGGCAATGGAAGTAAAAGCTAAAATAAACGAATGGGACTATATGAAACTTAAAAGCTTCTGCACAGCAAAAGAAACCATTGACAAAATAAAGAGGCCACCAACTGAATGGGAGAAGATTTTTGCAAACAGCGCCTCCGATAAGGGGCTAGTATCCAGAATATACAAGGAACTCATGCAACTCAACAACAAAAAAACAAACAACCCAATTGAAAAATGGGCAGAGGACTTGAAGAGACATTTCTCCAAAGAGGACATACAAATGGCAAATAGACATATGAAAAAATGCTCAACATCACTAATCATCAGAGAAATGCAAATCAAAACCACAATGAGATATCACCTCACCCCAGTCAGAATGGCTATCATCAACAAGACAAACAATAACAAGTGTTGGAGAGGCTGTGGAGAAAAAGGAACCCTCATACACTGTTGGTGGGAATGCAGACTGGTGCAGCCGTTATGGAAGGCAGTGTGGAGGTTTCTCAAAGAATTACGAATAGAATTGCCATATGACCCAGCAATCCCTCTTCTGGGTATCTACCCAAAAAATCTGAAAACATTTAGAGATAAAGACACGTGTGCTCCAATGTTCATTGCAGCTTTGTTTACGGTGGCCAAGACATGGAAACAACCAAAATGTCCTTCGATAGATGAATGGATAAAGAAGCTGTGGTATATATACACAATGGAATACTATTTGGCAGTAAGAAAAGATGATATAGGAACATTTGTGACAACATGGATGGATCTTGAGAGAGTAATGCTGAGCGAAACAAGTCAGACAGAAAAAGCAGAGAACCATGTGATTTCACTGATATGTGGTATATAAACCAAGAACAACAAAAGAACAAGACAAACAAATGAGAAACAGAAACTCATAGACACAGACAATAGTTTAGTGGTTGCCAGAGGGTAACGGGGGCGGGGGGTGGGGGGTGGGAGATGAGGGTAAGGGGGATCGAATATATGGTGATGGAAAGAGAACTGACTTTGGGTGGTGAACACACAATGGGATTTATAGATGATGTAATACAGAATTGTACACCTGAAATCTATGTAATTTTACTAACAATTGTCACCCCAATAAATTTAATTTAAAAAAATAAATAAATAACCCTAACCTTAACACTAACTCTAATGCAAACCTAACCCTAACCTTAACCCAAAACCTAACTCTAACCCTAAACCTAACCCTAACCCTAACCCTAACGCAAACCTAACCCTAACCCTAACCCTAACCCTAACCCTAAACCTAACGCAAAACTAACACTACGCCTAATCCTAACCATAACCCTAACCCTAACCCTAACACTAACGCAAACCTAACGCTAACCCTAACCCTAACCCTACACTAAACCTAACCCTAAAACTTAACGTAAAACTAAACTCTATCCCTAACCCTAACCCTAACACTAAACTTTACCCTAAACCTTAATTTAACTCTAAACCCTAACCCTAAACCTAAACCTAACCCTAACGCCAACCTAAACCTTAACCTAACCCAAACCCTAACCCTAACCCTAACCCTAACCCTAAAACTAACCCTAACCCAAAAACTAACCCTAACCCTAACGCTAAACCTAACCCTAACCCTAACCCTAACGCAAACATAAACCTAAACCTAACCCTAACCCTAACCCAAACCCTAACTCTAACGCAAACCTAACCCCAAACCTAACCCTAACCCTAACGAAAACGTAACCCTACCCTTAACACTAACCCTAACCCTAACCCTAACCCTAACCCTAACCCTAACCCTAAGCCTAACGCATACCTAACCCTAACCCTAATCCTAACTATAACCCTAACGCTAACTTAACCCTAACCGTAACCCTAAACCCTAACCCTAACCCTAACCCTAACCCTAAACCTAACCCTAACCCTAACCCTAATACTAAACCTAACCCTAAACCTAAACTTAACCCTAAACCGTAACCATAATCCTAACCCTAACACAAACGAAACCCTAACCCTAGCCCTAACCCTAACCCTAACCCTAACCCTAACGCAAAGGTATCCATAACCATAAGCCCAACAGTAACGAAACTTAACCCTAACCCTAACACTAAACCTAACCCTAACCCGAATCCTAATGCAAACCTAACACTAACCCTAACCCTAACCCTAACTTTAATACTAAAACTAACCCTAACATTAACCCTAACGCAAAACTAACCCTAAACCTAATCCTAACCCTAACCCTAACCGTAACGAAAACATAACCCTAACACTAACCCTAACCCTAATCCTAACCCTAAACCTAATCCTAACCCTAACACTATCCTTAACGCAAACGTAACCCTATCCCTAACCCTAACCATAAAACCCTAACGCTAATCCTAAACCGGACCCTAACCCTAACCGTAAACACTAGCACTAACCCTAACACTAACCCTAACGCAAACCCTAACCCTAACCCTAACCCTAAACCTAACCCGAACCTGAAACCGAATCAGAACCCGAACCCGAAACCGAACCATAACACAAACCCTTACCCTAAACCTAAAACTAAACCTAAACCTAACCCTAACTCTAACCCTACCCTAACCTAACCCTAAACCTAACCCTAACCCTAACCTAAACACTAAACCTAACCCTAACCTAACCCTAACCCTACCCTAACCCTAACCTAAGCCTATCTCTAAAACTAACCCTAACCCTAAACCTACACTAACCCTAACCCTAATGCAAACCTAATCCTAACCCTAACCCTAACGCAAACGTAACCCTAAACCTAACCCTAACCCTAACCCTAACAATAAACGTAACGGAACCCTAACCCTAACGCAACCTAAACCTAACCCTAACCCTAAACCTAATGCAAACCTCAAACTAAACCTAGCCCTAACCCTAACCCTAACCCTAACCCTAACACTAAACCTAACCCTAAAACTAAGTGAAACCTAAAGCCTAACCCTAACCCTAACCCTAACCCTAACCCTAAACCTAACCTTAAAATTAACCCTGAGGAGGCGTGCCTGACTCACGCTGGGCCAGAGTCTTTTCTCTGTGACTTGGAATTAGGACTACGACTCTACACCCCAGTCTGAACCAAAGAGAGGCCCTTGAGACATCTCAGCATTCATCTAATACACTCCCGTTTGGGCTTAAGCTATCTGAAGTAGGTTTTTATTCCCAAAGCAGTCTTAACCAAAATATTATGGCTCTAAGAAAAGATTTCTGAGACTTCCGGAAAAATGGCGGAGTGAGGTGAGCCTCTGTAAAGCTCCCCTGGAATTTACAAAGAATCGAACAACAAAAACTCCACAAAGGACTCCCTGCACAGCAGACAAGCAACACGAAGAGGCCCACTACCGACTGAAATCACCTACAGGTGGGAGATTCGCGCGAGTGGAGGGAGGAGGAAAGGGAGAAGCGCGCGGAGACGGACCCGCGCGGGCGCAGGACTCAGACCCAGCTCAGTGCGCCGAGCTCGCTGCTTCCCGGAACTACCGCAGCTGCGGGAGATCGGACTGCTAGGGCTCCGCCAGGGCTCCACAGGGCTGAGGGGGCAGCATATAACACGGCTGAACCCAACGCTCACGGCAGAGACCTCGGAGAAAAGACTGAGGGAAAAAGGCTGAAAACAGTGGTTTAAGCCTGCACTGCCGAGCAGAGAACGGAGCCTTAGGCACTGAGACTAGCCGCCCCCTCCCTCCCCTCCCAGAGCTCGCCCCGCCCCCACCTGTCCGGTGCTAGAAGCGAAACAGTAGCAGTGTCAGATCAAAACAACAGAAAATTTGCTGTTTTGAGATCTGTGGACCGCAAATACAAATTCACAGCCCAACTAGTTCCAGCAAAGGGGAGAGAGCAGTGGAAGCAGGACCGACTGTGGTGGTGGTCGACGCCATTGCTCTGGGCCACCTCTCACAACTCACCCCGCCCCTGACCCCACCTATCTGGGCGGATCCCTGCAGGAGTAAACAGAACTGCTGAAATATACGGGCTCTGAATCAGCAGCTGGAAGAGCTTTCGAACATCAAAAGCTCTCCGCATACCCACCGGGACACTGCGCCCTGTGACCTAGACGAACTATTAACAGAAGAGAAGCCCGTCTCCCAGGGAATCCCCCCATTGCGTGAGAAGTTGGAATAGTGCAGAGAAAACATAGCACTACTGTGTGGGAGAAGAAAAATAAGTTGCAGTTGGAGAAATAATAAAACATTCTACCAACAAGTACTGGCAAACAAAAGAAAGACCGCTTTCTATCAACCTGTTGCAGAAGTCACTCCTGTAGATGTCTAGGAAGAGAAATAGTAAACCAGTAATCGCCATGAATAACCAAGGCAACAAGATAGCTCAGAAAGAAAGTGAAAAATCTCCAGAGAAGGCACTTAAAGATACAGAAATATGTGACTTAAATGACAGAGAATTCAAGATTGCAGTTCTGAAAAAACTCAACGAGATACAAGAAAACACAGATAGGCAGTTAAAGGAACTCAGAAACTCAATCAAAGAACAGCATGAACATTTTACGAAAGAGATTGAAATCTTAAAAAAGAACCAAATAGAATTTCTGGAGATTAAGAACTCAATAGAAGAAATTAAGAATGAAATAACCAGCTTAGGTAGTAGAGTTGACCAGATGGAGCAAAGAATCAGTGACATCGAAGATAGAAACCTGGAAATGACACAAATTGAAGAAGAAAGAGACTTGAGACTTAAAAGAAATGAAAGAACTCTACAAGAACTTTCTGACTCCATCAGAAAGAGCAATATAAGAATAATGGGCATACCAGAAGGAGAAGAAAGAGAGAAGGGAACAGAGAATATATTCAAACAAATTGTCGATGAGAACTTCCCAAATTTGTGGACAGAACTGGACCCTCGAATCCAAGAAGCAAATAGAACACCTAGTTACCTCAATTCCAACAGACCTTCTCCAAGGCACATTGTATTGAAGATGTCTAAAATCAACGACAAAGAAAGAATCCTCAAGGCAGCCAGGGAAAAGAAGACGGTAACTTACAAAGGAAAGCCCATTAGATTATCATCAGATTTTTCAGCAGAAACTCTACAAGCCAGGAGGGAGTGGAACCAAATATTCAAACTATTGAAAGAGAGAAACCATGAGCCAAGAATAATATATCCAGCAAAGATATCCTTTAGATATGAAGGAGGAATAAAGACCTTTCCAGACATACAGAAGCTGAGGGAATTTTCTAATACACGACCTGCACTACAAGAAATACTAAAGGAGGCCATTCGACCACCATCAACAGGGACAATTTGTGGCAAACAAAACTCAAAAAGGGGGAGAGTAAAGGCCTGAACCGGAATATGGGAATGGAGAAAGTAAGCGTGCTGAAGAAAATGGAATACTCTAAATATCAAACTTTCTTTTACATAAACTTAAGGGTAACCACTCAAAATAAATCCAGAATTGAAATACATACTGAAATAAAAAAAGAAACAGAGGGAAACATCATAGAATACCACCACACAGAAATAATAGACAACAACAAAAAGGCAAAGAAACAATGGAGACACAACCTTACCAGAAAACTAAGGATAGAATGACAGGAAATCCTCACATATCAATAATTACTCTAAATGTAAATGGACTGAACTCACCAATAAAAAGGCACAGAGTAGCAGATTGGATCAAAAAACTAAACCCAACCATATGCTGTCTCCAAGAGACACATCTCAGCTACAAGGACAAGCATAGACTCAAAGTGAAAGGGTGGAAATTGACACTCCAAGCAAATGGTACCCAGAGAAAATCAGGTGTAGCCATAATGATATCAGATGAAACAGATTTCAAGGTGAAAAAGATAACAAGAGACAAAGATGGACATTTCATAATGGTGAAGGGGACTGTACAACAAGAAGACATAACAGTCATCAATATTTATGCCCCCAATCAGGGAGCACCGAAATACACCAAGCAACTTCTAACAGAACTAAAGGGAGAAATTGACCAAAACACAATTATACTAGGGGACTTAAATACATCATTGACAGCTATGGATAGATCATCGAAACAGAAAATAAATAACGAAATAGTAGCCCTAAATGACACATTAGATGAAATGGACATAATTGACATTTATAGAGCACTTCATCCTAAAACATCAGACTACACATTCTTTTCTAGTGTACATGGAACATTCTCAAGGATAGACCATATATTGGGACATAAAATCAGTCTCAACAAATTTAAGAAGATTGAAATCATACCATGCATATTCTCTGATCACAAGGCTTTGAAATTGGATATCAACTGTAAAAAGAAAGCGGGGAAAAACAAATACATGGAGACTAAACAACATACTTTTAAAGAAGGACTGGGTCAAAGAAGAAATTAGAGGAGAGATCAAAAGATACATTGAAACAAATGACAATGAAAATACATCCTACCAAAATTTTTGGGATGCAGCGAAAGCAGTTTTAAGAGGGAAATTTATCTCATTACAGGCCTATCTCAAGAAACAAGAAAACTCCCAAATAAATAACCTCATGTTACACCTTAAAGAACTAGAAAAAGAAGAACAAGTAAAACCCAAGGTCAGCAGAAGAAAGGAAATAACAAAAATTAGAGCAGAACTAAATGAAATAGAGAACAAAAAGACAATAGAAAAAATTAATATGACAAAGAGCTGGTTTTTTGAAAAGATTAACAAAATTGACAAACCCTTGGCTAGACTTACTAAGATAAAAAGAGAGAAGACACTGATTAACAAAATCAGAAACGTAAAAGGGGAAGTTATCACGGACACCACAGAAATACAAAGGATCATCCAAGAATACTATGAAGGACTATATGCCACCAAATTCAACAACCTAGAAGAAATGGACAAGTTCTTAGAAACATATAGCCTTCCAAGGCTGAACCATGAAGAACTGGAAAATCTAAACAGACCGATCACCAGTAACGAAATTGAATCAGTCATCCAAAACCTTCCCAAAAGCAAAAGTCCGGGACCAGATGGCTTCACTAGTGAATTCTACCAAACCTTCAAAGAGGATCTAATACCAATTCTGCACAAACTCTTCCACAAAATTGAAGAAGAGACAGTACTCCCTAACTCATTTTATGAGGCCAACATTACCCTGATACCAAAACCTGGTAAGGACAGCACAAAAAAAGAAAACTACAGACCAATATCTCTAATGAATACCGATGCAAAAATCCTAAATAAAATTCTAGCAAATCGAATACAACAATGCATTAAAAAGATTATTCATCACGACCAAGTGGGGTTCATCCCCGGGGCACAAGGATGGTTCAACATACGCAAATCCATCAACGTGATACATCACATAAACAAAATAAAGGACAAAAATCATATGATTATATCAATTGATGCAGAAAAAGCATTTGACAAGATACAACATCCATTTATGATTAAAACACTTAATAAAATGGGTATAGAAGGAAAATACCTTAACATAATAAAGGCCATATATGACAAGCCCTCTGCTAATCTCATAATTAATGGAGAAAAACTGAAGCCCTTTGCTCTACGTTCAGGAACACGACAGGGATGTCCCCTATCACCTCTGCTTTTCAACATAGTGTTGGAAGTCCTTGCCAGAGCAATCAGGCAAGAGAAAGAAATAAAAGGCATCCAAATTGGGAATGAAGAAGTTAAATTATCACTCTTTGCAGACGACATGATGCTATATATAGAAAACCCTAAAGACTCCACCAAAAAGCTATTAGAAACAATCAACGAATACAGTAAAGTTGCCGGCTACAAAATCAACGCACAAAAGTCCATTGCATTCCTATATACTAACAATGAAATCTCAGAAAAAGAAATACAAAAAACAATTCCTTTTGCAATTGCAGCAAAAAGAATAAAATACCTAGGAATAAACTTAACCAAGGATGTGAAAGACCTATATGCTGAAAACTATAAGACTTTTTTGAAAGAAATTGAAGAAGACACAAAGAAATGGAAAGACATTCCGTGCTCATGGATTGGAAGAATCAACATAGTTAAAATGGCCATATTACCCAAAGCAATATACAGATTCAATGCAATCCCCATCAAAATCCCAATGGAATTTTTTAAAGAAATAGAACAAAAAATCATCAGATTTGTTTGGAACCACAAAAGACCCCGAATAGCCAAAGCAATCTTAAGGAAAAAGAACAATAATGGAGGTATCACACTTCCTGACTTTGGCTTGTACTACAGGGCTACAATCATCAAAACAGCATGGTATTGGCAGAAAAACAGACACATAGACCAATGGAATAGAATTGAGAACCCAGAAATAAAACCACATAAATATGGACAGATAATTTTTGACAAAGAAGCTAAAAACATACAATGGAGCAAAGACAGCCTCTTCAATAAATGGTGCTGGGAGAATTGGATAGCCACGTGCAAAAGAATGAAACTGGACTGCTATTTGTCACCATGTACCAAAGTTAATTCAAAATGGATCAAAGACTTAAGCATAAGACCTGACAAAATAAACTGCATAGAAGAAAACATAGGTACTAAACTTATGGACCTTGGGTTCAAAGAGCATTTTATGAACTTGACTCCAAAGGCAATGGAAGTAAAAGCTAAAATAAACGAATGGGACTATATGAAACTTAAAAGCTTCTGCACAGCAAAAGAAAGCATTGACAAAATAAAGAGGCCACCAACTGAATGGGAGAAGATTTTTGCAAACAGCGCCTCCGATAAGGGGCTAGTATCCAGAATATACAAGGAACTCATGCAACTCAACAACAAAAAAACAAACAACCCAATTGAAAAATGGGCAGAGGACTTGAAGAGACATTTCTCCAAAGAGGACATACAAATGGCAAATAGACATATGAAAAAATGCTCAACATCACTAATCATCAGAGAAATGCAAATCAAAACCACAATGAGATATCACCTCACCCCAGTCAGAATGGCTATCATCAACAAGACAAACAATAACAAGTGTTGGAGAGGCTGTGGAGAAAAAGGAACCCTCATACACTGTTGGTGGGAATGCAGACTGGTGCAGCCGTTATGGAAGGCAGTGTGGAGGTTTCTCAAAGAATTACGAATAGAATTGCCATATGACCCAGCAATCCCTCTTCTGGGTATCTACCCAAAAAATCTGAAAACATTTAGAGATAAAGACACGTGTGCTCCAATGTTCATTGCAGCTTTGTTTACGGTGGCCAAGACATGGAAACAACCAAAATGTCCTTCGATAGATGAATGGATAAAGAAGCTGTGGTATATATACACAATGGAATACTATTTGGCAGTAAGAAAAGATGATATAGGAACATTTGTGACAACATGGATGGATCTTGAGAGAGTAATGCTGAGCGAAACAAGTCAGACAGAAAAAGCAGAGAACCATGTGATTTCACTGATATGTGGTATATAAACCAAGAACAACAAAAGAACAAGACAAACAAATGAGAAACAGAAACTCATAGACACAGACAATAGTTTAGTGGTTGCCAGAGGGTAACGGGGGCGGGGGGTGGGGGGTGGGAGATGAGGGTAAGGGGGATCGAATATATGGTGATGGAAAGAGAACTGACTTTGGGTGGTGAACACACAATGGGATTTATAGATGATGTAATACAGAATTGTACACCTGAAATCTATGTAATTTTACTAACAATTGTCACCCCAATAAATTTAATTTAAAAAAATAAATAAATAACCCTAACCTTAACACTAACTCTAATGCAAACCTAACCCTAACCTTAACCCAAAACCTAACTCTAACCCTAAACCTAACCCTAACCCTAACCCTAACGCAAACCTAACCCTAACCCTAACCCTAACCCTAACCCTAAACCTAACGCAAAACTAACACTACGCCTAATCCTAACCATAACCCTAACCCTAACCCTAACACTAACGCAAACCTAACGCTAACCCTAACCCTAACCCTACACTAAACCTAACCCTAAAACTTAACGTAAAACTAAACTCTATCCCTAACCCTAACCCTAACACTAAACTTTACCCTAAACCTTAATTTAACTCTAAACCCTAACCCTAAACCTAAACCTAACCCTAACGCCAACCTAAACCTAAACCTAACCCAAACCCTAACCCTAACCCTAACCCTAACCCTAAAACTAACCCTAACCCAAAAACTAACCCTAACCCTAACGCTAAACCTAACCCTAACCCTAACCCTAACGCAAACATAAACCTAAACCTAACCCTAACCCTAACCCAAACCCTAACTCTAACGCAAACCTAACCCCAAACCTAACCCTAACCCTAACGAAAACGTAACCCTACCCTTAACACTAACCCTAACCCTAACCCTAACCCTAAATATAACCAGAACCCTAACCCTAACGCAAACCTAACCCTATCGCTAACCCTAACCCTAACCCTAATGCAAACCTAAACCTAACCCTAATCTTAACCCTAACCATAACCCTAACCATAACACTAAACCTAACCCTAAAACTAAACTTAACCCTAAAGCCTACACCTAACCCTAACCCTAACCCTAAACCTAACCGTAAAACTAACCGTAACCCTAACACTAATTCTAACCATAACCCTAAACCTACCCCAAACACTAAACCTAAAACTAACCCTAACCCTGACACTAATCGTAACCATAACTCTCATCCTAACCCTAACGCTAAACCTAACCCACATCCTAAACTTAACCCTAAACCCTAAGCCTAACCCTAACGCAAACCTAAACCTAACGCTAACCCAAACCCTAACACTAACCCTAACCCTAACTCTAACCCTAAACCTAACCCTAACACTAACCCTAACGCAAACCTTACCCTAACCCTAACCCTAACCCTAACCCTAAGCCTAACGCATACCTAACCCTAACCCTAATCCTAACTATAACCCTAACGCTAACTTAACCCTAACCGTAACCCTAAACCCTAACCCTAACCCTAACCCTAACCCTAAACCTAACCCTAACCCTAACCCTAATACTAAACCTAACCCTAAACCTAAACTTAACCCTAAACCGTAACCATAATCCTAACCCTAACACAAACGAAACCCTAACCCTAGCCCTAACCCTAACCCTAACCCTAACCCTAACGCAAAGGTATCCATAACCATAACCCCAACAGTAACGAAACTTAACCCTAACCCTAACACTAAACCTAACCCTAACCCGAATCCTAATGCAAACCTAACACTAACCCTAACCCTAACCCTAACTTTAATACTAAAACTAACCCTAACATTAACCCTAACGCAAAACTAACCCTAAACCTAATCCTAACCCTAACCCTAACCGTAACGAAAACATAACCCTAACACTAACCCTAACCCTAATCCTAACCCTAAACCTAATCCTAACCCTAACACTATCCTTAACGCAAACGTAACCCTATCCCTAACCCTAACCATAAAACCCTAACGCTAATCCTAAACCGGACCCTAACCCTAACCGTAAACACTAGCACTAACCCTAACACTAACCCTAACGCAAACCCTAACCCTAACCCTAACCCTAAACCTAACCCGAACCTGAAACCGAATCAGAACCCGAACCCGAAACCGAACCATAACACAAACCCTTACCCTAAACCTAAAACTAAACCTAAACCTAACCCTAACTCTAACCCTACCCTAACCTAACCCTAAACCTAACCCTAACCCTAACCTAAACACTAAACCTAACCCTAACCTAACCCTAACCCTACCCTAACCCTAACCTAAGCCTATCTCTAAAACTAACCCTAACCCTAAACCTACACTAACCCTAACCCTAATGCAAACCTAATCCTAACCCTAACCCTAACGCAAACGTAACCCTAAACCTAACCCTAACCCTAACCCTAACAATAAACGTAACGGAACCCTAACCCTAACGCAACCTAAACCTAACCCTAACCCTAAACCTAATGCAAACCTCAAACTAAACCTAGCCCTAACCCTAACCCTAACCCTAACCCTAACACTAAACCTAACCCTAAAACTAAGTGAAACCTAAAGCCTAACCCTAACCCTAACCCTAACCCTAACCCTAACCCTAAACCTAACCTTAAAATTAACCCTGAGGAGGCGTGCCTGACTCACGCTGGGCCAGAGTCTTTTCTCTGTGACTTGGAATTAGGACTACGACTCTACACCCCAGTCTGAACCAAAGAGAGGCCCTTGAGACATCTCAGCATTCATCTAATACACTCCCGTTTGGGCTTAAGCTATCTGAAGTAGGTTTTTATTCCCAAAGCAGTCTTAACCAAAATATTATGGCTCTAAGAAAAGATTTCTGAGACTTCCGGAAAAATGGCGGAGTGAGGTGAGCCTCTGTAAAGCTCCCCTGGAATTTACAAAGAATCGAACAACAAAAACTCCACAAAGGACTCCCTGCACAGCAGACAAGCAACACGAAGAGGCCCACTACCGACTGAAATCACCTACAGGTGGGAGATTCGCGCGAGTGGAGGGAGGAGGAAAGGGAGAAGCGCGCGGAGACGGACCCGCGCGGGCGCAGGACTCAGACCCAGCTCAGTGCGCCGAGCTCGCTGCTTCCCGGAACTACCGCAGCTGCGGGAGATCGGACTGCTAGGGCTCCGCCAGGGCTCCACAGGGCTGAGGGGGCAGCATATAACACGGCTGAACCCAACGCTCACGGCAGAGACCTCGGAGAAAAGACTGAGGGAAAAAGGCTGAAAACAGTGGTTTAAGCCTGCACTGCCGAGCAGAGAACGGAGCCTTAGGCACTGAGACTAGCCGCCCCCTCCCTCCCCTCCCAGAGCTCGCCCCGCCCCCACCTGTCCGGTGCTAGAAGCGAAACAGTAGCAGTGTCAGATCAAAACAACAGAAAATTTGCTGTTTTGAGATCTGTGGACCGCAAATACAAATTCACAGCCCAACTAGTTCCAGCAAAGGGGAGAGAGCAGTGGAAGCAGGACCGACTGTGGTGGTGGTCGACGCCATTGCTCTGGGCCACCTCTCACAACTCACCCCGCCCCTGACCCCACCTATCTGGGCGGATCCCTGCAGGAGTAAACAGAACTGCTGAAATATACGGGCTCTGAATCAGCAGCTGGAAGAGCTTTCGAACATCAAAAGCTCTCCGCATACCCACCGGGACACTGCGCCCTGTGACCTAGACGAACTATTAACAGAAGAGAAGCCCGTCTCCCAGGGAATCCCCCCATTGCGTGAGAAGTTGGAATAGTGCAGAGAAAACATAGCACTACTGTGTGGGAGAAGAAAAATAAGTTGCAGTTGGAGAAATAATAAAACATTCTACCAACAAGTACTGGCAAACAAAAGAAAGATCGCTTTCTATCAACCTGTTGCAGAAGTCACTCCTGTAGATGTCTAGGAAGAGAAATAGTAAACCAGTAATCGCCATGAATAACCAAGGCAACAAGATAGCTCAGAAAGAAAGTGAAAAATCTCCAGAGAAGGCACTTAAAGATACAGAAATATGTGACTTAAATGACAGAGAATTCAAGATTGCAGTTCTGAAAAAACTCAACGAGATACAAGAAAACACAGATAGGCAGTTAAAGGAACTCAGAAACTCAATCAAAGAACAGCATGAACATTTTACGAAAGAGATTGAAATCTTAAAAAAGAACCAAATAGAATTTCTGGAGATTAAGAACTCAATAGAAGAAATTAAGAATGAAATAACCAGCTTAGGTAGTAGAGTTGACCAGATGGAGCAAAGAATCAGTGACATCGAAGATAGAAACCTGGAAATGACACAAATTGAAGAAGAAAGAGACTTGAGACTTAAAAGAAATGAAAGAACTCTACAAGAACTTTCTGACTCCATCAGAAAGAGCAATATAAGAATAATGGGCATACCAGAAGGAGAAGAAAGAGAGAAGGGAACAGAGAATATATTCAAACAAATTGTCGATGAGAACTTCCCAAATTTGTGGACAGAACTGGACCCTCGAATCCAAGAAGCAAATAGAACACCTAGTTACCTCAATTCCAACAGACCTTCTCCAAGGCACATTGTATTGAAGATGTCTAAAATCAACGACAAAGAAAGAATCCTCAAGGCAGCCAGGGAAAAGAAGACGGTAACTTACAAAGGAAAGCCCATTAGATTATCATCAGATTTTTCAGCAGAAACTCTACAAGCCAGGAGGGAGTGGAACCAAATATTCAAACTATTGAAAGAGAGAAACCATGAGCCAAGAATAATATATCCAGCAAAGATATCCTTTAGATATGAAGGAGGAATAAAGACCTTTCCAGACATACAGAAGCTGAGGGAATTTTCTAATACACGACCTGCACTACAAGAAATACTAAAGGAGGCCATTCGACCACCATCAACAGGGACAATTTGTGGCAAACAAAACTCAAAAAGGGGGAGAGTAAAGGCCTGAACCGGAATATGGGAATGGAGAAAGTAAGCGTGCTGAAGAAAATGGAATACTCTAAATATCAAACTTTCTTTTACATAAACTTAAGGGTAACCACTCAAAATAAATCCAGAATTGAAATACATACTGAAATAAAAAAAGAAACAGAGGGAAACATCATAGAATACCACCACACAGAAATAATAGACAACAACAAAAAGGCAAAGAAACAATGGAGACACAACCTTACCAGAAAACTAAGGATAGAATGACAGGAAATCCTCACATATCAATAATTACTCTAAATGTAAATGGACTGAACTCACCAATAAAAAGGCACAGAGTAGCAGATTGGATCAAAAAACTAAACCCAACCATATGCTGTCTCCAAGAGACACATCTCAGCTACAAGGACAAGCATAGACTCAAAGTGAAAGGGTGGAAATTGACACTCCAAGCAAATGGTACCCAGAGAAAATCAGGTGTAGCCATAATGATATCAGATGAAACAGATTTCAAGGTGAAAAAGATAACAAGAGACAAAGATGGACATTTCATAATGGTGAAGGGGACTGTACAACAAGAAGACATAACAGTCATCAATATTTATGCCCCCAATCAGGGAGCACCGAAATACACCAAGCAACTTCTAACAGAACTAAAGGGAGAAATTGACCAAAACACAATTATACTAGGGGACTTAAATACATCATTGACAGCTATGGATAGATCATCGAAACAGAAAATAAATAACGAAATAGTAGCCCTAAATGACACATTAGATGAAATGGACATAATTGACATTTATAGAGCACTTCATCCTAAAACATCAGACTACACATTCTTTTCTAGTGTACATGGAACATTCTCAAGGATAGACCATATATTGGGACATAAAATCAGTCTCAACAAATTTAAGAAGATTGAAATCATACCATGCATATTCTCTGATCACAAGGCTTTGAAATTGGATATCAACTGTAAAAAGAAAGCGGGGAAAAACAAATACATGGAGACTAAACAACATACTTTTAAAGAAGGACTGGGTCAAAGAAGAAATTAGAGGAGAGATCAAAAGATACATTGAAACAAATGACAATGAAAATACATCCTACCAAAATTTTTGGGATGCAGCGAAAGCAGTTTTAAGAGGGAAATTTATCTCATTACAGGCCTATCTCAAGAAACAAGAAAACTCCCAAATAAATAACCTCATGTTACACCTTAAAGAACTAGAAAAAGAAGAACAAGTAAAACCCAAGGTCAGCAGAAGAAAGGAAATAACAAAAATTAGAGCAGAACTAAATGAAATAGAGAACAAAAAGACAATAGAAAAAATTAATATGACAAAGAGCTGGTTTTTTGAAAAGATTAACAAAATTGACAAACCCTTGGCTAGACTTACTAAGATAAAAAGAGAGAAGACACTGATTAACAAAATCAGAAACGTAAAAGGGGAAGTTATCACGGACACCACAGAAATACAAAGGATCATCCAAGAATACTATGAAGGACTATATGCCACCAAATTCAACAACCTAGAAGAAATGGACAAGTTCTTAGAAACATATAGCCTTCCAAGGCTGAACCATGAAGAACTGGAAAATCTAAACAGACCGATCACCAGTAACGAAATTGAATCAGTCATCCAAAACCTTCCCAAAAGCAAAAGTCCGGGACCAGATGGCTTCACTAGTGAATTCTACCAAACCTTCAAAGAGGATCTAATACCAATTCTGCACAAACTCTTCCACAAAATTGAAGAAGAGACAGTACTCCCTAACTCATTTTATGAGGCCAACATTACCCTGATACCAAAACCTGGTAAGGACAGCACAAAAAAAGAAAACTACAGACCAATATCTCTAATGAATACCGATGCAAAAATCCTAAATAAAATTCTAGCAAATCGAATACAACAATGCATTAAAAAGATTATTCATCACGACCAAGTGGGGTTCATCCCCGGGGCACAAGGATGGTTCAACATACGCAAATCCATCAACGTGATACATCACATAAACAAAATAAAGGACAAAAATCATATGATTATATCAATTGATGCAGAAAAAGCATTTGACAAGATACAACATCCATTTATGATTAAAACACTTAATAAAATGGGTATAGAAGGAAAATACCTTAACATAATAAAGGCCATATATGACAAGCCCTCTGCTAATCTCATAATTAATGGAGAAAAACTGAAGCCCTTTGCTCTACGTTCAGGAACACGACAGGGATGTCCCCTATCACCTCTGCTTTTCAACATAGTGTTGGAAGTCCTTGCCAGAGCAATCAGGCAAGAGAAAGAAATAAAAGGCATCCAAATTGGGAATGAAGAAGTTAAATTATCACTCTTTGCAGACGACATGATGCTATATATAGAAAACCCTAAAGACTCCACCAAAAAGCTATTAGAAACAATCAACGAATACAGTAAAGTTGCCGGCTACAAAATCAACGCACAAAAGTCCATTGCATTCCTATATACTAACAATGAAATCTCAGAAAAAGAAATACAAAAAACAATTCCTTTTGCAATTGCAGCAAAAAGAATAAAATACCTAGGAATAAACTTAACCAAGGATGTGAAAGACCTATATGCTGAAAACTATAAGACTTTTTTGAAAGAAATTGAAGAAGACACAAAGAAATGGAAAGACATTCCGTGCTCATGGATTGGAAGAATCAACATAGTTAAAATGGCCATATTACCCAAAGCAATATACAGATTCAATGCAATCCCCATCAAAATCCCAATGGAATTTTTTAAAGAAATAGAACAAAAAATCATCAGATTTGTTTGGAACCACAAAAGACCCCGAATAGCCAAAGCAATCTTAAGGAAAAAGAACAATAATGGAGGTATCACACTTCCTGACTTTGGCTTGTACTACAGGGCTACAATCATCAAAACAGCATGGTATTGGCAGAAAAACAGACACATAGACCAATGGAATAGAATTGAGAACCCAGAAATAAAACCACATAAATATGGACAGATAATTTTTGACAAAGAAGCTAAAAACATACAATGGAGCAAAGACAGCCTCTTCAATAAATGGTGCTGGGAGAATTGGATAGCCACGTGCAAAAGAATGAAACTGGACTGCTATTTGTCACCATGTACCAAAGTTAATTCAAAATGGATCAAAGACTTAAGCATAAGACCTGACACAATAAACTGCATAGAAGAAAACATAGGTACTAAACTTATGGACCTTGGGTTCAAAGAGCATTTTATGAACTTGACTCCAAAGGCAATGGAAGTAAAAGCTAAAATAAACGAATGGGACTATATGAAACTTAAAAGCTTCTGCACAGCAAAAGAAAGCATTGACAAAATAAAGAGGCCACCAACTGAATGGGAGAAGATTTTTGCAAACAGCGCCTCCGATAAGGGGCTAGTATCCAGAATATACAAGGAACTCATGCAACTCAACAACAAAAAAACAAACAACCCAATTGAAAAATGGGCAGAGGACTTGAAGAGACATTTCTCCAAAGAGGACATACAAATGGCAAATAGACATATGAAAAAATGCTCAACATCACTAATCATCAGAGAAATGCAAATCAAAACCACAATGAGATATCACCTCACCCCAGTCAGAATGGCTATCATCAACAAGACAAACAATAACAAGTGTTGGAGAGGCTGTGGAGAAAAAGGAACCCTCATACACTGTTGGTGGGAATGCAGACTGGTGCAGCCGTTATGGAAGGCAGTGTGGAGGTTTCTCAAAGAATTACGAATAGAATTGCCATATGACCCAGCAATCCCTCTTCTGGGTATCTACCCAAAAAATCTGAAAACATTTAGAGATAAAGACACGTGTGCTCCAATGTTCATTGCAGCTTTGTTTACGGTGGCCAAGACATGGAAACAACCAAAATGTCCTTCGATAGATGAATGGATAAAGAAGCTGTGGTATATATACACAATGGAATACTATTTGGCAGTAAGAAAAGATGATATAGGAACATTTGTGACAACATGGATGGATCTTGAGAGAGTAATGCTGAGCGAAACAAGTCAGACAGAAAAAGCAGAGAACCATGTGATTTCACTGATATGTGGTATATAAACCAAGAACAACAAAAGAACAAGACAAACAAATGAGAAACAGAAACTCATAGACACAGACAATAGTTTAGTGGTTGCCAGAGGGTAACGGGGGCGGGGGGTGGGGGGTGGGAGATGAGGGTAAGGGGGATCGAATATATGGTGATGGAAAGAGAACTGACTTTGGGTGGTGAACACACAATGGGATTTATAGATGATGTAATACAGAATTGTACACCTGAAATCTATGTAATTTACTAACAATTGTCACTCCAATAAATTTAATTAAAAAAAATAAATAAATAACCCTAACCTTAACACTAACTCTAATGCAAACCTAACCCTAACCTTAACCCTAAACCTAACTCTAACCCTAAACCTAACCCTAACCCTAACCCTAACGCAAACCTAACCCTAACCCTAACCCTAACCCTAACCCTAAACCTAACGCAAAACTAACACTACGCCTAATCCTAACCATAACCCTAACCCTAACCCTAACACTAACGCAAACCTAACGCTAACCCTAACCCTAACCCTACACTAAACCTAACCCTAAAACTTAACGTAAAACTAAACTCTATCCCTAACCCTAACCCTAACACTAAACTTTACCCTAAACCTTAATTTAACTCTAAACCCTAACCCTAAACCTAAACCTAACCCTAACGCCAACCTAAACCTAAACCTAACCCAAACCCTAACCCTAACCCTAACCCTAACCCTAAAACTAACCCTAACCCAAAAACTAACCCTAACCCTAACGCTAAACCTAACCCTAACCCTAACCCTAACGCAAACATAAACCTAAACCTAACCCTAACCCTAACCCAAACCCTAACTCTAACGCAAACCTAACCCCAAACCTAACCCTAACCCTAACGAAAACGTAACCCTAACCTTAACACTAACCCTAACCCTAACCCTAACCCTAACCCTAAATATAACCAGAACCCTAACCCTAAGGCAAACCTAACCCTATCGCTAACCCTAACCCTAACCCTAATGCAAACCTAAACCTAACCCTAATCTTAACCCTAACCATAACCCTAACCATAACACTAAACCTAACCCTAAAACTAAACTTAACCCTAAAGCCTACACCTAACCCTAACCCTAACCCTAAACCTAACCGTAAAACTAACCGTAACCCTAACACTAATTCTAACCATAACCCTAAACCTACCCCAAACACTAAACTAAACCTAAAACTAACCCTAACCCTGACACTAATCGTAACCATAACTCTCATCCTAACCCTAACGCTAAACCTAACCCACATCCTAAACTTAACCCTAAACCCTAAGCCTAACCCTAACGCAAACCTAAACCTAACGCTAACCCAAACCCTAACACTAACCCTAACCCTAACTCTAACCCTAAACCTAACCCTAACACTAACCCTAACGCAAACCTTACCCTAACCCTAACCCTAACCCTAACCCTAAGCCTAACGCATACCTAACCCTAACCCTAATCCTAACTATAACCCTAACGCTAACTTAACCCTAACCGTAACCCTAAACCCTAACCCTAACCCTAACCCTAACCCTAAACCTAACCTTAACCCTAACCCTAATACTAAACCTAACCCTAAACCTAAACTTAACCCTAAACCGTAACCATAATCCTAACCCTAACACAAACGAAACCCTAACCCTAGCCCTAACCCTAACCCTAACCCTAACCCTAACGCAAAGGTATCCATAACCATAACCCCAACAGTAACGAAACTTAACCCTAACCCTAACACTAAACCTAACCCTAACCCGAATCCTAATGCAAACCTAACACTAACCCTAACCCTAACCCTAACCCTAACTTTAATACTAAAACTAACCCTAACATTAACCCTAACGCAAAACTAACCCTAAACCTAATCCTAACCCTAACCCTAACCGTAACGAAAACATAACCCTAACACTAACCCTAACCCTAATCCTAACCCTAAACCTAATCCTAACCCTAACACTATCCTTAACGCAAACGTAACCCTATCCCTAACCCTAACCATAAAACCCTAACGCTAATCCTAAACCGGACCCTAACCCTAACCGTAAACACTAGCACTAACCCTAACACTAACCCTAACGCAAACCCTAACCCTAACCCTAACCCTAAACCTAACCCGAACCTGAAACCGAATCAGAACCCGAACCCGAAACCGAACCATAACACAAACCCTTACCCTAAACCTAAAACTAAACCTAAACCTAACCCTAACTCTAACCCTACCCTAACCTAACCCTAAACCTAACCCTAACCCTAACCTAAACACTAAACCTAACCCTAACCTAACCCTAACCCTACCCTAACCCTAACCTAAGCCTATCTCTAAAACTAACCCTAACCCTAAACCTACACTAACCCTAACCCTAATGCAAACCTAATCCTAACCCTAACCCTAACGCAAACGTAACCCTAAACCTAACCCTAACCCTAACAATAAACGTAACGGAACCCTAACCCTAACTCAACCTAAACCTAACCCTAACCCTAAACCTAATGCAAACCTCAAACTAAACCTAGCCCTAACCCTAACCCTAACCCTAACCCTAACACTAAACCTAACCCTAAAACTAAGTGAAACCTAAAGCCTAACCCTAACCCTAACCCTAACCCTAACCCTAAACCTAACCTTAAAATTAACCCTGAGGAGGCGTGCCTGACTCACGCTGGGCCAGAGTCTTTTCTCTGTGACTTGGAATTAGGACTACGACTCTACACCCCAGTCTGAACCAAAGAGAGGCCCTTGAGACATCTCAGCATTCATCTAATACACTCCCATTTGGGCTTAAGCTATCTGAAGTAGGTTTTTATTCCCAAAGCAGTCTTAACCAAAATATTATGGCTCTAAGAAAAGATTTCTGAGACTTCCGGAAAAATGGCGGAGTGAGGTGAGCCTCTGTAAAGCTCCCCTGGAATTTACAAAGAATCGAACAACAAAAACTCCACAAAGGACTCCCTGCACAGCAGACAAGCAACACGAAGAGGCCCACTACCGACTGAAATCACCTACAGGTGGGAGATTCGCGCGAGTGGAGGGAGGAGGAAAGGGAGAAGCGTGCGGAGACGGACCCGCGCGGGCGCAGGACTCAGACCCAGCTCAGTGCGCGGAGCTCGCTGCTTCCCGGAACTACCGCAGCTGCGGGAGATCGGACTGCTAGGGCTCCGCCAGGGCTCCACAGGGCTGAGGGGGCAGCATATAACACGGCTGAACCCAACGCTCACGGCAGAGACCTCGGAGAAAAGACTGAGGGAAAAAGGCTGAAAACAGTGGTTTAAGCCTGCACTGCCGAGCAGAGAACGGAGCCTTAGGCACTGAGACTAGCCGCCCCCTCCCTCCCCTCCCAGAGCTCGCCCCGCCCCCACCTGTCCGGTGCTAGAAGCGAAACAGTAGCAGTGTCAGATCAAAACAACAGAAAATTTGCTGTTTTGAGATCTGTGGACCGCAAATACAAATTCACAGCCCAACTAGTTCCAGCAAAGGGGAGAGAGCAGTGGAAGCAGGACCGACTGTGGTGGTGGTCGACGCCATTGCTCTGGGCCACCTCTCACAACTCACCCCGCCCCTGACCCCACCTATCTGGGCGGATCCCTGCAGGAGTAAACAGAACTGCTGAAATATACGGGCTCTGAATCAGCAGCTGGAAGAGCTTTCGAACATCAAAAGCTCTCCGCATACCCACCGGGACACTGCGCCCTGTGACCTAGACGAACTATTAACAGAAGAGAAGCCCGTCTCCCAGGGAATCCCCCCATTGCGTGAGAAGTTGGAATAGTGCAGAGAAAACATAGCACTACTGTGTGGGAGAAGAAAAATAAGTTGCAGTTGGAGAAATAATAAAACATTCTACCAACAAGTACTGGCAAACAAAAGAAAGACCGCTTTCTATCAACCTGTTGCAGAAGTCACTCCTGTAGATGTCTAGGAAGAGAAATAGTAAACCAGTAATCGCCATGAATAACCAAGGCAACAAGATAGCTCAGAAAGAAAGTGAAAAATCTCCAGAGAAGGCACTTAAAGATACAGAAATATGTGACTTAAATGACAGAGAATTCAAGATTGCAGTTCTGAAAAAACTCAACGAGATACAAGAAAACACAGATAGGCAGTTAAAGGAACTCAGAAACTCAATCAAAGAACAGCATGAACATTTTACGAAAGAGATTGAAATCTTAAAAAAGAACCAAATAGAATTTCTGGAGATTAAGAACTCAATAGAAGAAATTAAGAATGAAATAACCAGCTTAGGTAGTAGAGTTGACCAGATGGAGCAAAGAATCAGTGACATCGAAGATAGAAACCTGGAAATGACACAAATTGAAGAAGAAAGAGACTTGAGACTTAAAAGAAATGAAAGAACTCTACAAGAACTTTCTGACTCCATCAGAAAGAGCAATATAAGAATAATGGGCATACCAGAAGGAGAAGAAAGAGAGAAGGGAACAGAGAATATATTCAAACAAATTGTCGATGAGAACTTCCCAAATTTGTGGACAGAACTGGACCCTCGAATCCAAGAAGCAAATAGAACACCTAGTTACCTCAATTCCAACAGACCTTCTCCAAGGCACATTGTATTGAAGATGTCTAAAATCAACGACAAAGAAAGAATCCTCAAGGCAGCCAGGGAAAAGAAGACGGTAACTTACAAAGGAAAGCCCATTAGATTATCATCAGATTTTTCAGCAGAAACTCTACAAGCCAGGAGGGAGTGGAACCAAATATTCAAACTATTGAAAGAGAGAAACCATGAGCCAAGAATAATATATCCAGCAAAGATATCCTTTAGATATGAAGGAGGAATAAAGACCTTTCCAGACATACAGAAGCTGAGGGAATTTTCTAATACACGACCTGCACTACAAGAAATACTAAAGGAGGCCATTCGACCACCATCAACAGGGACAATTTGTGGCAAACAAAACTCAAAAAGGGGGAGAGTAAAGGCCTGAACCGGAATATGGGAATGGAGAAAGTAAGCGTGCTGAAGAAAATGGAATACTCTAAATATCAAACTTTCTTTTACATAAACTTAAGGGTAACCACTCAAAATAAATCCAGAATTGAAATACATACTGAAATAAAAAAAGAAACAGAGGGAAACATCATAGAATACCACCACACAGAAATAATAGACAACAACAAAAAGGCAAAGAAACAATGGAGACACAACCTTACCAGAAAACTAAGGATAGAATGACAGGAAATCCTCACATATCAATAATTACTCTAAATGTAAATGGACTGAACTCACCAATAAAAAGGCACAGAGTAGCAGATTGGATCAAAAAACTAAACCCAACCATATGCTGTCTCCAAGAGACACATCTCAGCTACAAGGACAAGCATAGACTCAAAGTGAAAGGGTGGAAATTGACACTCCAAGCAAATGGTACCCAGAGAAAATCAGGTGTAGCCATAATGATATCAGATGAAACAGATTTCAAGGTGAAAAAGATAACAAGAGACAAAGATGGACATTTCATAATGGTGAAGGGGACTGTACAACAAGAAGACATAACAGTCATCAATATTTATGCCCCCAATCAGGGAGCACCGAAATACACCAAGCAACTTCTAACAGAACTAAAGGGAGAAATTGACCAAAACACAATTATACTAGGGGACTTAAATACATCATTGACAGCTATGGATAGATCATCGAAACAGAAAATAAATAACGAAATAGTAGCCCTAAATGACACATTAGATGAAATGGACATAATTGACATTTATAGAGCACTTCATCCTAAAACATCAGACTACACATTCTTTTCTAGTGTACATGGAACATTCTCAAGGATAGACCATATATTGGGACATAAAATCAGTCTCAACAAATTTAAGAAGATTGAAATCATACCATGCATATTCTCTGATCACAAGGCTTTGAAATTGGATATCAACTGTAAAAAGAAAGCGGGGAAAAACAAATACATGGAGACTAAACAACATACTTTTAAAGAAGGACTGGGTCAAAGAAGAAATTAGAGGAGAGATCAAAAGATACATTGAAACAAATGACAATGAAAATACATCCTACCAAAATTTTTGGGATGCAGCGAAAGCAGTTTTAAGAGGGAAATTTATCTCATTACAGGCCTATCTCAAGAAACAAGAAAACTCCCAAATAAATAACCTCATGTTACACCTTAAAGAACTAGAAAAAGAAGAACAAGTAAAACCCAAGGTCAGCAGAAGAAAGGAAATAACAAAAATTAGAGCAGAACTAAATGAAATAGAGAACAAAAAGACAATAGAAAAAATTAATATGACAAAGAGCTGGTTTTTTGAAAAGATTAACAAAATTGACAAACCCTTGGCTAGACTTACTAAGATAAAAAGAGAGAAGACACTGATTAACAAAATCAGAAACGTAAAAGGGGAAGTTATCACGGACACCACAGAAATACAAAGGATCATCCAAGAATACTATGAAGGACTATATGCCACCAAATTCAACAACCTAGAAGAAATGGACAAGTTCTTAGAAACATATAGCCTTCCAAGGCTGAACCATGAAGAACTGGAAAATCTAAACAGACCGATCACCAGTAACGAAATTGAATCAGTCATCCAAAACCTTCCCAAAAGCAAAAGTCCGGGACCAGATGGCTTCACTAGTGAATTCTACCAAACCTTCAAAGAGGATCTAATACCAATTCTGCACAAACTCTTCCACAAAATTGAAGAAGAGACAGTACTCCCTAACTCATTTTATGAGGCCAACATTACCCTGATACCAAAACCTGGTAAGGACAGCACAAAAAAAGAAAACTACAGACCAATATCTCTAATGAATACCGATGCAAAAATCCTAAATAAAATTCTAGCAAATCGAATACAACAATGCATTAAAAAGATTATTCATCACGACCAAGTGGGGTTCATCCCCGGGGCACAAGGATGGTTCAACATACGCAAATCCATCAACGTGATACATCACATAAACAAAATAAAGGACAAAAATCATATGATTATATCAATTGATGCAGAAAAAGCATTTGACAAGATACAACATCCATTTATGATTAAAACACTTAATAAAATGGGTATAGAAGGAAAATACCTTAACACAATAAAGGCCATATATGACAAGCCCTCTGCTAATCTCATAATTAATGGAGAAAAACTGAAGCCCTTTGCTCTACGTTCAGGAACACGACAGGGATGTCCCCTATCACCTCTGCTTTTCAACATAGTGTTGGAAGTCCTTGCCAGAGCAATCAGGCAAGAGAAAGAAATAAAAGGCATCCAAATTGGGAATGAAGAAGTTAAATTATCACTCTTTGCAGACGACATGATGCTATATATAGAAAACCCTAAAGACTCCACCAAAAAGCTATTAGAAACAATCAACGAATACAGTAAAGTTGCCGGCTACAAAATCAACGCACAAAAGTCCATTGCATTCCTATATACTAACAATGAAATCTCAGAAAAAGAAATACAAAAAACAATTCCTTTTGCAATTGCAGCAAAAAGAATAAAATACCTAGGAATAAACTTAACCAAGGATGTGAAAGACCTATATGCTGAAAACTATAAGACTTTTTTGAAAGAAATTGAAGAAGACACAAAGAAATGGAAAGACATTCCGTGCTCATGGATTGGAAGAATCAACATAGTTAAAATGGCCATATTACCCAAAGCAATATACAGATTCAATGCAATCCCCATCAAAATCCCAATGGAATTTTTTAAAGAAATAGAACAAAAAATCATCAGATTTGTTTGGAACCACAAAAGACCCCGAATAGCCAAAGCAATCTTAAGGAAAAAGAACAATAATGGAGGTATCACACTTCCTGACTTTGGCTTGTACTACAGGGCTACAATCATCAAAACAGCATGGTATTGGCAGAAAAACAGACACATAGACCAATGGAATAGAATTGAGAACCCAGAAATAAAACCACATAAATATGGACAGATAATTTTTGACAAAGAAGCTAAAAACATACAATGGAGCAAAGACAGCCTCTTCAATAAATGGTGCTGGGAGAATTGGATAGCCACGTGCAAAAGAATGAAACTGGACTGCTATTTGTCACCATGTACCAAAGTTAATTCAAAATGGATCAAAGACTTAAGCATAAGACCTGACACAATAAACTGCATAGAAGAAAACATAGGTACTAAACTTATGGACCTTGGGTTCAAAGAGCATTTTATGAACTTGACTCCAAAGGCAATGGAAGTAAAAGCTAAAATAAACGAATGGGACTATATGAAACTTAAAAGCTTCTGCACAGCAAAAGAAAGCATTGACAAAATAAAGAGGCCACCAACTGAATGGGAGAAGATTTTTGCAAACAGCGCCTCCGATAAGGGGCTAGTATCCAGAATATACAAGGAACTCATGCAACTCAACAACAAAAAAACAAACAACCCAATTGAAAAATGGGCAGAGGACTTGAAGAGACATTTCTCCAAAGAGGACATACAAATGGCAAATAGACATATGAAAAAATGCTCAACATCACTAATCATCAGAGAAATGCAAATCAAAACCACAATGAGATATCACCTCACCCCAGTCAGAATGGCTATCATCAACAAGACAAACAATAACAAGTGTTGGAGAGGCTGTGGAGAAAAAGGAACCCTCATACACTGTTGGTGGGAATGCAGACTGGTGCAGCCGTTATGGAAGGCAGTGTGGAGGTTTCTCAAAGAATTACGAATAGAATTGCCATATGACCCAGCAATCCCTCTTCTGGGTATCTACCCAAAAAATCTGAAAACATTTAGAGATAAAGACACGTGTGCTCCAATGTTCATTGCAGCTTTGTTTACGGTGGCCAAGACATGGAAACAACCAAAATGTCCTTCGATAGATGAATGGATAAAGAAGCTGTGGTATATATACACAATGGAATACTATTTGGCAGTAAGAAAAGATGATATAGGAACATTTGTGACAACATGGATGGATCTTGAGAGAGTAATGCTGAGCGAAACAAGTCAGACAGAAAAAGCAGAGAACCATGTGATTTCACTGATATGTGGTATATAAACCAAGAACAACAAAAGAACAAGACAAACAAATGAGAAACAGAAACTCATAGACACAGACAATAGTTTAGTGGTTGCCAGAGGGTAACGGGGGCGGGGGGTGGGGGGTGGGAGATGAGGGTAAGGGGGATCGAATATATGGTGATGGAAAGAGAACTGACTTTGGGTGGTGAACACACAATGGGATTTATAGATGATGTAATACAGAATTGTACACCTGAAATCTATGTAATTTACTAACAATTGTCACCCCAATAAATTTAATTAAAAAATAAATAAATAACCCTAACCTTAACACTAACTCTAATGCAAACCTAACCCTAACCTTAACCCAAAACCTAACTCTATCCCTAAACCTAACCCTAACCCTAACCCTAACGCAAACCTAACCCTAACCCTAACCCTAACCCTAACCCTAAACCTAACGCAAAACTAACACTACGCCTAATCCTAACCATAACCCTAACCCTAACCCTAACACTAACGCAAACCTAACGCTAACCCTAACCCTAACCCTACACTAAACCTAACCCTAAAACTTAACGTAAAACTAAACTCTATCCCTAACCCTAACCCTAACACTAAACTTTACCCTAAACCTTAATTTAACTCTAAACCCTAACCCTAAACCTAAACCTAACCCTAACGCCAACCTAAACCTAAACCTAACCCAAACCCTAACCCTAACCCTAACCCTAACCCTAAAACTAACCCTAACCCAAAAACTAACCCTAACCCTAACGCTAAACCTAACCCTAACCCTAACCCTAACGCAAACATAAACCTAAACCTAACCCTAACCCTAACCCAAACCCTAACTCTAACGCAAACCTAACCCCAAACCTAACCCTAACCCTAACGAAAACGTAACCCTACCCTTAACACTAACCCTAACCCTAACCCTAACCCTAACCCAAATATAACCAGAACCCTAACCCTAAGGCAAACCTAACCCTATCGCTAACCCTAACCCTAACCCTAATGCAAACCTAAACCTAACCCTAATCTTAACCCTAACCATAACCCTAACCATAACACTAAACCTAACCCTAAAACTAAACTTAACCCTAAAGCCTACACCTAACCCTAACCCTAACCCTAAACCTAACCGTAAAACTAACCGTAACCCTAACACTAATTCTAACCATAACCCTAAACCTACCCCAAACACTAAACCTAAAACTAACCCTAACCCTGACACTAATCGTAACCATAACTCTCATCCTAACCCTAACGCTAAACCTAACCCACATCCTAAACTTAACCCTAAACCCTAAGCCTAACCCTAACGCAAACCTAAACCTAACGCTAACCCAAACCCTAACACTAACCCTAACCCTAACTCTAACCCTAAACCTAACCCTAACACTAACCCTAACGCAAACCTTACCCTAACCCTAACCCTAACCCTAACCCTAAGCCTAACGCATACCTAACCCTAACCCTAATCCTAACTATAACCCTAACGCTAACTTAACCCTAACCGTAACCCTAAACCCTAACCCTAACCCTAACCCTAACCCTAAACCTAACCCTAACCCTAACCCTAATACTAAACCTAACCCTAAACCTAAACTTAACCCTAAACCGTAACCATAATCCTAACCCTAACACAAACGAAACCCTAACCCTAGCCCTAACCCTAACCCTAACCCTAACCCTAACGCAAAGGTATCCATAACCATAACCCCAACAGTAACGAAACTTAACCCTAACCCTAACACTAAACCTAACCCTAACCCGAATCCTAATGCAAACCTAACACTAACCCTAACCCTAACCCTAACTTTAATACTAAAACTAACCCTAACATTAACCCTAACGCAAAACTAACCCTAAACCTAATCCTAACCCTAACCCTAACCGTAACGAAAACATAACCCTAACACTAACCCTAACCCTAATCCTAACCCTAAACCTAATCCTAACCCTAACACTATCCTTAACGCAAACGTAACCCTATCCCTAACCCTAACCATAAAACCCTAACGCTAATCCTAAACCGGACCCTAACCCTAACCGTAAACACTAGCACTAACCCTAACACTAACCCTAACGCAAACCCTAACCCTAACCCTAACCCTAAACCTAACCCGAACCTGAAACCGAATCAGAACCCGAACCCGAAACCGAACCATAACACAAACCCTTACCCTAAACCTAAAACTAAACCTAAACCTAACCCTAACTCTAACCCTACCCTAACCTAACCCTAAACCTAACCCTAACCCTAACCTAAACACTAAACCTAACCCTAACCTAACCCTAACCCTACCCTAACCCTAACCTAAGCCTATCTCTAAAACTAACCCTAACCCTAAACCTACACTAACCCTAACCCTAATGCAAACCTAATCCTAACCCTAACCCTAACGCAAACGTAACCCTAACCCTAACCCTAACAATAAACGTAACGGAACCCTAACCCTAACGCAACCTAAACCTAACCCTAACCCTAAACCTAATGCAAACCTCAAACTAAACCTAGCCCTAACCCTAACCCTAACCCTAACCCTAACACTAAACCTAACCCTAAAACTAAGTGAAACCTAAAGCCTAACCCTAACCCTAACCCTAACCCTAACCCTAAACCTAACCTTAAAATTAACCCTGAGGAGGCGTGCCTGACTCACGCTGGGCCAGAGTCTTTTCTCTGTGACTTGGAATTAGGACTACGACTCTACACCCCAGTCTGAACCAAAGAGAGGCCCTTGAGACATCTCAGCATTCATCTAATACACTCCCGTTTGGGCTTAAGCTATCTGAAGTAGGTTTTTATTCCCAAAGCAGTCTTAACCAAAATATTATGGCTCTAAGAAAAGATTTCTGAGACTTCCGGAAAAATGGCGGAGTGAGGTGAGCCTCTGTAAAGCTCCCCTGGAATTTACAAAGAATCGAACAACAAAAACTCCACAAAGGACTCCCTGCACAGCAGACAAGCAACACGAAGAGGCCCACTACCGACTGAAATCACCTACAGGTGGGAGATTCGCGCGAGTGGAGGGAGGAGGAAAGGGAGAAGCGCGCGGAGACGGACCCGCGCGGGCACAGGACTCAGACCCAGCTCAGTGCGCCGAGCTCGCTGCTTCCCGGAACTACCGCAGCTGCGGGAGATCGGACTGCTAGGGCTCCGCCAGGGCTCCACAGGGCTGAGGGGGCAGCATATAACACGGCTGAACCCAACGCTCACGGCAGAGACCTCGGAGAAAAGACTGAGGGAAAAAGGCTGAAAACAGTGGTTTAAGCCTGCACTGCCGAGCAGAGAACGGAGCCTTAGGCACTGAGACTAGCCGCCCCCTCCCTCCCCTCCCAGAGCTCGCCCCGCCCCCACCTGTCCGGTGCTAGAAGCGAAACAGTAGCAGTGTCAGATCAAAACAACAGAAAATTTGCTGTTTTGAGATCTGTGGACCGCAAATACAAATTCACAGCCCAACTAGTTCCAGCAAAGGGGAGAGAGCAGTGGAAGCAGGACCGACTGTGGTGGTGGTCGACGCCATTGCTCTGGGCCACCTCTCACAACTCACCCCGCCCCTGACCCCACCTATCTGGGCGGATCCCTGCAGGAGTAAACAGAACTGCTGAAATATACGGGCTCTGAATCAGCAGCTGGAAGAGCTTTCGAACATCAAAAGCTCTCCGCATACCCACCGGGACACTGCGCCCTGTGACCTAGACGAACTATTAACAGAAGAGAAGCCCGTCTCCCAGGGAATCCCCCCATTGCGTGAGAAGTTGGAATAGTGCAGAGAAAACATAGCACTACTGTGTGGGAGAAGAAAAATAAGTTGCAGTTGGAGAAATAATAAAACATTCTACCAACAAGTACTGGCAAACAAAAGAAAGACCGCTTTCTATCAACCTGTTGCAGAAGTCACTCCTGTAGATGTCTAGGAAGAGAAATAGTAAACCAGTAATCGCCATGAATAACCAAGGCAACAAGATAGCTCAGAAAGAAAGTGAAAAATCTCCAGAGAAGGCACTTAAAGATACAGAAATATGTGACTTAAATGACAGAGAATTCAAGATTGCAGTTCTGAAAAAACTCAACGAGATACAAGAAAACACAGATAGGCAGTTAAAGGAACTCAGAAACTCAATCAAAGAACAGCATGAACATTTTACGAAAGAGATTGAAATCTTAAAAAAGAACCAAATAGAATTTCTGGAGATTAAGAACTCAATAGAAGAAATTAAGAATGAAATAACCAGCTTAGGTAGTAGAGTTGACCAGATGGAGCAAAGAATCAGTGACATCGAAGATAGAAACCTGGAAATGACACAAATTGAAGAAGAAAGAGACTTGAGACTTAAAAGAAATGAAAGAACTCTACAAGAACTTTCTGACTCCATCAGAAAGAGCAATATAAGAATAATGGGCATACCAGAAGGAGAAGAAAGAGAGAAGGGAACAGAGAATATATTCAAACAAATTGTCGATGAGAACTTCCCAAATTTGTGGACAGAACTGGACCCTCGAATCCAAGAAGCAAATAGAACACCTAGTTACCTCAATTCCAACAGACCTTCTCCAAGGCACATTGTATTGAAGATGTCTAAAATCAACGACAAAGAAAGAATCCTCAAGGCAGCCAGGGAAAAGAAGACGGTAACTTACAAAGGAAAGCCCATTAGATTATCATCAGATTTTTCAGCAGAAACTCTACAAGCCAGGAGGGAGTGGAACCAAATATTCAAACTATTGAAAGAGAGAAACCATGAGCCAAGAATAATATATCCAGCAAAGATATCCTTTAGATATGAAGGAGGAATAAAGACCTTTCCAGACATACAGAAGCTGAGGGAATTTTCTAATACACGACCTGCACTACAAGAAATACTAAAGGAGGCCATTCGACCACCATCAACAGGGACAATTTGTGGCAAACAAAACTCAAAAAGGGGGAGAGTAAAGGCCTGAACCGGAATATGGGAATGGAGAAAGTAAGCGTGCTGAAGAAAATGGAATACTCTAAATATCAAACTTTCTTTTACATAAACTTAAGGGTAACCACTCAAAATAAATCCAGAATTGAAATACATACTGAAATAAAAAAAGAAACAGAGGGAAACATCATAGAATACCACCACACAGAAATAATAGACAACAACAAAAAGGCAAAGAAACAATGGAGACACAACCTTACCAGAAAACTAAGGATAGAATGACAGGAAATCCTCACATATCAATAATTACTCTAAATGTAAATGGACTGAACTCACCAATAAAAAGGCACAGAGTAGCAGATTGGATCAAAAAACTAAACCCAACCATATGCTGTCTCCAAGAGACACATCTCAGCTACAAGGACAAGCATAGACTCAAAGTGAAAGGGTGGAAATTGACACTCCAAGCAAATGGTACCCAGAGAAAATCAGGTGTAGCCATAATGATATCAGATGAAACAGATTTCAAGGTGAAAAAGATAACAAGAGACAAAGATGGACATTTCATAATGGTGAAGGGGACTGTACAACAAGAAGACATAACAGTCATCAATATTTATGCCCCCAATCAGGGAGCACCGAAATACACCAAGCAACTTCTAACAGAACTAAAGGGAGAAATTGACCAAAACACAATTATACTAGGGGACTTAAATACATCATTGACAGCTATGGATAGATCATCGAAACAGAAAATAAATAACGAAATAGTAGCCCTAAATGACACATTAGATGAAATGGACATAATTGACATTTATAGAGCACTTCATCCTAAAACATCAGACTACACATTCTTTTCTAGTGTACATGGAACATTCTCAAGGATAGACCATATATTGGGACATAAAATCAGTCTCAACAAATTTAAGAAGATTGAAATCATACCATGCATATTCTCTGATCACAAGGCTTTGAAATTGGATATCAACTGTAAAAAGAAAGCGGGGAAAAACAAATACATGGAGACTAAACAACATACTTTTAAAGAAGGACTGGGTCAAAGAAGAAATTAGAGGAGAGATCAAAAGATACATTGAAACAAATGACAATGAAAATACATCCTACCAAAATTTTTGGGATGCAGCGAAAGCAGTTTTAAGAGGGAAATTTATCTCATTACAGGCCTATCTCAAGAAACAAGAAAACTCCCAAATAAATAACCTCATGTTACACCTTAAAGAACTAGAAAAAGAAGAACAAGTAAAACCCAAGGTCAGCAGAAGAAAGGAAATAACAAAAATTAGAGCAGAACTAAATGAAATAGAGAACAAAAAGACAATAGAAAAAATTAATATGACAAAGAGCTGGTTTTTTGAAAAGATTAACAAAATTGACAAACCCTTGGCTAGACTTACTAAGATAAAAAGAGAGAAGACACTGATTAACAAAATCAGAAACGTAAAAGGGGAAGTTATCACGGACACCACAGAAATACAAAGGATCATCCAAGAATACTATGAAGGACTATATGCCACCAAATTCAACAACCTAGAAGAAATGGACAAGTTCTTAGAAACATATAGCCTTCCAAGGCTGAACCATGAAGAACTGGAAAATCTAAACAGACCGATCACCAGTAACGAAATTGAATCAGTCATCCAAAACCTTCCCAAAAGCAAAAGTCCGGGACCAGATGGCTTCACTAGTGAATTCTACCAAACCTTCAAAGAGGATCTAATACCAATTCTGCACAAACTCTTCCACAAAATTGAAGAAGAGACAGTACTCCCTAACTCATTTTATGAGGCCAACATTACCCTGATACCAAAACCTGGTAAGGACAGCACAAAAAAAGAAAACTACAGACCAATATCTCTAATGAATACCGATGCAAAAATCCTAAATAAAATTCTAGCAAATCGAATACAACAATGCATTAAAAAGATTATTCATCACGACCAAGTGGGGTTCATCCCCGGGGCACAAGGATGGTTCAACATACGCAAATCCATCAACGTGATACATCACATAAACAAAATAAAGGACAAAAATCATATGATTATATCAATTGATGCAGAAAAAGCATTTGACAAGATACAACATCCATTTATGATTAAAACACTTAATAAAATGGGTATAGAAGGAAAATACCTTAACACAATAAAGGCCATATATGACAAGCCCTCTGCTAATCTCATAATTAATGGAGAAAAACTGAAGCCCTTTGCTCTACGTTCAGGAACACGACAGGGATGTCCCCTATCACCTCTGCTTTTCAACATAGTGTTGGAAGTCCTTGCCAGAGCAATCAGGCAAGAGAAAGAAATAAAAGGCATCCAAATTGGGAATGAAGAAGTTAAATTATCACTCTTTGCAGACGACATGATGCTATATATAGAAAACCCTAAAGACTCCACCAAAAAGCTATTAGAAACAATCAACGAATACAGTAAAGTTGCCGGCTACAAAATCAACGCACAAAAGTCCATTGCATTCCTATATACTAACAATGAAATCTCAGAAAAAGAAATACAAAAAACAATTCCTTTTGCAATTGCAGCAAAAAGAATAAAATACCTAGGAATAAACTTAACCAAGGATGTGAAAGACCTATATGCTGAAAACTATAAGACTTTTTTGAAAGAAATTGAAGAAGACACAAAGAAATGGAAAGACATTCCGTGCTCATGGATTGGAAGAATCAACATAGTTAAAATGGCCATATTACCCAAAGCAATATACAGATTCAATGCAATCCCCATCAAAATCCCAATGGAATTTTTTAAAGAAATAGAACAAAAAATCATCAGATTTGTTTGGAACCACAAAAGACCCCGAATAGCCAAAGCAATCTTAAGGAAAAAGAACAATAATGGAGGTATCACACTTCCTGACTTTGGCTTGTACTACAGGGCTACAATCATCAAAACAGCATGGTATTGGCAGAAAAACAGACACATAGACCAATGGAATAGAATTGAGAACCCAGAAATAAAACCACATAAATATGGACAGATAATTTTTGACAAAGAAGCTAAAAACATACAATGGAGCAAAGACAGCCTCTTCAATAAATGGTGCTGGGAGAATTGGATAGCCACGTGCAAAAGAATGAAACTGGACTGCTATTTGTCACCATGTACCAAAGTTAATTCAAAATGGATCAAAGACTTAAGCATAAGACCTGACACAATAAACTGCATAGAAGAAAACATAGGTACTAAACTTATGGACCTTGGGTTCAAAGAGCATTTTATGAACTTGACTCCAAAGGCAATGGAAGTAAAAGCTAAAATAAACGAATGGGACTATATGAAACTTAAAAGCTTCTGCACAGCAAAAGAAACCATTGACAAAATAAAGAGGCCACCAACTGAATGGGAGAAGATTTTTGCAAACAGCGCCTCCGATAAGGGGCTAGTATCCAGAATATACAAGGAACTCATGCAACTCAACAACAAAAAAACAAACAACCCAATTGAAAAATGGGCAGAGGACTTGAAGAGACATTTCTCCAAAGAGGACATACAAATGGCAAATAGACATATGAAAAAATGCTCAACATCACTAATCATCAGAGAAATGCAAATCAAAACCACAATGAGATATCACCTCACCCCAGTCAGAATGGCTATCATCAACAAGACAAACAATAACAAGTGTTGGAGAGGCTGTGGAGAAAAAGGAACCCTCATACACTGTTGGTGGGAATGCAGACTGGTGCAGCCGTTATGGAAGGCAGTGTGGAGGTTTCTCAAAGAATTACGAATAGAATTGCCATATGACCCAGCAATCCCTCTTCTGGGTATCTACCCAAAAAATCTGAAAACATTTAGAGATAAAGACACGTGTGCTCCAATGTTCATTGCAGCTTTGTTTACGGTGGCCAAGACATGGAAACAACCAAAATGTCCTTCGATAGATGAATGGATAAAGAAGCTGTGGTATATATACACAATGGAATACTATTTGGCAGTAAGAAAAGATGATATAGGAACATTTGTGACAACATGGATGGATCTTGAGAGAGTAATGCTGAGCGAAACAAGTCAGACAGAAAAAGCAGAGAACCATGTGATTTCACTGATATGTGGTATATAAACCAAGAACAACAAAAGAACAAGACAAACAAATGAGAAACAGAAACTCATAGACACAGACAATAGTTTAGTGGTTGCCAGAGGGTAACGGGGGCGGGGGGTGGGGGGTGGGAGATGAGGGTAAGGGGGATCGAATATATGGTGATGGAAAGAGAACTGACTTTGGGTGGTGAACACACAATGGGATTTATAGATGATGTAATACAGAATTGTACACCTGAAATCTATGTAATTTTACTAACAATTGTCACCCCAATAAATTTAATTAAAAAAAATAAATAAATAACCCTAACCTTAACACTAACTCTAATGCAAACCTAACCCTAACCTTAACCCAAAACCTAACTCTAACCCTAAACCTAACCCTAACCCTAACCCTAACGCAAACCTAACCCTAACCCTAACCCTAACCCTAACCCTAAACCTAACGCAAAACTAACACTACGCCTAATCCTAACCATAACCCTAACCCTAACCCTAACACTAACGCAAACCTAACGCTAACCCTAACCCTAACCCTACACTAAACCTAACCCTAAAACTTAACGTAAAACTAAACTCTATCCCTAACCCTAACCCTAACACTAAACTTTACCCTAAACCTTAATTTAACTCTAAACCCTAACCCTAAACCTAAACCTAACCCTAACGCCAACCTAAACCTAAACCTAACCCAAACCCTAACCCTAACCCTAACCCTAACCCTAAAACTAACCCTAACCCAAAAACTAACCCTAACCCTAACGCTAAACCTAACCCTAACCCTAACCCTAACGCAAACATAAACCTAAACCTAACCCTAACCCTAACCCAAACCCTAACTCTAACGCAAACCTAACCCCAAACCTAACCCTAACCCTAACGAAAACGTAACCCTACCCTTAACACTAACCCTAACCCTAACCCTAACCCTAAATATAACCAGAACCCTAACCCTAACGCAAACCTAACCCTATCGCTAACCCTAACCCTAACCCTAATGCAAACCTAAACCTAACCCTAATCTTAACCCTAACCATAACCCTAACCATAACACTAAACCTAACCCTAAAACTAAACTTAACCCTAAAGCCTACACCTAACCCTAACCCTAACCCTAAACCTAACCGTAAAACTAACCGTAACCCTAACACTAATTCTAACCATAACCCTAAACCTACCCCAAACACTAAACCTAAAACTAACCCTAACCCTGACACTAATCGTAACCATAACTCTCATCCTAACCCTAACGCTAAACCTAACCCACATCCTAAACTTAACCCTAAACCCTAAGCCTAACCCTAACGCAAACCTAAACCTAACGCTAACCCAAACCCTAACACTAACCCTAACCCTAACTCTAACCCTAAACCTAACCCTAACACTAACCCTAACGCAAACCTTACCCTAACCCTAACCCTAACCCTAACCCTAAGCCTAACGCATACCTAACCCTAACCCTAATCCTAACTATAACCCTAACGCTAACTTAACCCTAACCGTAACCCTAAACCCTAACCCTAACCCTAACCCTAACCCTAAACCTAACCCTAACCCTAACCCTAATACTAAACCTAACCCTAAACCTAAACTTAACCCTAAACCGTAACCATAATCCTAACCCTAACACAAACGAAACCCTAACCCTAGCCCTAACCCTAACCCTAACCCTAACCCTAACGCAAAGGTATCCATAACCATAACCCCAACAGTAACGAAACTTAACCCTAACCCTAACACTAAACCTAACCCTAACCCGAATCCTAATGCAAACCTAACACTAACCCTAACCCTAACCCTAACTTTAATACTAAAACTAACCCTAACATTAACCCTAACGCAAAACTAACCCTAAACCTAATCCTAACCCTAACCCTAACCGTAACGAAAACATAACCCTAACACTAACCCTAACCCTAATCCTAACCCTAAACCTAATCCTAACCCTAACACTATCCTTAACGCAAACGTAACCCTATCCCTAACCCTAACCATAAAACCCTAACGCTAATCCTAAACCGGACCCTAACCCTAACCGTAAACACTAGCACTAACCCTAACACTAACCCTAACGCAAACCCTAACCCTAACCCTAACCCTAAACCTAACCCGAACCTGAAACCGAATCAGAACCCGAACCCGAAACCGAACCATAACACAAACCCTTACCCTAAACCTAAAACTAAACCTAAACCTAACCCTAACTCTAACCCTACCCTAACCTAACCCTAAACCTAACCCTAACCCTAACCTAAACACTAAACCTAACCCTAACCTAACCCTAACCCTACCCTAACCCTAACCTAAGCCTATCTCTAAAACTAACCCTAACCCTAAACCTACACTAACCCTAACCCTAATGCAAACCTAATCCTAACCCTAACCCTAACGCAAACGTAACCCTAAACCTAACCCTAACAATAAACGTAACGGAACCCTAACCCTAACGCAACCTAAACCTAACCCTAACCCTAAACCTAATGCAAACCTCAAACTAAACCTAGCCCTAACCCTAACCCTAACCCTAACCCTAACACTAAACCTAACCCTAAAACTAAGTGAAACCTAAAGCCTAACCCTAACCCTAACCCTAACCCTAACCCTAACCCTAAACCTAACCTTAAAATTAACCCTGAGGAGGCGTGCCTGACTCACGCTGGGCCAGAGTCTTTTCTCTGTGACTTGGAATTAGGACTACGACTCTACACCCCAGTCTGAACCAAAGAGAGGCCCTTGAGACATCTCAGCATTCATCTAATACACTCCCGTTTGGGCTTAAGCTATCTGAAGTAGGTTTTTATTCCCAAAGCAGTCTTAACCAAAATATTATGGCTCTAAGAAAAGATTTCTGAGACTTCCGGAAAAATGGCGGAGTGAGGTGAGCCTCTGTAAAGCTCCCCTGGAATTTACAAAGAATCGAACAACAAAAACTCCACAAAGGACTCCCTGCACAGCAGACAAGCAACACGAAGAGGCCCACTACCGACTGAAATCACCTACAGGTGGGAGATTCGCGCGAGTGGAGGGAGGAGGAAAGGGAGAAGCGCGCGGAGACGGACCCGCGCGGGCGCAGGACTCAGACCCAGCTCAGTGCGCCGAGCTCGCTGCTTCCCGGAACTACCGCAGCTGCGGGAGATCGGACTGCTAGGGCTCCGCCAGGGCTCCACAGGGCTGAGGGGGCAGCATATAACACGGCTGAACCCAACGCTCACGGCAGAGACCTCGGAGAAAAGACTGAGGGAAAAAGGCTGAAAACAGTGGTTTAAGCCTGCACTGCCGAGCAGAGAACGGAGCCTTAGGCACTGAGACTAGCCGCCCCCTCCCTCCCCTCCCAGAGCTCGCCCCGCCCCCACCTGTCCGGTGCTAGAAGCGAAACAGTAGCAGTGTCAGATCAAAACAACAGAAAATTTGCTGTTTTGAGATCTGTGGACCGCAAATACAAATTCACAGCCCAACTAGTTCCAGCAAAGGGGAGAGAGCAGTGGAAGCAGGACCGACTGTGGTGGTGGTCGACGCCATTGCTCTGGGCCACCTCTCACAACTCACCCCGCCCCTGACCCCACCTATCTGGGCGGATCCCTGCAGGAGTAAACAGAACTGCTGAAATATACGGGCTCTGAATCAGCAGCTGGAAGAGCTTTCGAACATCAAAAGCTCTCCGCATACCCACCGGGACACTGCGCCCTGTGACCTAGACGAACTATTAACAGAAGAGAAGCCCGTCTCCCAGGGAATCCCCCCATTGCGTGAGAAGTTGGAATAGTGCAGAGAAAACATAGCACTACTGTGTGGGAGAAGAAAAATAAGTTGCAGTTGGAGAAATAATAAAACATTCTACCAACAAGTACTGGCAAACAAAAGAAAGACCGCTTTCTATCAACCTGTTGCAGAAGTCACTCCTGTAGATGTCTAGGAAGAGAAATAGTAAACCAGTAATCGCCATGAATAACCAAGGCAACAAGATAGCTCAGAAAGAAAGTGAAAAATCTCCAGAGAAGGCACTTAAAGATACAGAAATATGTGACTTAAATGACAGAGAATTCAAGATTGCAGTTCTGAAAAAACTCAACGAGATACAAGAAAACACAGATAGGCAGTTAAAGGAACTCAGAAACTCAATCAAAGAACAGCATGAACATTTTACGAAAGAGATTGAAATCTTAAAAAAGAACCAAATAGAATTTCTGGAGATTAAGAACTCAATAGAAGAAATTAAGAATGAAATAACCAGCTTAGGTAGTAGAGTTGACCAGATGGAGCAAAGAATCAGTGACATCGAAGATAGAAACCTGGAAATGACACAAATTGAAGAAGAAAGAGACTTGAGACTTAAAAGAAATGAAAGAACTCTACAAGAACTTTCTGACTCCATCAGAAAGAGCAATATAAGAATAATGGGCATACCAGAAGGAGAAGAAAGAGAGAAGGGAACAGAGAATATATTCAAACAAATTGTCGATGAGAACTTCCCAAATTTGTGGACAGAACTGGACCCTCGAATCCAAGAAGCAAATAGAACACCTAGTTACCTCAATTCCAACAGACCTTCTCCAAGGCACATTGTATTGAAGATGTCTAAAATCAACGACAAAGAAAGAATCCTCAAGGCAGCCAGGGAAAAGAAGACGGTAACTTACAAAGGAAAGCCCATTAGATTATCATCAGATTTTTCAGCAGAAACTCTACAAGCCAGGAGGGAGTGGAACCAAATATTCAAACTATTGAAAGAGAGAAACCATGAGCCAAGAATAATATATCCAGCAAAGATATCCTTTAGATATGAAGGAGGAATAAAGACCTTTCCAGACATACAGAAGCTGAGGGAATTTTCTAATACACGACCTGCACTACAAGAAATACTAAAGGAGGCCATTCGACCACCATCAACAGGGACAATTTGTGGCAAACAAAACTCAAAAAGGGGGAGAGTAAAGGCCTGAACCGGAATATGGGAATGGAGAAAGTAAGCGTGCTGAAGAAAATGGAATACTCTAAATATCAAACTTTCTTTTACATAAACTTAAGGGTAACCACTCAAAATAAATCCAGAATTGAAATACATACTGAAATAAAAAAAGAAACAGAGGGAAACATCATAGAATACCACCACACAGAAATAATAGACAACAACAAAAAGGCAAAGAAACAATGGAGACACAACCTTACCAGAAAACTAAGGATAGAATGACAGGAAATCCTCACATATCAATAATTACTCTAAATGTAAATGGACTGAACTCACCAATAAAAAGGCACAGAGTAGCAGATTGGATCAAAAAACTAAACCCAACCATATGCTGTCTCCAAGAGACACATCTCAGCTACAAGGACAAGCATAGACTCAAAGTGAAAGGGTGGAAATTGACACTCCAAGCAAATGGTACCCAGAGAAAATCAGGTGTAGCCATAATGATATCAGATGAAACAGATTTCAAGGTGAAAAAGATAACAAGAGACAAAGATGGACATTTCATAATGGTGAAGGGGACTGTACAACAAGAAGACATAACAGTCATCAATATTTATGCCCCCAATCAGGGAGCACCGAAATACACCAAGCAACTTCTAACAGAACTAAAGGGAGAAATTGACCAAAACACAATTATACTAGGGGACTTAAATACATCATTGACAGCTATGGATAGATCATCGAAACAGAAAATAAATAACGAAATAGTAGCCCTAAATGACACATTAGATGAAATGGACATAATTGACATTTATAGAGCACTTCATCCTAAAACATCAGACTACACATTCTTTTCTAGTGTACATGGAACATTCTCAAGGATAGACCATATATTGGGACATAAAATCAGTCTCAACAAATTTAAGAAGATTGAAATCATACCATGCATATTCTCTGATCACAAGGCTTTGAAATTGGATATCAACTGTAAAAAGAAAGCGGGGAAAAACAAATACATGGAGACTAAACAACATACTTTTAAAGAAGGACTGGGTCAAAGAAGAAATTAGAGGAGAGATCAAAAGATACATTGAAACAAATGACAATGAAAATACATCCTACCAAAATTTTTGGGATGCAGCGAAAGCAGTTTTAAGAGGGAAATTTATCTCATTACAGGCCTATCTCAAGAAACAAGAAAACTCCCAAATAAATAACCTCATGTTACACCTTAAAGAACTAGAAAAAGAAGAACAAGTAAAACCCAAGGTCAGCAGAAGAAAGGAAATAACAAAAATTAGAGCAGAACTAAATGAAATAGAGAACAAAAAGACAATAGAAAAAATTAATATGACAAAGAGCTGGTTTTTTGAAAAGATTAACAAAATTGACAAACCCTTGGCTAGACTTACTAAGATAAAAAGAGAGAAGACACTGATTAACAAAATCAGAAACGTAAAAGGGGAAGTTATCACGGACACCACAGAAATACAAAGGATCATCCAAGAATACTATGAAGGACTATATGCCACCAAATTCAACAACCTAGAAGAAATGGACAAGTTCTTAGAAACATATAGCCTTCCAAGGCTGAACCATGAAGAACTGGAAAATCTAAACAGACCGATCACCAGTAACGAAATTGAATCAGTCATCCAAAACCTTCCCAAAAGCAAAAGTCCGGGACCAGATGGCTTCACTAGTGAATTCTACCAAACCTTCAAAGAGGATCTAATACCAATTCTGCACAAACTCTTCCACAAAATTGAAGAAGAGACAGTACTCCCTAACTCATTTTATGAGGCCAACATTACCCTGATACCAAAACCTGGTAAGGACAGCACAAAAAAAGAAAACTACAGACCAATATCTCTAATGAATACCGATGCAAAAATCCTAAATAAAATTCTAGCAAATCGAATACAACAATGCATTAAAAAGATTATTCATCACGACCAAGTGGGGTTCATCCCCGGGGCACAAGGATGGTTCAACATACGCAAATCCATCAACGTGATACATCACATAAACAAAATAAAGGACAAAAATCATATGATTATATCAATTGATGCAGAAAAAGCATTTGACAAGATACAACATCCATTTATGATTAAAACACTTAATAAAATGGGTATAGAAGGAAAATACCTTAACATAATAAAGGCCATATATGACAAGCCCTCTGCTAATCTCATAATTAATGGAGAAAAACTGAAGCCCTTTGCTCTACGTTCAGGAACACGACAGGGATGTCCCCTATCACCTCTGCTTTTCAACATAGTGTTGGAAGTCCTTGCCAGAGCAATCAGGCAAGAGAAAGAAATAAAAGGCATCCAAATTGGGAATGAAGAAGTTAAATTATCACTCTTTGCAGACGACATGATGCTATATATAGAAAACCCTAAAGACTCCACCAAAAAGCTATTAGAAACAATCAACGAATACAGTAAAGTTGCCGGCTACAAAATCAACGCACAAAAGTCCATTGCATTCCTATATACTAACAATGAAATCTCAGAAAAAGAAATACAAAAAACAATTCCTTTTGCAATTGCAGCAAAAAGAATAAAATACCTAGGAATAAACTTAACCAAGGATGTGAAAGACCTATATGCTGAAAACTATAAGACTTTTTTGAAAGAAATTGAAGAAGACACAAAGAAATGGAAAGACATTCCGTGCTCATGGATTGGAAGAATCAACATAGTTAAAATGGCCATATTACCCAAAGCAATATACAGATTCAATGCAATCCCCATCAAAATCCCAATGGAATTTTTTAAAGAAATAGAACAAAAAATCATCAGATTTGTTTGGAACCACAAAAGACCCCGAATAGCCAAAGCAATCTTAAGGAAAAAGAACAATAATGGAGGTATCACACTTCCTGACTTTGGCTTGTACTACAGGGCTACAATCATCAAAACAGCATGGTATTGGCAGAAAAACAGACACATAGACCAATGGAATAGAATTGAGAACCCAGAAATAAAACCACATAAATATGGACAGATAATTTTTGACAAAGAAGCTAAAAACATACAATGGAGCAAAGACAGCCTCTTCAATAAATGGTGCTGGGAGAATTGGATAGCCACGTGCAAAAGAATGAAACTGGACTGCTATTTGTCACCATGTACCAAAGTTAATTCAAAATGGATCAAAGACTTAAGCATAAGACCTGACACAATAAACTGCATAGAAGAAAACATAGGTACTAAACTTATGGACCTTGGGTTCAAAGAGCATTTTATGAACTTGACTCCAAAGGCAATGGAAGTAAAAGCTAAAATAAACGAATGGGACTATATGAAACTTAAAAGCTTCTGCACAGCAAAAGAAACCATTGACAAAATAAAGAGGCCACCAACTGAATGGGAGAAGATTTTTGCAAACAGCGCCTCCGATAAGGGGCTAGTATCCAGAATATACAAGGAACTCATGCAACTCAACAACAAAAAAACAAACAACCCAATTGAAAAATGGGCAGAGGACTTGAAGAGACATTTCTCCAAAGAGGACATACAAATGGCAAATAGACATATGAAAAAATGCTCAACATCACTAATCATCAGAGAAATGCAAATCAAAACCACAATGAGATATCACCTCACCCCAGTCAGAATGGCTATCATCAACAAGACAAACAATAACAAGTGTTGGAGAGGCTGTGGAGAAAAAGGAACCCTCATACACTGTTGGTGGGAATGCAGACTGGTGCAGCCGTTATGGAAGGCAGTGTGGAGGTTTCTCAAAGAATTACGAATAGAATTGCCATATGACCCAGCAATCCCTCTTCTGGGTATCTACCCAAAAAATCTGAAAACATTTAGAGATAAAGACACGTGTGCTCCAATGTTCATTGCAGCTTTGTTTACGGTGGCCAAGACATGGAAACAACCAAAATGTCCTTCGATAGATGAATGGATAAAGAAGCTGTGGTATATATACACAATGGAATACTATTTGGCAGTAAGAAAAGATGATATAGGAACATTTGTGACAACATGGATGGATCTTGAGAGAGTAATGCTGAGCGAAACAAGTCAGACAGAAAAAGCAGAGAACCATGTGATTTCACTGATATGTGGTATATAAACCAAGAACAACAAAAGAACAAGACAAACAAATGAGAAACAGAAACTCATAGACACAGACAATAGTTTAGTGGTTGCCAGAGGGTAACGGGGGCGGGGGGTGGGGGGTGGGAGATGAGGGTAAGGGGGATCGAATATATGGTGATGGAAAGAGAACTGACTTTGGGTGGTGAACACACAATGGGATTTATAGATGATGTAATACAGAATTGTACACCTGAAATCTATGTAATTAACTAACAATTGTCACCCCAATAAATTTAATTAAAAAAAATAAATAAATAACCCTAACCTTAACACTAACTCTAATGCAAACCTAACCCTAACCTTAACCCTAAACCTAACTCTAACCCTAAACCTAACCCTAACCCTAACCCTAACGCAAACCTAACCCTAACCCTAACCCTAACCCTAACCCTAAACCTAACGCAAAACTAACACTACGCCTAATCCTAACCATAACCCTAACCCTAACCCTAACACTAACGCAAACCTAACGCTAACCCTAACCCTAACCCTACACTAAACCTAACCCTAAAACTTAACGTAAAACTAAACTCTATCCCTAACCCTAACCCTAACACTAAACTTTACCCTAAACCTTAATTTAACTCTAAACCCTAACCCTAAACCTAAACCTAACCCTAACGCCAACCTAAACCTAAACCTAACCCAAACCCTAACCCTAACCCTAACCCTAACCCTAAATATAACCAGAACCCTAACCCTAAGGCAAACCTAACCCTATCGCTAACCCTAACCCTAACCCTAATGCAAACCTAAACCTAACCCTAATCTTAACCCTAACCATAACCCTAACCATAACACTAAACCTAACCCTAAAACTAAACTTAACCCTAAAGCCTACACCTAACCCTAACCCTAACCCTAAACCTAACCGTAAAACTAACCGTAACCCTAACACTAATTCTAACTATAACCCTAAACCTACCCCAAACACTAAACTAAACCTAAAACTAACCCTAACCCTGACACTAATCGTAACCATAACTCTCATCCTAACCCTAACGCTAAACCTAACCCACATCCTAAACTTAGCCCTAAACCCTAAGCCTAACCCTAACGCAAACCTAAACCTAACGCTAACCCAAACCCTAACACTAACCCTAACCCTAACTCTAACCCTAAACCTAACCCTAACACTAACCCTAACGCAAACCTTACCCTAACCCTAACCCTAACCCTAACCCTAAGCCTAACGCATACCTAACCCTAACCCTAATCCTAACTATAACCCTAACGCTAACTTAACCCTAACCGTAACCCTAAACCCTAACCCTAACCCTAACCCTAACCCTAAACCTAACCTTAACCCTAACCCTAATACTAAACCTAACCCTAAACCTAAACTTAACCCTAAACCGTAACCATAATCCTAACCCTAACACAAAAGAAACCCTAACCCTAGCCCTAACCCTAACCCTAACCCTAACCCTAACGCAAAGGTATCCATAACCATAACCCCAACAGTAACGAAACTTAACCCTAACCCTAACACTAAACCTAACCCTAACCCGAATCCTAATGCAAACCTAACACTAACCCTAACCCTAACCCTAACTTTAATACTAAAACTAACCCTAACATTAACCCTAACGCAAAACTAACCCTAAACCTAATCCTAACCCTAACCCTAACCGTAACGAAAACATAACCCTAACACTAACCCTAACCCTAATCCTACCCTAAACCTAATCCTAACCCTAACACTATCCTTAACGCAAACGTAACCCTATCCCTAACCCTAACCATAAAACCCTAACGCTAATCCTAAACCGGACCCTAACCCTAACCGTAAACACTAGCACTAACCCTAACACTAACCCTAACGCAAACCCTAACCCTAACCCTAACCCTAAACCTAACCCGAACCTGAAACCGAATCAGAACCCGAACCCGAAACCGAACCATAACACAAACCCTTACCCTAAACCTAAAACTAAACCTAAACCTAACCCTAACTCTAACCCTACCCTAACCTAACCCTAAACCTAACCCTAACCCTAACCTAAACACTAAACCTAACCCTAACCTAACCCTAACCCTACCCTAACCCTAACCTAAGCCTATCTCTAAAACTAACCCTAACCGTAAACCTACACTAACCCTAACCCTAATGCAAACCTAATCCTAACCCTAACCCTAACGCAAACGTAACCCTAAACCTAACCCTAACCCTAACCCTAACAATAAACGTAACGGAACCCTAACCCTAACGCAACCTAAACCTAACCCTAACCCTAAACCTAATGCAAACCTCAAACTAAACCTAGCCCTAACCCTAACCCTAACCCTAACCCTAACACTAAACCTAACCCTAAAACTAAGTGAAACCTAAAGCCTAACCCTAACCCTAACCCTAACCCTAACCCTAACCCTAAACCTAACCTTAAAATTAACCCTGAGGAGGCGTGCCTGACTCACGCTGGGCCAGAGTCTTTTCTCTGTGACTTGGAATTAGGACTACGACTCTACACCCCAGTCTGAACCAAAGAGAGGCCCTTGAGACATCTCAGCATTCATCTAATACACTCCCGTTTGGGCTTAAGCTATCTGAAGTAGGTTTTTATTCCCAAAGCAGTCTTAACCAAAATATTATGGCTCTAAGAAAAGATTTCTGAGACTTCCGGAAAAATGGCGGAGTGAGGTGAGCCTCTGTAAAGCTCCCCTGGAATTTACAAAGAATCGAACAACAAAAACTCCACAAAGGACTCCCTGCACAGCAGACAAGCAACACGAAGAGGCCCACTACCGACTGAAATCACCTACAGGTGGGAGATTCGCGCGAGTGGAGGGAGGAGGAAAGGGAGAAGCGCGCGGAGACGGACCCGCGCGGGCGCAGGACTCAGACCCAGCTCAGTGCGCCGAGCTCGCTGCTTCCCGGAACTACCGCAGCTGCGGGAGATCGGACTGCTAGGGCTCCGCCAGGGCTCCACAGGGCTGAGGGGGCAGCATATAACACGGCTGAACCCAACGCTCACGGCAGAGACCTCGGAGAAAAGACTGAGGGAAAAAGGCTGAAAACAGTGGTTTAAGCCTGCACTGCCGAGCAGAGAACGGAGCCTTAGGCACTGAGACTAGCCGCCCCCTCCCTCCCCTCCCAGAGCTCGCCCCGCCCCCACCTGTCCGGTGCTAGAAGCGAAACAGTAGCAGTGTCAGATCAAAACAACAGAAAATTTGCTGTTTTGAGATCTGTGGACCGCAAATACAAATTCACAGCCCAACTAGTTCCAGCAAAGGGGAGAGAGCAGTGGAAGCAGGACCGACTGTGGTGGTGGTCGACGCCATTGCTCTGGGCCACCTCTCACAACTCACCCCGCCCCTGACCCCACCTATCTGGGCGGATCCCTGCAGGAGTAAACAGAACTGCTGAAATATACGGGCTCTGAATCAGCAGCTGGAAGAGCTTTCGAACATCAAAAGCTCTCCGCATACCCACCGGGACACTGCGCCCTGTGACCTAGACGAACTATTAACAGAAGAGAAGCCCGTCTCCCAGGGAATCCCCCCATTGCGTGAGAAGTTGGAATAGTGCAGAGAAAACATAGCACTACTGTGTGGGAGAAGAAAAATAAGTTGCAGTTGGAGAAATAATAAAACATTCTACCAACAAGTACTGGCAAACAAAAGAAAGACCGCTTTCTATCAACCTGTTGCAGAAGTCACTCCTGTAGATGTCTAGGGAGAGAAATAGTAAACCAGTAATCGCCATGAATAACCAAGGCAACAAGATAGCTCAGAAAGAAAGTGAAAAATCTCCAGAGAAGGCACTTAAAGATACAGAAATATGTGACTTAAATGACAGAGAATTCAAGATTGCAGTTCTGAAAAAACTCAACGAGATACAAGAAAACACAGATAGGCAGTTAAAGGAACTCAGAAACTCAATCAAAGAACAGCATGAACATTTTACGAAAGAGATTGAAATCTTAAAAAAGAACCAAATAGAATTTCTGGAGATTAAGAACTCAATAGAAGAAATTAAGAATGAAATAACCAGCTTAGGTAGTAGAGTTGACCAGATGGAGCAAAGAATCAGTGACATCGAAGATAGAAACCTGGAAATGACACAAATTGAAGAAGAAAGAGACTTGAGACTTAAAAGAAATGAAAGAACTCTACAAGAACTTTCTGACTCCATCAGAAAGAGCAATATAAGAATAATGGGCATACCAGAAGGAGAAGAAAGAGAGAAGGGAACAGAGAATATATTCAAACAAATTGTCGATGAGAACTTCCCAAATTTGTGGACAGAACTGGACCCTCGAATCCAAGAAGCAAATAGAACACCTAGTTACCTCAATTCCAACAGACCTTCTCCAAGGCACATTGTATTGAAGATGTCTAAAATCAACGACAAAGAAAGAATCCTCAAGGCAGCCAGGGAAAAGAAGACGGTAACTTACAAAGGAAAGCCCATTAGATTATCATCAGATTTTTCAGCAGAAACTCTACAAGCCAGGAGGGAGTGGAACCAAATATTCAAACTATTGAAAGAGAGAAACCATGAGCCAAGAATAATATATCCAGCAAAGATATCCTTTAGATATGAAGGAGGAATAAAGACCTTTCCAGACATACAGAAGCTGAGGGAATTTTCTAATACACGACCTGCACTACAAGAAATACTAAAGGAGGCCATTCGACCACCATCAACAGGGACAATTTGTGGCAAACAAAACTCAAAAAGGGGGAGAGTAAAGGCCTGAACCGGAATATGGGAATGGAGAAAGTAAGCGTGCTGAAGAAAATGGAATACTCTAAATATCAAACTTTCTTTTACATAAACTTAAGGGTAACCACTCAAAATAAATCCAGAATTGAAATACATACTGAAATAAAAAAAGAAACAGAGGGAAACATCATAGAATACCACCACACAGAAATAATAGACAACAACAAAAAGGCAAAGAAACAATGGAGACACAACCTTACCAGAAAACTAAGGATAGAATGACAGGAAATCCTCACATATCAATAATTACTCTAAATGTAAATGGACTGAACTCACCAATAAAAAGGCACAGAGTAGCAGATTGGATCAAAAAACTAAACCCAACCATATGCTGTCTCCAAGAGACACATCTCAGCTACAAGGACAAGCATAGACTCAAAGTGAAAGGGTGGAAATTGACACTCCAAGCAAATGGTACCCAGAGAAAATCAGGTGTAGCCATAATGATATCAGATGAAACAGATTTCAAGGTGAAAAAGATAACAAGAGACAAAGATGGACATTTCATAATGGTGAAGGGGACTGTACAACAAGAAGACATAACAGTCATCAATATTTATGCCCCCAATCAGGGAGCACCGAAATACACCAAGCAACTTCTAACAGAACTAAAGGGAGAAATTGACCAAAACACAATTATACTAGGGGACTTAAATACATCATTGACAGCTATGGATAGATCATCGAAACAGAAAATAAATAACGAAATAGTAGCCCTAAATGACACATTAGATGAAATGGACATAATTGACATTTATAGAGCACTTCATCCTAAAACATCAGACTACACGTTCTTTTCTAGTGTACATGGAACATTCTCAAGGATAGACCATATATTGGGACATAAAATCAGTCTCAACAAATTTAAGAAGATTGAAATCATACCATGCATATTCTCTGATCACAAGGCTTTGAAATTGGATATCAACTGTAAAAAGAAAGCGGGGAAAAACAAATACATGGAGACTAAACAACATACTTTTAAAGAAGGACTGGGTCAAAGAAGAAATTAGAGGAGAGATCAAAAGATACATTGAAACAAATGACAATGAAAATACATCCTACCAAAATTTTTGGGATGCAGCGAAAGCAGTTTTAAGAGGGAAATTTATCTCATTACAGGCCTATCTCAAGAAACAAGAAAACTCCCAAATAAATAACCTCATGTTACACCTTAAAGAACTAGAAAAAGAAGAACAAGTAAAACCCAAGGTCAGCAGAAGAAAGGAAATAACAAAAATTAGAGCAGAACTAAATGAAATAGAGAACAAAAAGACAATAGAAAAAATTAATATGACAAAGAGCTGGTTTTTTGAAAAGATTAACAAAATTGACAAACCCTTGGCTAGACTTACTAAGATAAAAAGAGAGAAGACACTGATTAACAAAATCAGAAACGTAAAATGGGAAGTTATCACGGACACCACAGAAATACAAAGGATCATCCAAGAATACTATGAAGGACTATATGCCACCAAATTCAACAACCTAGAAGAAATGGACAAGTTCTTAGAAACATATAGCCTTCCAAGGCTGAACCATGAAGAACTGGAAAATCTAAACAGACCGATCACCAGTAACGAAATTGAATCAGTCATCCAAAACCTTCCCAAAAGCAAAAGTCCGGGACCAGATGGCTTCACTAGTGAATTCTACCAAACCTTCAAAGAGGATCTAATACCAATTCTGCACAAACTCTTCCACAAAATTGAAGAAGAGACAGTACTCCCTAACTCATTTTATGAGGCCAACATTACCCTGATACCAAAACCTGGTAAGGACAGCACAAAAAAAGAAAACTACAGACCAATATCTCTAATGAATACCGATGCAAAAATCCTAAATAAAATTCTAGCAAATCGAATACAACAATGCATTAAAAAGATTATTCATCACGACCAAGTGGGGTTCATCCCCGGGGCACAAGGATGGTTCAACATACGCAAATCCATCAACGTGATACATCACATAAACAAAATAAAGGACAAAAATCATATGATTATATCAATTGATGCAGAAAAAGCATTTGACAAGATACAACATCCATTTATGATTAAAACACTTAATAAAATGGGTATAGAAGGAAAATACCTTAACATAATAAAGGCCATATATGACAAGCCCTCTGCTAATCTCATAATTAATGGAGAAAAACTGAAGCCCTTTGCTCTACGTTCAGGAACACGACAGGGATGTCCCCTATCACCTCTGCTTTTCAACATAGTGTTGGAAGTCCTTGCCAGAGCAATCAGGCAAGAGAAAGAAATAAAAGGCATCCAAATTGGGAATGAAGAAGTTAAATTATCACTCTTTGCAGACGACATGATGCTATATATAGAAAACCCTAAAGACTCCACCAAAAAGCTATTAGAAACAATCAACGAATACAGTAAAGTTGCCGGCTACAAAATCAACGCACAAAAGTCCATTGCATTCCTATATACTAACAATGAAATCTCAGAAAAAGAAATACAAAAAACAATTCCTTTTGCAATTGCAGCAAAAAGAATAAAATACCTAGGAATAAACTTAACCAAGGATGTGAAAGACCTATATGCTGAAAACTATAAGACTTTTTTGAAAGAAATTGAAGAAGACACAAAGAAATGGAAAGACATTCCGTGCTCATGGATTGGAAGAATCAACATAGTTAAAATGGCCATATTACCCAAAGCAATATACAGATTCAATGCAATCCCCATCAAAATCCCAATGGAATTTTTTAAAGAAATAGAACAAAAAATCATCAGATTTGTTTGGAACCACAAAAGACCCCGAATAGCCAAAGCAATCTTAAGGAAAAAGAACAATAATGGAGGTATCACACTTCCTGACTTTGGCTTGTACTACAGGGCTACAATCATCAAAACAGCATGGTATTGGCAGAAAAACAGACACATAGACCAATGGAATAGAATTGAGAACCCAGAAATAAAACCACATAAATATGGACAGATAATTTTTGACAAAGAAGCTAAAAACATACAATGGAGCAAAGACAGCCTCTTCAATAAATGGTGCTGGGAGAATTGGATAGCCACGTGCAAAAGAATGAAACTGGACTGCTATTTGTCACCATGTACCAAAGTTAATTCAAAATGGATCAAAGACTTAAGCATAAGACCTGACACAATAAACTGCATAGAAGAAAACATAGGTACTAAACTTATGGACCTTGGGTTCAAAGAGCATTTTATGAACTTGACTCCAAAGGCAATGGAAGTAAAAGCTAAAATAAACGAATGGGACTATATGAAACTTAAAAGCTTCTGCACAGCAAAAGAAAGCATTGACAAAATAAAGAGGCCACCAACTGAATGGGAGAAGATTTTTGCAAACAGCGCCTCCGATAAGGGGCTAGTATCCAGAATATACAAGGAACTCATGCAACTCAACAACAAAAAAACAAACAACCCAATTGAAAAATGGGCAGAGGACTTGAAGAGACATTTCTCCAAAGAGGACATACAAATGGCAAATAGACATATGAAAAAATGCTCAACATCACTAATCATCAGAGAAATGCAAATCAAAACCACAATGAGATATCACCTCACCCCAGTCAGAATGGCTATCATCAACAAGACAAACAATAACAAGTGTTGGAGAGGCTGTGGAGAAAAAGGAACCCTCATACACTGTTGGTGGGAATGCAGACTGGTGCAGCCGTTATGGAAGGCAGTGTGGAGGTTTCTCAAAGAATTACGAATAGAATTGCCATATGACCCAGCAATCCCTCTTCTGGGTATCTACCCAAAAAATCTGAAAACATTTAGAGATAAAGACACGTGTGCTCCAATGTTCATTGCAGCTTTGTTTACGGTGGCCAAGACATGGAAACAACCAAAATGTCCTTCGATAGATGAATGGATAAAGAAGCTGTGGTATATATACACAATGGAATACTATTTGGCAGTAAGAAAAGATGATATAGGAACATTTGTGACAACATGGATGGATCTTGAGAGAGTAATGCTGAGCGAAACAAGTCAGACAGAAAAAGCAGAGAACCATGTGATTTCACTGATATGTGGTATATAAACCAAGAACAACAAAAGAACAAGACAAACAAATGAGAAACAGAAACTCATAGACACAGACAATAGTTTAGTGGTTGCCAGAGGGTAACGGGGGCGGGGGGTGGGGGGTGGGAGATGAGGGTAAGGGGGATCGAATATATGGTGATGGAAAGAGAACTGACTTTGGGTGGTGAACACACAATGGGATTTATAGATGATGTAATACAGAATTGTACACCTGAAATCTATGTAATTTTACTAACAATTGTCACCCCAATAAATTTAATTAAAAAAAATAAATAAATAACCCTAACCTTAACACTAACTCTAATGCAAACCTAACCCTAACCTTAACCCTAAACCTAACTCTAACCCTAAACCTAACCCTAACCCTAACCCTAACGCAAACCTAACCCTAACCCTAACCCTAACCCTAACCCTAAACCTAACGCAAAACTAACACTACGCCTAATCCTAACCATAACCCTAACCCTAACCCTAACACTAACGCAAACCTAACGCTAACCCTAACCCTAACCCTACACTAAACCTAACCCTAAAACTTAACGTAAAACAAAACTCTATCCCTAACCCTAACCCTAACACTAAACTTTACCCTAAACCTTAATTTAACTCTAAACCCTAACCCTAAACCTAAACCTAACCCTAACGCCAACCTAAACCTAAACCTAACCCAAACCCTAACCCTAACCCTAACCCTAACCCTAAAACTAACCCTAACCCAAAAACTAACCCTAACCCTAACGCTAAACCTAACCCTAACCCTAACCCTAACGCAAACATAAACCTAAACCTAACCCTAACCCTAACCCAAACCCTAACTCTAACGCAAACCTAACCCCAAACCTAACCCTAACCCTAACGAAAACGTAACCCTAACCTTAACACTAACCCTAACCCTAACCCTAACCCTAACCCTAAATATAACCAGAACCCTAACCCTAAGGCAAACCTAACCCTATCGCTAACCCTAACCCTAACCCTAATGCAAACCTAAACCTAACCCTAATCTTAACCCTAACCATAACCCTAACCATAACACTAAACCTAACCCTAAAACTAAACTTAACCCTAAAGCCTACACCTAACCCTAACCCTAACCCTAAACCTAACCGTAAAACTAACCGTAACCCTAACACTAATTCTAACCATAACCCTAAACCTACCCCAAACACTAAACTAAACCTAAAACTAACCCTAACCCTGACACTAATCGTAACCATAACTCTCATCCTAACCCTAACGCTAAACCTAACCCACATCCTAAACTTAACCCTAAACCCTAAGCCTAACCCTAACGCAAACCTAAACCTAACGCTAACCCAAACCCTAACACTAACCCTAACCCTAACTCTAACCCTAAACCTAACCCTAACACTAACCCTAACGCAAACCTTACCCTAACCCTAACCCTAACCCTAACCCTAAGCCTAACGCATACCTAACCCTAACCCTAATCCTAACTATAACCCTAACGCTAACTTAACCCTAACCGTAACCCTAAACCCTAACCCTAACCCTAACCCTAACCCTAAACCTAACCTTAACCCTAACCCTAATACTAAACCTAACCCTAAACCTAAACTTAACCCTAAACCGTAACCATAATCCTAACCCTAACACAAAAGAAACCCTAACCCTAGCCCTAACCCTAACCCTAACCCTAACCCTAACGCAAAGGTATCCATAACCATAACCCCAACAGTAACGAAACTTAACCCTAACCCTAACACTAAACCTAACCCTAACCCGAATCCTAATGCAAACCTAACACTAACCCTAACCCTAACCCTAACTTTAATACTAAAACTAACCCTAACATTAACCCTAACGCAAAACTAACCCTAAACCTAATCCTAACCCTAACCCTAACCGTAACGAAAACATAACCCTAACACTAACCCTAACCCTAATCCTAACCCTAAACCTAATCCTAACCCTAACACTATCCTTAACGCAAACGTAACCCTATCCCTAACCCTAACCATAAAACCCTAACGCTAATCCTAAACCGGACCCTAACCCTAACCGTAAACACTAGCACTAACCCTAACACTAACCCTAACGCAAACCCTAACCCTAACCCTAACCCTAAACCTAACCCGAACCTGAAACCGAATCAGAACCCGAACCCGAAACCGAACCATAACACAAACCCTTACCCTAAACCTAAAACTAAACCTAAACCTAACCCTAACTCTAACCCTACCCTAACCTAACCCTAAACCTAACCCTAACCCTAACCTAAACACTAAACCTAACCCTAACCTAACCCTAACCCTACCCTAACCCTAACCTAAGCCTATCTCTAAAACTAACCCTAACCCTAAACCTACACTAACCCTAACCCTAATGCAAACCTAATCCTAACCCTAACCCTAACGCAAACGTAACCCTAAACCTAACCCTAACCCTAACCCTAACAATAAACGTAACGGAACCCTAACCCTAACGCAACCTAAACCTAACCCTAACCCTAAACCTAATGCAAACCTCAAACTAAACCTAGCCCTAACCCTAACCCTAACCCTAACCCTAACACTAAACCTAACCCTAAAACTAAGTGAAACCTAAAGCCTAACCCTAACCCTAACCCTAACCCTAACCCTAAACCTAACCTTAAAATTAACCCTGAGGAGGCGTGCCTGACTCACGCTGGGCCAGAGTCTTTTCTCTGTGACTTGGAATTAGGACTACGACTCTACACCCCAGTCTGAACCAAAGAGAGGCCCTTGAGACATCTCAGCATTCATCTAATACACTCCCATTTGGGCTTAAGCTATCTGAAGTAGGTTTTTATTCCCAAAGCAGTCTTAACCAAAATATTATGGCTCTAAGAAAAGATTTCTGAGACTTCCGGAAAAATGGCGGAGTGAGGTGAGCCTCTGTAAAGCTCCCCTGGAATTTACAAAGAATCGAACAACAAAAACTCCACAAAGGACTCCCTGCACAGCAGACAAGCAACACGAAGAGGCCCACTACCGACTGAAATCACCTACAGGTGGGAGATTCGCGCGAGTGGAGGGAGGAGGAAAGGGAGAAGCGCGCGGAGACGGACCCGCGCGGGCGCAGGACTCAGACCCAGCTCAGTGCGCCGAGCTCGCTGCTTCCCGGAACTACCGCAGCTGCGGGAGATCGGACTGCTAGGGCTCCGCCAGGGCTCCACAGGGCTGAGGGGGCAGCATATAACACGGCTGAACCCAACGCTCACGGCAGAGACCTCGGAGAAAAGACTGAGGGAAAAAGGCTGAAAACAGTGGTTTAAGCCTGCACTGCCGAGCAGAGAACGGAGCCTTAGGCACTGAGACTAGCCGCCCCCTCCCTCCCCTCCCAGAGCTCGCCCCGCCCCCACCTGTCCGGTGCTAGAAGCGAAACAGTAGCAGTGTCAGATCAAAACAACAGAAAATTTGCTGTTTTGAGATCTGTGGACCGCAAATACAAATTCACAGCCCAACTAGTTCCAGCAAAGGGGAGAGAGCAGTGGAAGCAGGACCGACTGTGGTGGTGGTCGACGCCATTGCTCTGGGCCACCTCTCACAACTCACCCCGCCCCTGACCCCACCTATCTGGGCGGATCCCTGCAGGAGTAAACAGAACTGCTGAAATATACGGGCTCTGAATCAGCAGCTGGAAGAGCTTTCGAACATCAAAAGCTCTCCGCATACCCACCGGGACACTGCGCCCTGTGACCTAGACGAACTATTAACAGAAGAGAAGCCCGTCTCCCAGGGAATCCCCCCATTGCGTGAGAAGTTGGAATAGTGCAGAGAAAACATAGCACTACTGTGTGGGAGAAGAAAAATAAGTTGCAGTTGGAGAAATAATAAAACATTCTACCAACAAGTACTGGCAAACAAAAGAAAGACCGCTTTCTATCAACCTGTTGCAGAAGTCACTCCTGTAGATGTCTAGGGAGAGAAATAGTAAACCAGTAATCGCCATGAATAACCAAGGCAACAAGATAGCTCAGAAAGAAAGTGAAAAATCTCCAGAGAAGGCACTTAAAGATACAGAAATATGTGACTTAAATGACAGAGAATTCAAGATTGCAGTTCTGAAAAAACTCAACGAGATACAAGAAAACACAGATAGGCAGTTAAAGGAACTCAGAAACTCAATCAAAGAACAGCATGAACATTTTACGAAAGAGATTGAAATCTTAAAAAAGAACCAAATAGAATTTCTGGAGATTAAGAACTCAATAGAAGAAATTAAGAATGAAATAACCAGCTTAGGTAGTAGAGTTGACCAGATGGAGCAAAGAATCAGTGACATCGAAGATAGAAACCTGGAAATGACACAAATTGAAGAAGAAAGAGACTTGAGACTTAAAAGAAATGAAAGAACTCTACAAGAACTTTCTGACTCCATCAGAAAGAGCAATATAAGAATAATGGGCATACCAGAAGGAGAAGAAAGAGAGAAGGGAACAGAGAATATATTCAAACAAATTGTCGATGAGAACTTCCCAAATTTGTGGACAGAACTGGACCCTCGAATCCAAGAAGCAAATAGAACACCTAGTTACCTCAATTCCAACAGACCTTCTCCAAGGCACATTGTATTGAAGATGTCTAAAATCAACGACAAAGAAAGAATCCTCAAGGCAGCCAGGGAAAAGAAGACGGTAACTTACAAAGGAAAGCCCATTAGATTATCATCAGATTTTTCAGCAGAAACTCTACAAGCCAGGAGGGAGTGGAACCAAATATTCAAACTATTGAAAGAGAGAAACCATGAGCCAAGAATAATATATCCAGCAAAGATATCCTTTAGATATGAAGGAGGAATAAAGACCTTTCCAGACATACAGAAGCTGAGGGAATTTTCTAATACACGACCTGCACTACAAGAAATACTAAAGGAGGCCATTCGACCACCATCAACAGGGACAATTTGTGGCAAACAAAACTCAAAAAGGGGGAGAGTAAAGGCCTGAACCGGAATATGGGAATGGAGAAAGTAAGCGTGCTGAAGAAAATGGAATACTCTAAATATCAAACTTTCTTTTACATAAACTTAAGGGTAACCACTCAAAATAAATCCAGAATTGAAATACATACTGAAATAAAAAAAGAAACAGAGGGAAACATCATAGAATACCACCACACAGAAATAATAGACAACAACAAAAAGGCAAAGAAACAATGGAGACACAACCTTACCAGAAAACTAAGGATAGAATGACAGGAAATCCTCACATATCAATAATTACTCTAAATGTAAATGGACTGAACTCACCAATAAAAAGGCACAGAGTAGCAGATTGGATCAAAAAACTAAACCCAACCATATGCTGTCTCCAAGAGACACATCTCAGCTACAAGGACAAGCATAGACTCAAAGTGAAAGGGTGGAAATTGACACTCCAAGCAAATGGTACCCAGAGAAAATCAGGTGTAGCCATAATGATATCAGATGAAACAGATTTCAAGGTGAAAAAGATAACAAGAGACAAAGATGGACATTTCATAATGGTGAAGGGGACTGTACAACAAGAAGACATAACAGTCATCAATATTTATGCCCCCAATCAGGGAGCACCGAAATACACCAAGCAACTTCTAACAGAACTAAAGGGAGAAATTGACCAAAACACAATTATACTAGGGGACTTAAATACATCATTGACAGCTATGGATAGATCATCGAAACAGAAAATAAATAACGAAATAGTAGCCCTAAATGACACATTAGATGAAATGGACATAATTGACATTTATAGAGCACTTCATCCTAAAACATCAGACTACACGTTCTTTTCTAGTGTACATGGAACATTCTCAAGGATAGACCATATATTGGGACATAAAATCAGTCTCAACAAATTTAAGAAGATTGAAATCATACCATGCATATTCTCTGATCACAAGGCTTTGAAATTGGATATCAACTGTAAAAAGAAAGCGGGGATAAACAAATACATGGAGACTAAACAACATACTTTTAAAGAAGGACTGGGTCAAAGAAGAAATTAGAGGAGAGATCAAAAGATACATTGAAACAAATGACAATGAAAATACATCCTACCAAAATTTTTGGGATGCAGCGAAAGCAGTTTTAAGAGGGAAATTTATCTCATTACAGGCCTATCTCAAGAAACAAGAAAACTCCCAAATAAATAACCTCATGTTACACCTTAAAGAACTAGAAAAAGAAGAACAAGTAAAACCCAAGGTCAGCAGAAGAAAGGAAATAACAAAAATTAGAGCAGAACTAAATGAAATAGAGAACAAAAAGACAATAGAAAAAATTAATATGACAAAGAGCTGGTTTTTTGAAAAGATTAACAAAATTGACAAACCCTTGGCTAGACTTACTAAGATAAAAAGAGAGAAGACACTGATTAACAAAATCAGAAACGTAAAAGGGGAAGTTATCACGGACACCACAGAAATACAAAGGATCATCCAAGAATACTATGAAGGACTATATGCCACCAAATTCAACAACCTAGAAGAAATGGACAAGTTCTTAGAAACATATAGCCTTCCAAGGCTGAACCATGAAGAACTGGAAAATCTAAACAGACCGATCACCAGTAACGAAATTGAATCAGTCATCCAAAACCTTCCCAAAAGCAAAAGTCCGGGACCAGATGGCTTCACTAGTGAATTCTACCAAACCTTCAAAGAGGATCTAATACCAATTCTGCACAAACTCTTCCAAAAAATTGAAGAAGAGACAGTACTCCCTAACTCATTTTATGAGGCCAACATTACCCTGATACCAAAACCTGGTAAGGACAGCACAAAAAAAGAAAACTACAGACCAATATCTCTAATGAATACCGATGCAAAAATCCTAAATAAAATTCTAGCAAATCGAATACAACAATGCATTAAAAAGATTATTCATCACGACCAAGTGGGGTTCATCCCCGGGGCACAAGGATGGTTCAACATACGCAAATCCATCAACGTGATACATCACATAAACAAAATGAAGGACAAAAATCATATGATTATATCAATTGATGCAGAAAAAGCATTTGACAAGATACAACATCCATTTATGATTAAAACACTTAATAAAATGGGTATAGAAGGAAAATACCTTAACACAATAAAGGCCATATATGACAAGCCCTCTGCTAATCTCATAATTAATGGAGAAAAACTGAAGCCCTTTGCTCTACGTTCAGGAACACGACAGGGATGTCCCCTATCACCTCTGCTTTTCAACATAGTGTTGGAAGTCCTTGCCAGAGCAATCAGGCAAGAGAAAGAAATAAAAGGCATCCAAATTGGGAATGAAGAAGTTAAATTATCACTCTTTGCAGACGACATGATGCTATATATAGAAAACCCTAAAGACTCCACCAAAAAGCTATTAGAAACAATCAACGAATACAGTAAAGTTGCCGGCTACAAAATCAACGCACAAAAGTCCATTGCATTCCTATATACTAACAATGAAATCTCAGAAAAAGAAATACAAAAAACAATTCCTTTTGCAATTGCAGCAAAAAGAATAAAATACCTAGGAATAAACTTAACCAAGGATGTGAAAGACCTATATGCTGAAAACTATAAGACTTTTTTGAAAGAAATTGAAGAAGACACAAAGAAATGGAAAGACATTCCGTGCTCATGGATTGGAAGAATCAACATAGTTAAAATGGCCATATTACCCAAAGCAATATACAGATTCAATGCAATCCCCATCAAAATCCCAATGGAATTTTTTAAAGAAATAGAACAAAAAATCATCAGATTTGTTTGGAACCACAAAAGACCCCGAATAGCCAAAGCAATCTTAAGGAAAAAGAACAATAATGGAGGTATCACACTTCCTGACTTTGGCTTGTACTACAGGGCTACAATCATCAAAACAGCATGGTATTGGCAGAAAAACAGACACATAGACCAATGGAATAGAATTGAGAACCCAGAAATAAAACCACATAAATATGGACAGATAATTTTTGACAAAGAAGCTAAAAACATACAATGGAGCAAAGACAGCCTCTTCAATAAATGGTGCTGGGAGAATTGGATAGCCACGTGCAAAAGAATGAAACTGGACTGCTATTTGTCACCATGTACCAAAGTTAATTCAAAATGGATCAAAGACTTAAGCATAAGACCTGACACAATAAACTGCATAGAAGAAAACATAGGTACTAAACTTATGGACCTTGGGTTCAAAGAGCATTTTATGAACTTGACTCCAAAGGCAATGGAAGTAAAAGCTAAAATAAACGAATGGGACTATATGAAACTTAAAAGCTTCTGCACAGCAAAAGAAACCATTGACAAAATAAAGAGGCCACCAACTGAATGGGAGAAGATTTTTGCAAACAGCGCCTCCGATAAGGGGCTAGTATCCAGAATATACAAGGAACTCATGCAACTCAACAACAAAAAAACAAACAACCCAATTGAAAAATGGGCAGAGGACTTGAAGAGACATTTCTCCAAAGAGGACATACAAATGGCAAATAGACATATGAAAAAATGCTCAACATCACTAATCATCAGAGAAATGCAAATCAAAACCACAATGAGATATCACCTCACCCCAGTCAGAATGGCTATCATCAACAAGACAAACAATAACAAGTGTTGGAGAGGCTGTGGAGAAAAAGGAACCCTCATACACTGTTGGTGGGAATGCAGACTGGTGCAGCCGTTATGGAAGGCAGTGTGGAGGTTTCTCAAAGAATTACGAATAGAATTGCCATATGACCCAGCAATCCCTCTTCTGGGTATCTACCCAAAAAATCTGAAAACATTTAGAGATAAAGACACGTGTGCTCCAATGTTCATTGCAGCTTTGTTTACGGTGGCCAAGACATGGAAACAACCAAAATGTCCTTCGATAGATGAATGGATAAAGAAGCTGTGGTATATATACACAATGGAATACTATTTGGCAGTAAGAAAAGATGATATAGGAACATTTGTGACAACATGGATGGATCTTGAGAGAGTAATGCTGAGCGAAACAAGTCAGACAGAAAAAGCAGAGAACCATGTGATTTCACTGATATGTGGTATATAAACCAAGAACAACAAAAGAACAAGACAAACAAATGAGAAACAGAAACTCATAGACACAGACAATAGTTTAGTGGTTGCCAGAGGGTAACGGGGGCGGGGGGTGGGGGGTGGGAGATGAGGGTAAGGGGGATCGAATATATGGTGATGGAAAGAGAACTGACTTTGGGTGGTGAACACACAATGGGATTTATAGATGATGTAATACAGAATTGTACACCTGAAATCTATGTAATTTTACTAACAATTGTCACCCCAATAAATTTAATTAAAAAATAAATAAATAACCCTAACCTTAACACTAACTCTAATGCAAACCTAACCCTAACCTTAACCCAAAACCTAACTCTAACCCTAAACCTAACCCTAACCCTAACCCTAACGCAAACCTAACCCTAACCCTAACCCTAACCCTAACCCTAAACCTAACGCAAAACTAACACTACGCCTAATCCTAACCATAACCCTAACCCTAACCCTAACACTAACGCAAACCTAACGCTAACCCTAACCCTAACCCTACACTAAACCTAACCCTAAAACTTAACGTAAAACTAAACTCTATCCCTAACCCTAACCCTAACACTAAACTTTACCCTAAACCTTAATTTAACTCTAAACCCTAACCCTAAACCTAAACCTAACCCTAACGCCAACCTAAACCTAAACCTAACCCAAACCCTAACCCTAACCCTAACCCTAACCCTAAAACTAACCCTAACCCAAAAACTAACCCTAACCCTAACGCTAAACCTAACCCTAACCCTAACCCTAACGCAAACATAAACCTAAACCTAACCCTAACCCTAACCCAAACCCTAACTCTAACGCAAACCTAACCCCAAACCTAACCCTAACCCTAACGAAAACGTAACCCTACCCTTAACACTAACCCTAACCCTAACCCTAACCCTAACCCTAAATATAACCAGAACCCTAACCCTAAGGCAAACCTAACCCTATCGCTAACCCTAACCCTAACCCTAATGCAAACCTAAACCTAACCCTAATCTTAACCCTAACCATAACCCTAACCATAACACTAAACCTAACCCTAAAACTAAACTTAACCCTAAAGCCTACACCTAACCCTAACCCTAACCCTAAACCTAACCGTAAAACTAACCGTAACCCTAACACTAATTCTAACCATAACCCTAAACCTACCCCAAACACTAAACCTAAAACTAACCCTAACCCTGACACTAATCGTAACCATAACTCTCATCCTAACCCTAACGCTAAACCTAACCCACATCCTAAACTTAACCCTAAACCCTAAGCCTAACCCTAACGCAAACCTAAACCTAACGCTAACCCAAACCCTAACACTAACCCTAACCCTAACTCTAACCCTAAACCTAACCCTAACACTAACCCTAACGCAAACCTTACCCTAACCCTAACCCTAACCCTAACCCTAAGCCTAACGCATACCTAACCCTAACCCTAATCCTAACTATAACCCTAACGCTAACTTAACCCTAACCGTAACCCTAAACCCTAACCCTAACCCTAACCCTAACCCTAAACCTAACCCTAACCCTAACCCTAATACTAAACCTAACCCTAAACCTAAACTTAACCCTAAACCGTAACCATAATCCTAACCCTAACACAAACGAAACCCTAACCCTAGCCCTAACCCTAACCCTAACCCTAACCCTAACGCAAAGGTATCCATAACCATAACCCCAACAGTAACGAAACTTAACCCTAACCCTAACACTAAACCTAACCCTAACCCGAATCCTAATGCAAACCTAACACTAACCCTAACCCTAACCCTAACTTTAATACTAAAACTAACCCTAACATTAACCCTAACGCAAAACTAACCCTAAACGTAATCCTAACCCTAACCCTAACTGTAACGAAAACATAACCCTAACACTAACCCTAACCCTAATCCTAACCCTAAACCTAATCCTAACCCTAACACTATCCTTAACGCAAACGTAACCCTATCCCTAACCCTAACCATAAAACCCTAACGCTAATCCTAAACCGGACCCTAACCCTAACCGTAAACACTAGCACTAACCCTAACACTAACCCTAACGCAAACCCTAACCCTAACCCTAACCCTAAACCTAACCCGAACCTGAAACCGAATCAGAACCCGAACCCGAAACCGAACCATAACACAAACCCTTACCCTAAACCTAAAACTAAACCTAAACCTAACCCTAACTCTAACCCTACCCTAACCTAACCCTAAACCTAACCCTAACCCTAACCTAAACACTAAACCTAACCCTAACCTAACCCTAACCCTACCCTAACCCTAACCTAAGCCTATCTCTAAAACTAACCCTAACCCTAAACCTACACTAACCCTAACCCTAATGCAAACCTAATCCTAACCCTAACCCTAACGCAAACGTAACCCTAAACCTAACCCTAACCCTAACCCTAACAATAAACGTAACGGAACCCTAACCCTAACGCAACCTAAACCTAACCCTAACCCTAAACCTAATGCAAACCTCAAACTAAACCTAGCCCTAACCCTAACCCTAACCCTAACCCTAACACTAAACCTAACCCTAAAACTAAGTGAAACCTAAAGCCTAACCCTAACCCTACCCTAACCCTAACCCTAACCCTAACCCTAAACCTAACCTTAAAATTAACCCTGAGGAGGCGTGCCTGACTCACGCTGGGCCAGAGTCTTTTCTCTGTGACTTGGAATTAGGACTACGACTCTACACCCCAGTCTGAACCAAAGAGAGGCCCTTGAGACATCTCAGCATTCATCTAATACACTCCCGTTTGGGCTTAAGCTATCTGAAGTAGGTTTTTATTCCCAAAGCAGTCTTAACCAAAATATTATGGCTCTAAGAAAAGATTTCTGAGACTTCCGGAAAAATGGCGGAGTGAGGTGAGCCTCTGTAAAGCTCCCCTGGAATTTACAAAGAATCGAACAACAAAAACTCCACAAAGGACTCCCTGCACAGCAGACAAGCAACACGAAGAGGCCCACTACCGACTGAAATCACCTACAGGTGGGAGATTCGCGCGAGTGGAGGGAGGAGGAAAGGGAGAAGCGCGCGGAGACGGACCCGCGCGGGCGCAGGACTCAGACCCAGCTCAGTGCGCCGAGCTCGCTGCTTCCCGGAACTACCGCAGCTGCGGGAGATCGGACTGCTAGGGCTCCGCCAGGGCTCCACAGGGCTGAGGGGGCAGCATATAACACGGCTGAACCCAACGCTCACGGCAGAGACCTCGGAGAAAAGACTGAGGGAAAAAGGCTGAAAACAGTGGTTTAAGCCTGCACTGCCGAGCAGAGAACGGAGCCTTAGGCACTGAGACTAGCCGCCCCCTCCCTCCCCTCCCAGAGCTCGCCCCGCCCCCACCTGTCCGGTGCTAGAAGCGAAACAGTAGCAGTGTCAGATCAAAACAACAGAAAATTTGCTGTTTTGAGATCTGTGGACCGCAAATACAAATTCACAGCCCAACTAGTTCCAGCAAAGGGGAGAGAGCAGTGGAAGCAGGACCGACTGTGGTGGTGGTCGACGCCATTGCTCTGGGCCACCTCTCACAACTCACCCCGCCCCTGACCCCACCTATCTGGGCGGATCCCTGCAGGAGTAAACAGAACTGCTGAAATATACGGGCTCTGAATCAGCAGCTGGAAGAGCTTTCGAACATCAAAAGCTCTCCGCATACCCACCGGGACACTGCGCCCTGTGACCTAGACGAACTATTAACAGAAGAGAAGCCCGTCTCCCAGGGAATCCCCCCATTGCGTGAGAAGTTGGAATAGTGCAGAGAAAACATAGCACTACTGTGTGGGAGAAGAAAAATAAGTTGCAGTTGGAGAAATAATAAAACATTCTACCAACAAGTACTGGCAAACAAAAGAAAGACCGCTTTCTATCAACCTGTTGCAGAAGTCACTCCTGTAGATGTCTAGGAAGAGAAATAGTAAACCAGTAATCGCCATGAATAACCAAGGCAACAAGATAGCTCAGAAAGAAAGTGAAAAATCTCCAGAGAAGGCACTTAAAGATACAGAAATATGTGACTTAAATGACAGAGAATTCAAGATTGCAGTTCTGAAAAAACTCAACGAGATACAAGAAAACACAGATAGGCAGTTAAAGGAACTCAGAAACTCAATCAAAGAACAGCATGAACATTTTACGAAAGAGATTGAAATCTTAAAAAAGAACCAAATAGAATTTCTGGAGATTAAGAACTCAATAGAAGAAATTAAGAATGAAATAACCAGCTTAGGTAGTAGAGTTGACCAGATGGAGCAAAGAATCAGTGACATCGAAGATAGAAACCTGGAAATGACACAAATTGAAGAAGAAAGAGACTTGAGACTTAAAAGAAATGAAAGAACTCTACAAGAACTTTCTGACTCCATCAGAAAGAGCAATATAAGAATAATGGGCATACCAGAAGGAGAAGAAAGAGAGAAGGGAACAGAGAATATATTCAAACAAATTGTCGATGAGAACTTCCCAAATTTGTGGACAGAACTGGACCCTCGAATCCAAGAAGCAAATAGAACACCTAGTTACCTCAATTCCAACAGACCTTCTCCAAGGCACATTGTATTGAAGATGTCTAAAATCAACGACAAAGAAAGAATCCTCAAGGCAGCCAGGGAAAAGAAGACGGTAACTTACAAAGGAAAGCCCATTAGATTATCATCAGATTTTTCAGCAGAAACTCTACAAGCCAGGAGGGAGTGGAACCAAATATTCAAACTATTGAAAGAGAGAAACCATGAGCCAAGAATAATATATCCAGCAAAGATATCCTTTAGATATGAAGGAGGAATAAAGACCTTTCCAGACATACAGAAGCTGAGGGAATTTTCTAATACACGACCTGCACTACAAGAAATACTAAAGGAGGCCATTCGACCACCATCAACAGGGACAATTTGTGGCAAACAAAACTCAAAAAGGGGGAGAGTAAAGGCCTGAACCGGAATATGGGAATGGAGAAAGTAAGCGTGCTGAAGAAAATGGAATACTCTAAATATCAAACTTTCTTTTACATAAACTTAAGGGTAACCACTCAAAATAAATCCAGAATTGAAATACATACTGAAATAAAAAAAGAAACAGAGGGAAACATCATAGAATACCACCACACAGAAATAATAGACAACAACAAAAAGGCAAAGAAACAATGGAGACACAACCTTACCAGAAAACTAAGGATAGAATGACAGGAAATCCTCACATATCAATAATTACTCTAAATGTAAATGGACTGAACTCACCAATAAAAAGGCACAGAGTAGCAGATTGGATCAAAAAACTAAACCCAACCATATGCTGTCTCCAAGAGACACATCTCAGCTACAAGGACAAGCATAGACTCAAAGTGAAAGGGTGGAAATTGACACTCCAAGCAAATGGTACCCAGAGAAAATCAGGTGTAGCCATAATGATATCAGATGAAACAGATTTCAAGGTGAAAAAGATAACAAGAGACAAAGATGGACATTTCATAATGGTGAAGGGGACTGTACAACAAGAAGACATAACAGTCATCAATATTTATGCCCCCAATCAGGGAGCACCGAAATACACCAAGCAACTTCTAACAGAACTAAAGGGAGAAATTGACCAAAACACAATTATACTAGGGGACTTAAATACATCATTGACAGCTATGGATAGATCATCGAAACAGAAAATAAATAACGAAATAGTAGCCCTAAATGACACATTAGATGAAATGGACATAATTGACATTTATAGAGCACTTCATCCTAAAACATCAGACTACACGTTCTTTTCTAGTGTACATGGAACATTCTCAAGGATAGACCATATATTGGGACATAAAATCAGTCTCAACAAATTTAAGAAGATTGAAATCATACCATGCATATTCTCTGATCACAAGGCTTTGAAATTGGATATCAACTGTAAAAAGAAAGCGGGGAAAAACAAATACATGGAGACTAAACAACATACTTTTAAAGAAGGACTGGGTCAAAGAAGAAATTAGAGGAGAGATCAAAAGATACATTGAAACAAATGACAATGAAAATACATCCTACCAAAATTTTTGGGATGCAGCGAAAGCAGTTTTAAGAGGGAAATTTATCTCATTACAGGCCTATCTCAAGAAACAAGAAAACTCCCAAATAAATAACCTCATGTTACACCTTAAAGAACTAGAAAAAGAAGAACAAGTAAAACCCAAGGTCAGCAGAAGAAAGGAAATAACAAAAATTAGAGCAGAACTAAATGAAATAGAGAACAAAAAGACAATAGAAAAAATTAATATGACAAAGAGCTGGTTTTTTGAAAAGATTAACAAAATTGACAAACCCTTGGCTAGACTTACTAAGATAAAAAGAGAGAAGACACTGATTAACAAAATCAGAAACGTAAAAGGGGAAGTTATCACGGACACCACAGAAATACAAAGGATCATCCAAGAATACTATGAAGGACTATATGCCACCAAATTCAACAACCTAGAAGAAATGGACAAGTTCTTAGAAACATATAGCCTTCCAAGGCTGAACCATGAAGAACTGGAAAATCTAAACAGACCGATCACCAGTAACGAAATTGAATCAGTCATCCAAAACCTTCCCAAAAGCAAAAGTCCGGGACCAGATGGCTTCACTAGTGAATTCTACCAAACCTTCAAAGAGGATCTAATACCAATTCTGCACAAACTCTTCCAAAAAATTGAAGAAGAGACAGTACTCCCTAACTCATTTTATGAGGCCAACATTACCCTGATACCAAAACCTGGTAAGGACAGCACAAAAAAAGAAAACTACAGACCAATATCTCTAATGAATACCGATGCAAAAATCCTAAATAAAATTCTAGCAAATCGAATACAACAATGCATTAAAAAGATTATTCATCACGACCAAGTGGGGTTCATCCCCGGGGCACAAGGATGGTTCAACATACGCAAATCCATCAACGTGATACATCACATAAACAAAATAAAGGACAAAAATCATATGATTATATCAATTGATGCAGAAAAAGCATTTGACAAGATACAACATCCATTTATGATTAAAACACTTAATAAAATGGGTATAGAAGGAAAATACCTTAACATAATAAAGGCCATATATGACAAGCCCTCTGCTAATCTCATAATTAATGGAGAAAAACTGAAGCCCTTTGCTCTACGTTCAGGAACACGACAGGGATGTCCCCTATCACCTCTGCTTTTCAACATAGTGTTGGAAGTCCTTGCCAGAGCAATCAGGCAAGAGAAAGAAATAAAAGGCATCCAAATTGGGAATGAAGAAGTTAAATTATCACTCTTTGCAGACGACATGATGCTATATATAGAAAACCCTAAAGACTCCACCAAAAAGCTATTAGAAACAATCAACGAATACAGTAAAGTTGCCGGCTACAAAATCAACGCACAAAAGTCCATTGCATTCCTATATACTAACAATGAAATCTCAGAAAAAGAAATACAAAAAACAATTCCTTTTGCAATTGCAGCAAAAAGAATAAAATACCTAGGAATAAACTTAACCAAGGATGTGAAAGACCTATATGCTGAAAACTATAAGACTTTTTTGAAAGAAATTGAAGAAGACACAAAGAAATGGAAAGACATTCCGTGCTCATGGATTGGAAGAATCAACATAGTTAAAATGGCCATATTACCCAAAGCAATATACAGATTCAATGCAATCCCCATCAAAATCCCAATGGAATTTTTTAAAGAAATAGAACAAAAAATCATCAGATTTGTTTGGAACCACAAAAGACCCCGAATAGCCAAAGCAATCTTAAGGAAAAAGAACAATAATGGAGGTATCACACTTCCTGACTTTGGCTTGTACTACAGGGCTACAATCATCAAAACAGCATGGTATTGGCAGAAAAACAGACACATAGACCAATGGAATAGAATTGAGAACCCAGAAATAAAACCACATAAATATGGACAGATAATTTTTGACAAAGAAGCTAAAAACATACAATGGAGCAAAGACAGCCTCTTCAATAAATGGTGCTGGGAGAATTGGATAGCCACGTGCAAAAGAATGAAACTGGACTGCTATTTGTCACCATGTACCAAAGTTAATTCAAAATGGATCAAAGACTTAAGCATAAGACCTGACACAATAAACTGCATAGAAGAAAACATAGGTACTAAACTTATGGACCTTGGGTTCAAAGAGCATTTTATGAACTTGACTCCAAAGGCAATGGAAGTAAAAGCTAAAATAAACGAATGGGACTATATGAAACTTAAAAGCTTCTGCACAGCAAAAGAAACCATTGACAAAATAAAGAGGCCACCAACTGAATGGGAGAAGATTTTTGCAAACAGCGCCTCCGATAAGGGGCTAGTATCCAGAATATACAAGGAACTCATGCAACTCAACAACAAAAAAACAAACAACCCAATTGAAAAATGGGCAGAGGACTTGAAGAGACATTTCTCCAAAGAGGACATACAAATGGCAAATAGACATATGAAAAAATGCTCAACATCACTAATCATCAGAGAAATGCAAATCAAAACCACAATGAGATATCACCTCACCCCAGTCAGAATGGCTATCATCAACAAGACAAACAATAACAAGTGTTGGAGAGGCTGTGGAGAAAAAGGAACCCTCATACACTGTTGGTGGGAATGCAGACTGGTGCAGCCGTTATGGAAGGCAGTGTGGAGGTTTCTCAAAGAATTACGAATAGAATTGCCATATGACCCAGCAATCCCTCTTCTGGGTATCTACCCAAAAAATCTGAAAACATTTAGAGATAAAGACACGTGTGCTCCAATGTTCATTGCAGCTTTGTTTACGGTGGCCAAGACATGGAAACAACCAAAATGTCCTTCGATAGATGAATGGATAAAGAAGCTGTGGTATATATACACAATGGAATACTATTTGGCAGTAAGAAAAGATGATATAGGAACATTTGTGACAACATGGATGGATCTTGAGAGAGTAATGCTGAGCGAAACAAGTCAGACAGAAAAAGCAGAGAACCATGTGATTTCACTGATATGTGGTATATAAACCAAGAACAACAAAAGAACAAGACAAACAAATGAGAAACAGAAACTCATAGACACAGACAATAGTTTAGTGGTTGCCAGAGGGTAACGGGGGCGGGGGGTGGGGGGTGGGAGATGAGGGTAAGGGGGATCGAATATATGGTGATGGAAAGAGAACTGACTTTGGGTGGTGAACACACAATGGGATTTATAGATGATGTAATACAGAATTGTACACCTGAAATCTATGTAATTTACTAACAATTGTCACCCCAATAAATTTAATTAAAAAAAATAAATAAATAACCCTAACCTTAACACTAACTCTAATGCAAACCTAACCCTAACCTTAACCCTAAACCTAACTCTAACCCTAAACCTAACCCTAACCCTAACCCTAACGCAAACCTAACCCTAACCCTAACCCTAACCCTAACCCTAAACCTAACGCAAAACTAACACTACGCCTAATCCTAACCATAACCCTAACCCTAACCCTAACACTAACGCAAACCTAACGCTAACCCTAACCCTAACCCTACACTAAACCTAACCCTAAAACTTAACGTAAAACTAAACTCTATCCCTAACCCTAACCCTAACACTAAACTTTACCCTAAACCTTAATTTAACTCTAAACCCTAACCCTAAACCTAAACCTAACCCTAACGCCAACCTAAACCTAAACCTAACCCAAACCCTAACCCTAACCCTAACCCTAACCCTAAAACTAACCCTAACCCAAAAACTAACCCTAACCCTAACGCTAAACCTAACCCTAACCCTAACCCTAACGCAAACATAAACCTAAACCTAACCCTAACCCTAACCCAAACCCTAACTCTAACGCAAACCTAACCCCAAACCTAACCCTAACCCTAACGAAAACGTAACCCTACCCTTAACACTAACCCTAACCCTAACCCTAACCCTAACCCTAAATATAACCAGAACCCTAACCCTAAGGCAAACCTAACCCTATCGCTAACCCTAACCCTAACCCTAATGCAAACCTAAACCTAACCCTAATCTTAACCCTAACCATAACCCTAACCATAACACTAAACCTAACCCTAAAACTAAACTTAACCCTAAAGCCTACACCTAACCCTAACCCTAACCCTAAACCTAACCGTAAAACTAACCGTAACCCTAACACTAATTCTAACCATAACCCTAAACCTACCCCAAACACTAAACTAAACCTAAAACTAAGCCTAACCCTGACACTAATCGTAACCATAACTCTCATCCTAACCCTAACGCTAAACCTAACCCACATCCTAAACTTAACCCTAAACCCTAAGCCTAACCCTAAGGCAAACCTAAACCTAACGCTAACCCAAACCCTAACACTAACCCTAACCCTAACTCTAACCCTAAACCTAACCCTAACACTAACCCTAACGCAAACCTTACCCTAACCCTAACCCTAACCCTAACCCTAAGCCTAACGCATACCTAACCCTAACCCTAATCCTAACTATAACCCTAACGCTAACTTAACCCTAACCGTAACCCTAAACCCTAACCCTAACCCTAACCCTAACCCTAAACCTAACCCTAACCCTAACCCTAATACTAAACCTAACCCTAAACCTAAACTTAACCCTAAACCGTAACCATAATCCTAACCCTAACACAAACGAAACCCTAACCCTAGCCCTAACCCTAACCCTAACCCTAACCCTAACGCAAAGGTATCCATAACCATAACCCCAACAGTAACGAAACTTAACCCTAACCCTAACACTAAACCTAACCCTAACCCGAATCCTAATGCAAACCTAACACTAACCCTAACCCTAACCCTAACTTTAATACTAAAACTAACCCTAACATTAACCCTAACGCAAAACTAACCCTAAACCTAATCCTAACCCTAACCCTAACTGTAACGAAAACATAACCCTAACACTAACCCTAACCCTAATCCTAACCCTAAACCTAATCCTAACCCTAACACTATCCTTAACGCAAACGTAACCCTATCCCTAACCCTAACCATAAAACCCTAACGCTAATCCTAAACCGGACCCTAACCCTAACCGTAAACACTAGCACTAACCCTAACACTAACCCTAACGCAAACCCTAACCCTAACCCTAACCCTAAACCTAACCCGAACCTGAAACCGAATCAGAACCCGAACCCGAAACCGAACCATAACACAAACCCTTACCCTAAACCTAAAACTAAACCTAAACCTAACCCTAACTCTAACCCTACCCTAACCTAACCCTAAACCTAACCCTAACCCTAACCTAAACACTAAACCTAACCCTAACCTAACCCTAACCCTACCCTAACCCTAACCTAAGCCTATCTCTAAAACTAACCCTAACCGTAAACCTACACTAACCCTAACCCTAATGCAAACCTAATCCTAACCCTAACCCTAACGCAAACGTAACCCTAAACCTAACCCTAACCCTAACCCTAACAATAAACGTAACGGAACCCTAACCCTAACGCAACCTAAACCTAACCCTAACCCTAAACCTAATGCAAACCTCAAACTAAACCTAGCCCTAACCCTAACCCTAACCCTAACCCTAACACTAAACCTAACCCTAAAACTAAGTGAAACCTAAAGCCTAACCCTAACCCTAACCCTAACCCTAACCCTAAACCTAACCTTAAAATTAACCCTGAGGAGGCGTGCCTGACTCACGCTGGGCCAGAGTCTTTTCTCTGTGACTTGGAATTAGGACTACGACTCTACACCCCAGTCTGAACCAAAGAGAGGCCCTTGAGACATCTCAGCATTCATCTAATACACTCCCGTTTGGGCTTAAGCTATCTGAAGTAGGTTTTTATTCCCAAAGCAGTCTTAACCAAAATATTATGGCTCTAAGAAAAGATTTCTGAGACTTCCGGAAAAATGGCGGAGTGAGGTGAGCCTCTGTAAAGCTCCCCTGGAATTTACAAAGAATCGAACAACAAAAACTCCACAAAGGACTCCCTGCACAGCAGACAAGCAACACGAAGAGGCCCACTACCGACTGAAATCACCTACAGGTGGGAGATTCGCGCGAGTGGAGGGAGGAGGAAAGGGAGAAGCGCGCGGAGACGGACCCGCGCGGGCGCAGGACTCAGACCCAGCTCAGTGCGCCGAGCTCGCTGCTTCCCGGAACTACCGCAGCTGCGGGAGATCGGACTGCTAGGGCTCCGCCAGGGCTCCACAGGGCTGAGGGGGCAGCATATAACACGGCTGAACCCAACGCTCACGGCAGAGACCTCGGAGAAAAGACTGAGGGAAAAAGGCTGAAAACAGTGGTTTAAGCCTGCACTGCCGAGCAGAGAACGGAGCCTTAGGCACTGAGACTAGCCGCCCCCTCCCTCCCCTCCCAGAGCTCGCCCCGCCCCCACCTGTCCGGTGCTAGAAGCGAAACAGTAGCAGTGTCAGATCAAAACAACAGAAAATTTGCTGTTTTGAGATCTGTGGACCGCAAATACAAATTCACAGCCCAACTAGTTCCAGCAAAGGGGAGAGAGCAGTGGAAGCAGGACCGACTGTGGTGGTGGTCGACGCCATTGCTCTGGGCCACCTCTCACAACTCACCCCGCCCCTGACCCCACCTATCTGGGCGGATCCCTGCAGGAGTAAACAGAACTGCTGAAATATACGGGCTCTGAATCAGCAGCTGGAAGAGCTTTCGAACATCAAAAGCTCTCCGCATACCCACCGGGACACTGCGCCCTGTGACCTAGACGAACTATTAACAGAAGAGAAGCCCGTCTCCCAGGGAATCCCCCCATTGCGTGAGAAGTTGGAATAGTGCAGAGAAAACATAGCACTACTGTGTGGGAGAAGAAAAATAAGTTGCAGTTGGAGAAATAATAAAACATTCTACCAACAAGTACTGGCAAACAAAAGAAAGACCGCTTTCTATCAACCTGTTGCAGAAGTCACTCCTGTAGATGTCTAGGAAGAGAAATAGTAAACCAGTAATCGCCATGAATAACCAAGGCAACAAGATAGCTCAGAAAGAAAGTGAAAAATCTCCAGAGAAGGCACTTAAAGATACAGAAATATGTGACTTAAATGACAGAGAATTCAAGATTGCAGTTCTGAAAAAACTCAACGAGATACAAGAAAACACAGATAGGCAGTTAAAGGAACTCAGAAACTCAATCAAAGAACAGCATGAACATTTTACGAAAGAGATTGAAATCTTAAAAAAGAACCAAATAGAATTTCTGGAGATTAAGAACTCAATAGAAGAAATTAAGAATGAAATAACCAGCTTAGGTAGTAGAGTTGACCAGATGGAGCAAAGAATCAGTGACATCGAAGATAGAAACCTGGAAATGACACAAATTGAAGAAGAAAGAGACTTGAGACTTAAAAGAAATGAAAGAACTCTACAAGAACTTTCTGACTCCATCAGAAAGAGCAATATAAGAATAATGGGCATACCAGAAGGAGAAGAAAGAGAGAAGGGAACAGAGAATATATTCAAACAAATTGTCGATGAGAACTTCCCAAATTTGTGGACAGAACTGGACCCTCGAATCCAAGAAGCAAATAGAACACCTAGTTACCTCAATTCCAACAGACCTTCTCCAAGGCACATTGTATTGAAGATGTCTAAAATCAACGACAAAGAAAGAATCCTCAAGGCAGCCAGGGAAAAGAAGACGGTAACTTACAAAGGAAAGCCCATTAGATTATCATCAGATTTTTCAGCAGAAACTCTACAAGCCAGGAGGGAGTGGAACCAAATATTCAAACTATTGAAAGAGAGAAACCATGAGCCAAGAATAATATATCCAGCAAAGATATCCTTTAGATATGAAGGAGGAATAAAGACCTTTCCAGACATACAGAAGCTGAGGGAATTTTCTAATACACGACCTGCACTACAAGAAATACTAAAGGAGGCCATTCGACCACCATCAACAGGGACAATTTGTGGCAAACAAAACTCAAAAAGGGGGAGAGTAAAGGCCTGAACCGGAATATGGGAATGGAGAAAGTAAGCGTGCTGAAGAAAATGGAATACTCTAAATATCAAACTTTCTTTTACATAAACTTAAGGGTAACCACTCAAAATAAATCCAGAATTGAAATACATACTGAAATAAAAAAAGAAACAGAGGGAAACATCATAGAATACCACCACACAGAAATAATAGACAACAACAAAAAGGCAAAGAAACAATGGAGACACAACCTTACCAGAAAACTAAGGATAGAATGACAGGAAATCCTCACATATCAATAATTACTCTAAATGTAAATGGACTGAACTCACCAATAAAAAGGCACAGAGTAGCAGATTGGATCAAAAAACTAAACCCAACCATATGCTGTCTCCAAGAGACACATCTCAGCTACAAGGACAAGCATAGACTCAAAGTGAAAGGGTGGAAATTGACACTCCAAGCAAATGGTACCCAGAGAAAATCAGGTGTAGCCATAATGATATCAGATGAAACAGATTTCAAGGTGAAAAAGATAACAAGAGACAAAGATGGACATTTCATAATGGTGAAGGGGACTGTACAACAAGAAGACATAACAGTCATCAATATTTATGCCCCCAATCAGGGAGCACCGAAATACACCAAGCAACTTCTAACAGAACTAAAGGGAGAAATTGACCAAAACACAATTATACTAGGGGACTTAAATACATCATTGACAGCTATGGATAGATCATCGAAACAGAAAATAAATAACGAAATAGTAGCCCTAAATGACACATTAGATGAAATGGACATAATTGACATTTATAGAGCACTTCATCCTAAAACATCAGACTACACGTTCTTTTCTAGTGTACATGGAACATTCTCAAGGATAGACCATATATTGGGACATAAAATCAGTCTCAACAAATTTAAGAAGATTGAAATCATACCATGCATATTCTCTGATCACAAGGCTTTGAAATTGGATATCAACTGTAAAAAGAAAGCGGGGAAAAACAAATACATGGAGACTAAACAACATACTTTTAAAGAAGGACTGGGTCAAAGAAGAAATTAGAGGAGAGATCAAAAGATACATTGAAACAAATGACAATGAAAATACATCCTACCAAAATTTTTGGGATGCAGCGAAAGCAGTTTTAAGAGGGAAATTTATCTCATTACAGGCCTATCTCAAGAAACAAGAAAACTCCCAAATAAATAACCTCATGTTACACCTTAAAGAACTAGAAAAAGAAGAACAAGTAAAACCCAAGGTCAGCAGAAGAAAGGAAATAACAAAAATTAGAGCAGAACTAAATGAAATAGAGAACAAAAAGACAATAGAAAAAATTAATATGACAAAGAGCTGGTTTTTTGAAAAGATTAACAAAATTGACAAACCCTTGGCTAGACTTACTAAGATAAAAAGAGAGAAGACACTGATTAACAAAATCAGAAACGTAAAAGGGGAAGTTATCACGGACACCACAGAAATACAAAGGATCATCCAAGAATACTATGAAGGACTATATGCCACCAAATTCAACAACCTAGAAGAAATGGACAAGTTCTTAGAAACATATAGCCTTCCAAGGCTGAACCATGAAGAACTGGAAAATCTAAACAGACCGATCACCAGTAACGAAATTGAATCAGTCATCCAAAACCTTCCCAAAAGCAAAAGTCCGGGACCAGATGGCTTCACTAGTGAATTCTACCAAACCTTCAAAGAGGATCTAATACCAATTCTGCACAAACTCTTCCACAAAATTGAAGAAGAGACAGTACTCCCTAACTCATTTTATGAGGCCAACATTACCCTGATACCAAAACCTGGTAAGGACAGCACAAAAAAAGAAAACTACAGACCAATATCTCTAATGAATACCGATGCAAAAATCCTAAATAAAATTCTAGCAAATCGAATACAACAATGCATTAAAAAGATTATTCATCACGACCAAGTGGGGTTCATCCCCGGGGCACAAGGATGGTTCAACATACGCAAATCCATCAACGTGATACATCACATAAACAAAATAAAGGACAAAAATCATATGATTATATCAATTGATGCAGAAAAAGCATTTGACAAGATACAACATCCATTTATGATTAAAACACTTAATAAAATGGGTATAGAAGGAAAATACCTTAACATAATAAAGGCCATATATGACAAGCCCTCTGCTAATCTCATAATTAATGGAGAAAAACTGAAGCCCTTTGCTCTACGTTCAGGAACACGACAGGGATGTCCCCTATCACCTCTGCTTTTCAACATAGTGTTGGAAGTCCTTGCCAGAGCAATCAGGCAAGAGAAAGAAATAAAAGGCATCCAAATTGGGAATGAAGAAGTTAAATTATCACTCTTTGCAGACGACATGATGCTATATATAGAAAACCCTAAAGACTCCACCAAAAAGCTATTAGAAACAATCAACGAATACAGTAAAGTTGCCGGCTACAAAATCAACGCACAAAAGTCCATTGCATTCCTATATACTAACAATGAAATCTCAGAAAAAGAAATACAAAAAACAATTCCTTTTGCAATTGCAGCAAAAAGAATAAAATACCTAGGAATAAACTTAACCAAGGATGTGAAAGACCTATATGCTGAAAACTATAAGACTTTTTTGAAAGAAATTGAAGAAGACACAAAGAAATGGAAAGACATTCCGTGCTCATGGATTGGAAGAATCAACATAGTTAAAATGGCCATATTACCCAAAGCAATATACAGATTCAATGCAATCCCCATCAAAATCCCAATGGAATTTTTTAAAGAAATAGAACAAAAAATCATCAGATTTGTTTGGAACCACAAAAGACCCCGAATAGCCAAAGCAATCTTAAGGAAAAAGAACAATAATGGAGGTATCACACTTCCTGACTTTGGCTTGTACTACAGGGCTACAATCATCAAAACAGCATGGTATTGGCAGAAAAACAGACACATAGACCAATGGAATAGAATTGAGAACCCAGAAATAAAACCACATAAATATGGACAGATAATTTTTGACAAAGAAGCTAAAAACATACAATGGAGCAAAGACAGCCTCTTCAATAAATGGTGCTGGGAGAATTGGATAGCCACGTGCAAAAGAATGAAACTGGACTGCTATTTGTCACCATGTACCAAAGTTAATTCAAAATGGATCAAAGACTTAAGCATAAGACCTGACACAATAAACTGCATAGAAGAAAACATAGGTACTAAACTTATGGACCTTGGGTTCAAAGAGCATTTTATGAACTTGACTCCAAAGGCAATGGAAGTAAAAGCTAAAATAAACGAATGGGACTATATGAAACTTAAAAGCTTCTGCACAGCAAAAGAAACCATTGACAAAATAAAGAGGCCACCAACTGAATGGGAGAAGATTTTTGCAAACAGCGCCTCCGATAAGGGGCTAGTATCCAGAATATACAAGGAACTCATGCAACTCAACAACAAAAAAACAAACAACCCAATTGAAAAATGGGCAGAGGACTTGAAGAGACATTTCTCCAAAGAGGACATACAAATGGCAAATAGACATATGAAAAAATGCTCAACATCACTAATCATCAGAGAAATGCAAATCAAAACCACAATGAGATATCACCTCACCCCAGTCAGAATGGCTATCATCAACAAGACAAACAATAACAAGTGTTGGAGAGGCTGTGGAGAAAAAGGAACCCTCATACACTGTTGGTGGGAATGCAGACTGGTGCAGCCGTTATGGAAGGCAGTGTGGAGGTTTCTCAAAGAATTACGAATAGAATTGCCATATGACCCAGCAATCCCTCTTCTGGGTATCTACCCAAAAAATCTGAAAACATTTAGAGATAAAGACACGTGTGCTCCAATGTTCATTGCAGCTTTGTTTACGGTGGCCAAGACATGGAAACAACCAAAATGTCCTTCGATAGATGAATGGATAAAGAAGCTGTGGTATATATACACAATGGAATACTATTTGGCAGTAAGAAAAGATGATATAGGAACATTTGTGACAACATGGATGGATCTTGAGAGAGTAATGCTGAGCGAAACAAGTCAGACAGAAAAAGCAGAGAACCATGTGATTTCACTGATATGTGGTATATAAACCAAGAACAACAAAAGAACAAGACAAACAAATGAGAAACAGAAACTCATAGACACAGACAATAGTTTAGTGGTTGCCAGAGGGTAACGGGGGCGGGGGGTGGGGGGTGGGAGATGAGGGTAAGGGGGATCGAATATATGGTGATGGAAAGAGAACTGACTTTGGGTGGTGAACACACAATGGGATTTATAGATGATGTAATACAGAATTGTACACCTGAAATCTATGTAATTTACTAACAATTGTCACCCCAATAAATTTAATTAAAAAAAATAAATAAATAACCCTAACCTTAACACTAACTCTAATGCAAACCTAACCCTAACCTTAACCCTAAACCTAACTCTAACCCTAAACCTAACCCTAACCCTAACCCTAACGCAAACCTAACCCTAACCCTAACCCTAACCCTAACCCTAAACCTAACGCAAAACTAACACTACGCCTAATCCTAACCATAACCCTAACCCTAACCCTAACACTAACGCAAACCTAACGCTAACCCTAACCCTAACCCTACACTAAACCTAACCCTAAAACTTAACGTAAAACTAAACTCTATCCCTAACCCTAACCCTAACACTAAACTTTACCCTAAACCTTAATTTAACTCTAAACCCTAACCCTAAACCTAAACCTAACCCTAACGCCAACCTAAACCTAAACCTAACCCAAACCCTAACCCTAACCCTAACCCTAACCCTAAAACTAACCCTAACCCAAAAACTAACCCTAACCCTAACGCTAAACCTAACCCTAACCCTAACCCTAACGCAAACATAAACCTAAACCTAACCCTAACCCTAACCCAAACCCTAACTCTAACGCAAACCTAACCCCAAACCTAACCCTAACCCTAACGAAAACGTAACCCTACCCTTAACACTAACCCTAACCCTAACCCTAACCCTAACCCTAAATATAACCAGAACCCTAACCCTAAGGCAAACCTAACCCTATCGCTAACCCTAACCCTAACCCTAATGCAAACCTAAACCTAACCCTAATCTTAACCCTAACCATAACCCTAACCATAACACTAAACCTAACCCTAAAACTAAACTTAACCCTAAAGCCTACACCTAACCCTAACCCTAACCCTAAACCTAACCGTAAAACTAACCGTAACCCTAACACTAATTCTAACCATAACCCTAAACCTACCCCAAACACTAAACTAAACCTAAAACTAACCCTAACCCTGACACTAATCGTAACCATAACTCTCATCCTAACCCTAACGCTAAACCTAACCCACATCCTAAACTTAACCCTAAACCCTAAGCCTAACCCTAAGGCAAACCTAAACCTAACGCTAACCCAAACCCTAACACTAACCCTAACCCTAACTCTAACCCTAAACCTAACCCTAACACTAACCCTAACGCAAACCTTACCCTAACCCTAACCCTAACCCTAACCCTAAGCCTAACGCATACCTAACCCTAACCCTAATCCTAACTATAACCCTAACGCTAACTTAACCCTAACCGTAACCCTAAACCCTAACCCTAACCCTAACCCTAACCCTAAACCTAACCCTAACCCTAACCCTAATACTAAACCTAACCCTAAACCTAAACTTAACCCTAAACCGTAACCATAATCCTAACCCTAACACAAACGAAACCCTAACCCTAGCCCTAACCCTAACCCTAACCCTAACCCTAACGCAAAGGTATCCATAACCATAACCCCAACAGTAACGAAACTTAACCCTAACCCTAACACTAAACCTAACCCTAACCCGAATCCTAATGCAAACCTAACACTAACCCTAACCCTAACCCTAACTTTAATACTAAAACTAACCCTAACATTAACCCTAACGCAAAACTAACCCTAAACCTAATCCTAACCCTAACCCTAACTGTAACGAAAACATAACCCTAACACTAACCCTAACCCTAATCCTAACCCTAAACCTAATCCTAACCCTAACACTATCCTTAACGCAAACGTAACCCTATCCCTAACCCTAACCATAAAACCCTAACGCTAATCCTAAACCGGACCCTAACCCTAACCGTAAACACTAGCACTAACCCTAACACTAACCCTAACGCAAACCCTAACCCTAACCCTAACCCTAAACCTAACCCGAACCTGAAACCGAATCAGAACCCGAACCCGAAACCGAACCATAACACAAACCCTTACCCTAAACCTAAAACTAAACCTAAACCTAACCCTAACTCTAACCCTACCCTAACCTAACCCTAAACCTAACCCTAACCCTAACCTAAACACTAAACCTAACCCTAACCTAACCCTAACCCTACCCTAACCCTAACCTAAGCCTATCTCTAAAACTAACCCTAACCGTAAACCTACACTAACCCTAACCCTAATGCAAACCTAATCCTAACCCTAACCCTAACGCAAACGTAACCCTAAACCTAACCCTAACCCTAACCCTAACAATAAACGTAACGGAACCCTAACCCTAACGCAACCTAAACCTAACCCTAACCCTAAACCTAATGCAAACCTCAAACTAAACCTAGCCCTAACCCTAACCCTAACCCTAACCCTAACACTAAACCTAACCCTAAAACTAAGTGAAACCTAAAGCCTAACCCTAACCCTAACCCTAACCCTAACCCTAAACCTAACCTTAAAATTAACCCTGAGGAGGCGTGCCTGACTCACGCTGGGCCAGAGTCTTTTCTCTGTGACTTGGAATTAGGACTACGACTCTACACCCCAGTCTGAACCAAAGAGAGGCCCTTGAGACATCTCAGCATTCATCTAATACACTCCCGTTTGGGCTTAAGCTATCTGAAGTAGGTTTTTATTCCCAAAGCAGTCTTAACCAAAATATTATGGCTCTAAGAAAAGATTTCTGAGACTTCCGGAAAAATGGCGGAGTGAGGTGAGCCTCTGTAAAGCTCCCCTGGAATTTACAAAGAATCGAACAACAAAAACTCCACAAAGGACTCCCTGCACAGCAGACAAGCAACACGAAGAGGCCCACTACCGACTGAAATCACCTACAGGTGGGAGATTCGCGCGAGTGGAGGGAGGAGGAAAGGGAGAAGCGCGCGGAGACGGACCCGCGCGGGCGCAGGACTCAGACCCAGCTCAGTGCGCCGAGCTCGCTGCTTCCCGGAACTACCGCAGCTGCGGGAGATCGGACTGCTAGGGCTCCGCCAGGGCTCCACAGGGCTGAGGGGGCAGCATATAACACGGCTGAACCCAACGCTCACGGCAGAGACCTCGGAGAAAAGACTGAGGGAAAAAGGCTGAAAACAGTGGTTTAAGCCTGCACTGCCGAGCAGAGAACGGAGCCTTAGGCACTGAGACTAGCCGCCCCCTCCCTCCCCTCCCAGAGCTCGCCCCGCCCCCACCTGTCCGGTGCTAGAAGCGAAACAGTAGCAGTGTCAGATCAAAACAACAGAAAATTTGCTGTTTTGAGATCTGTGGACCGCAAATACAAATTCACAGCCCAACTAGTTCCAGCAAAGGGGAGAGAGCAGTGGAAGCAGGACCGACTGTGGTGGTGGTCGACGCCATTGCTCTGGGCCACCTCTCACAACTCACCCCGCCCCTGACCCCACCTATCTGGGCGGATCCCTGCAGGAGTAAACAGAACTGCTGAAATATACGGGCTCTGAATCAGCAGCTGGAAGAGCTTTCGAACATCAAAAGCTCTCCGCATACCCACCGGGACACTGCGCCCTGTGACCTAGACGAACTATTAACAGAAGAGAAGCCCGTCTCCCAGGGAATCCCCCCATTGCGTGAGAAGTTGGAATAGTGCAGAGAAAACATAGCACTACTGTGTGGGAGAAGAAAAATAAGTTGCAGTTGGAGAAATAATAAAACATTCTACCAACAAGTACTGGCAAACAAAAGAAAGACCGCTTTCTATCAACCTGTTGCAGAAGTCACTCCTGTAGATGTCTAGGAAGAGAAATAGTAAACCAGTAATCGCCATGAATAACCAAGGCAACAAGATAGCTCAGAAAGAAAGTGAAAAATCTCCAGAGAAGGCACTTAAAGATACAGAAATATGTGACTTAAATGACAGAGAATTCAAGATTGCAGTTCTGAAAAAACTCAACGAGATACAAGAAAACACAGATAGGCAGTTAAAGGAACTCAGAAACTCAATCAAAGAACAGCATGAACATTTTACGAAAGAGATTGAAATCTTAAAAAAGAACCAAATAGAATTTCTGGAGATTAAGAACTCAATAGAAGAAATTAAGAATGAAATAACCAGCTTAGGTAGTAGAGTTGACCAGATGGAGCAAAGAATCAGTGACATCGAAGATAGAAACCTGGAAATGACACAAATTGAAGAAGAAAGAGACTTGAGACTTAAAAGAAATGAAAGAACTCTACAAGAACTTTCTGACTCCATCAGAAAGAGCAATATAAGAATAATGGGCATACCAGAAGGAGAAGAAAGAGAGAAGGGAACAGAGAATATATTCAAACAAATTGTCGATGAGAACTTCCCAAATTTGTGGACAGAACTGGACCCTCGAATCCAAGAAGCAAATAGAACACCTAGTTACCTCAATTCCAACAGACCTTCTCCAAGGCACATTGTATTGAAGATGTCTAAAATCAACGACAAAGAAAGAATCCTCAAGGCAGCCAGGGAAAAGAAGACGGTAACTTACAAAGGAAAGCCCATTAGATTATCATCAGATTTTTCAGCAGAAACTCTACAAGCCAGGAGGGAGTGGAACCAAATATTCAAACTATTGAAAGAGAGAAACCATGAGCCAAGAATAATATATCCAGCAAAGATATCCTTTAGATATGAAGGAGGAATAAAGACCTTTCCAGACATACAGAAGCTGAGGGAATTTTCTAATACACGACCTGCACTACAAGAAATACTAAAGGAGGCCATTCGACCACCATCAACAGGGACAATTTGTGGCAAACAAAACTCAAAAAGGGGGAGAGTAAAGGCCTGAACCGGAATATGGGAATGGAGAAAGTAAGCGTGCTGAAGAAAATGGAATACTCTAAATATCAAACTTTCTTTTACATAAACTTAAGGGTAACCACTCAAAATAAATCCAGAATTGAAATACATACTGAAATAAAAAAAGAAACAGAGGGAAACATCATAGAATACCACCACACAGAAATAATAGACAACAACAAAAAGGCAAAGAAACAATGGAGACACAACCTTACCAGAAAACTAAGGATAGAATGACAGGAAATCCTCACATATCAATAATTACTCTAAATGTAAATGGACTGAACTCACCAATAAAAAGGCACAGAGTAGCAGATTGGATCAAAAAACTAAACCCAACCATATGCTGTCTCCAAGAGACACATCTCAGCTACAAGGACAAGCATAGACTCAAAGTGAAAGGGTGGAAATTGACACTCCAAGCAAATGGTACCCAGAGAAAATCAGGTGTAGCCATAATGATATCAGATGAAACAGATTTCAAGGTGAAAAAGATAACAAGAGACAAAGATGGACATTTCATAATGGTGAAGGGGACTGTACAACAAGAAGACATAACAGTCATCAATATTTATGCCCCCAATCAGGGAGCACCGAAATACACCAAGCAACTTCTAACAGAACTAAAGGGAGAAATTGACCAAAACACAATTATACTAGGGGACTTAAATACATCATTGACAGCTATGGATAGATCATCGAAACAGAAAATAAATAACGAAATAGTAGCCCTAAATGACACATTAGATGAAATGGACATAATTGACATTTATAGAGCACTTCATCCTAAAACATCAGACTACACATTCTTTTCTAGTGTACATGGAACATTCTCAAGGATAGACCATATATTGGGACATAAAATCAGTCTCAACAAATTTAAGAAGATTGAAATCATACCATGCATATTCTCTGATCACAAGGCTTTGAAATTGGATATCAACTGTAAAAAGAAAGCGGGGAAAAACAAATACATGGAGACTAAACAACATACTTTTAAAGAAGGACTGGGTCAAAGAAGAAATTAGAGGAGAGATCAAAAGATACATTGAAACAAATGACAATGAAAATACATCCTACCAAAATTTTTGGGATGCAGCGAAAGCAGTTTTAAGAGGGAAATTTATCTCATTACAGGCCTATCTCAAGAAACAAGAAAACTCCCAAATAAATAACCTCATGTTACACCTTAAAGAACTAGAAAAAGAAGAACAAGTAAAACCCAAGGTCAGCAGAAGAAAGGAAATAACAAAAATTAGAGCAGAACTAAATGAAATAGAGAACAAAAAGACAATAGAAAAAATTAATATGACAAAGAGCTGGTTTTTTGAAAAGATTAACAAAATTGACAAACCCTTGGCTAGACTTACTAAGATAAAAAGAGAGAAGACACTGATTAACAAAATCAGAAACGTAAAAGGGGAAGTTATCACGGACACCACAGAAATACAAAGGATCATCCAAGAATACTATGAAGGACTATATGCCACCAAATTCAACAACCTAGAAGAAATGGACAAGTTCTTAGAAACATATAGCCTTCCAAGGCTGAACCATGAAGAACTGGAAAATCTAAACAGACCGATCACCAGTAACGAAATTGAATCAGTCATCCAAAACCTTCCCAAAAGCAAAAGTCCGGGACCAGATGGCTTCACTAGTGAATTCTACCAAACCTTCAAAGAGGATCTAATACCAATTCTGCACAAACTCTTCCAAAAAATTGAAGAAGAGACAGTACTCCCTAACTCATTTTATGAGGCCAACATTACCCTGATACCAAAACCTGGTAAGGACAGCACAAAAAAAGAAAACTACAGACCAATATCTCTAATGAATACCGATGCAAAAATCCTAAATAAAATTCTAGCAAATCGAATACAACAATGCATTAAAAAGATTATTCATCACGACCAAGTGGGGTTCATCCCCGGGGCACAAGGATGGTTCAACATACGCAAATCCATCAACGTGATACATCACATAAACAAAATAAAGGACAAAAATCATATGATTATATCAATTGATGCAGAAAAAGCATTTGACAAGATACAACATCCATTTATGATTAAAACACTTAATAAAATGGGTATAGAAGGAAAATACCTTAACATAATAAAGGCCATATATGACAAGCCCTCTGCTAATCTCATAATTAATGGAGAAAAACTGAAGCCCTTTGCTCTACGTTCAGGAACACGACAGGGATGTCCCCTATCACCTCTGCTTTTCAACATAGTGTTGGAAGTCCTTGCCAGAGCAATCAGGCAAGAGAAAGAAATAAAAGGCATCCAAATTGGGAATGAAGAAGTTAAATTATCACTCTTTGCAGACGACATGATGCTATATATAGAAAACCCTAAAGACTCCACCAAAAAGCTATTAGAAACAATCAACGAATACAGTAAAGTTGCCGGCTACAAAATCAACGCACAAAAGTCCATTGCATTCCTATATACTAACAATGAAATCTCAGAAAAAGAAATACAAAAAACAATTCCTTTTGCAATTGCAGCAAAAAGAATAAAATACCTAGGAATAAACTTAACCAAGGATGTGAAAGACCTATATGCTGAAAACTATAAGACTTTTTTGAAAGAAATTGAAGAAGACACAAAGAAATGGAAAGACATTCCGTGCTCATGGATTGGAAGAATCAACATAGTTAAAATGGCCATATTACCCAAAGCAATATACAGATTCAATGCAATCCCCATCAAAATCCCAATGGAATTTTTTAAAGAAATAGAACAAAAAATCATCAGATTTGTTTGGAACCACAAAAGACCCCGAATAGCCAAAGCAATCTTAAGGAAAAAGAACAATAATGGAGGTATCACACTTCCTGACTTTGGCTTGTACTACAGGGCTACAATCATCAAAACAGCATGGTATTGGCAGAAAAACAGACACATAGACCAATGGAATAGAATTGAGAACCCAGAAATAAAACCACATAAATATGGACAGATAATTTTTGACAAAGAAGCTAAAAACATACAATGGAGCAAAGACAGCCTCTTCAATAAATGGTGCTGGGAGAATTGGATAGCCACGTGCAAAAGAATGAAACTGGACTGCTATTTGTCACCATGTACCAAAGTTAATTCAAAATGGATCAAAGACTTAAGCATAAGACCTGACACAATAAACTGCATAGAAGAAAACATAGGTACTAAACTTATGGACCTTGGGTTCAAAGAGCATTTTATGAACTTGACTCCAAAGGCAATGGAAGTAAAAGCTAAAATAAACGAATGGGACTATATGAAACTTAAAAGCTTCTGCACAGCAAAAGAAACCATTGACAAAATAAAGAGGCCACCAACTGAATGGGAGAAGATTTTTGCAAACAGCGCCTCCGATAAGGGGCTAGTATCCAGAATATACAAGGAACTCATGCAACTCAACAACAAAAAAACAAACAACCCAATTGAAAAATGGGCAGAGGACTTGAAGAGACATTTCTCCAAAGAGGACATACAAATGGCAAATAGACATATGAAAAAATGCTCAACATCACTAATCATCAGAGAAATGCAAATCAAAACCACAATGAGATATCACCTCACCCCAGTCAGAATGGCTATCATCAACAAGACAAACAATAACAAGTGTTGGAGAGGCTGTGGAGAAAAAGGAACCCTCATACACTGTTGGTGGGAATGCAGACTGGTGCAGCCGTTATGGAAGGCAGTGTGGAGGTTTCTCAAAGAATTACGAATAGAATTGCCATATGACCCAGCAATCCCTCTTCTGGGTATCTACCCAAAAAATCTGAAAACATTTAGAGATAAAGACACGTGTGCTCCAATGTTCATTGCAGCTTTGTTTACGGTGGCCAAGACATGGAAACAACCAAAATGTCCTTCGATAGATGAATGGATAAAGAAGCTGTGGTATATATACACAATGGAATACTATTTGGCAGTAAGAAAAGATGATATAGGAACATTTGTGACAACATGGATGGATCTTGAGAGAGTAATGCTGAGCGAAACAAGTCAGACAGAAAAAGCAGAGAACCATGTGATTTCACTGATATGTGGTATATAAACCAAGAACAACAAAAGAACAAGACAAACAAATGAGAAACAGAAACTCATAGACACAGACAATAGTTTAGTGGTTGCCAGAGGGTAACGGGGGCGGGGGGTGGGGGGTGGGAGATGAGGGTAAGGGGGATCGAATATATGGTGATGGAAAGAGAACTGACTTTGGGTGGTGAACACACAATGGGATTTATAGATGATGTAATACAGAATTGTACACCTGAAATCTATGTAATTTTACTAACAATTGTCACCCCAATAAATTTAATTAAAAAAAATAAATAAATAACCCTAACCTTAACACTAACTCTAATGCAAACCTAACCCTAACCTTAACCCTAAACCTAACTCTAACCCTAAACCTAACCCTAACCCTAACCCTAACGCAAACCTAACCCTAACCCTAACCCTAACCCTAACCCTAAACCTAACGCAAAACTAACACTACGCCTAATCCTAACCATAACCCTAACCCTAACCCTAACACTAACGCAAACCTAACGCTAACCCTAACCCTAACCCTACACTAAACCTAACCCTAAAACTTAACGTAAAACAAAACTCTATCCCTAACCCTAACCCTAACACTAAACTTTACCCTAAACCTTAATTTAACTCTAAACCCTAACCCTAAACCTAAACCTAACCCTAACGCCAACCTAAACCTAAACCTAACCCAAACCCTAACCCTAACCCTAACCCTAACCCTAAAACTAACCCTAACCCAAAAACTAACCCTAACCCTAACGCTAAACCTAACCCTAACCCTAACCCTAACGCAAACATAAACCTAAACCTAACCCTAACCCTAACCCAAACCCTAACTCTAACGCAAACCTAACCCCAAACCTAACCCTAACCCTAACGAAAACGTAACCCTAACCTTAACACTAACCCTAACCCTAACCCTAACCCTAACCCTAAATATAACCAGAACCCTAACCCTAAGGCAAACCTAACCCTATCGCTAACCCTAACCCTAACCCTAATGCAAACCTAAACCTAACCCTAATCTTAACCCTAACCATAACCCTAACCATAACACTAAACCTAACCCTAAAACTAAACTTAACCCTAAAGCCTACACCTAACCCTAACCCTAACCCTAAACCTAACCGTAAAACTAACCGTAACCCTAACACTAATTCTAACCATAACCCTAAACCTACCCCAAACACTAAACTAAACCTAAAACTAACCCTAACCCTGACACTAATCGTAACCATAACTCTCATTCTAACCCTAACGCTAAACCTAACCCACATCCTAAACTTAACCCTAAACCCTAAGCCTAACCCTAAGGCAAACCTAAACCTAACGCTAACCCAAACCCTAACACTAACCCTAACCCTAACTCTAACCCTAAACCTAACCCTAACAGTAACCCTAACGCAAACCTTACCCTAACCCTAACCCTAACCCTAAGCCTAACGCATACCTAACCCTAACCCTAATCCTAACTATAACCCTAACGCTAACTTAACCCTAACCGTAACCCTAAACCCTAACCCTAACCCTAACCCTAACCCTAAACCTAACCCTAACCCTAACCCTAATACTAAACCTAACCCTAAACCTAAACTTAACCCTAAACCGTAACCATAATCCTAACCCTAACACAAACGAAACCCTAACCCTAGCCCTAACCCTAACCCTAACCCTAACCCTAACGCAAAGGTATCCATAACCATAACCCCAACAGTAACGAAACTTAACCCTAACCCTAACACTAAACCTAACCCTAACCCTAATCCTAATGCAAACCTAACACTAACCCTAACCCTAACCCTAACTTTAATACTAAAACTAACCCTAACATTAACCCTAACGCAAAACTAACCCTAAACCTAATCCTAACCCTAACCCTAACCGTAACGAAAACATAACCCTAACACTAACCCTAACCCTAATCCTAACCCTAAACCTAATCCTAACCCTAACACTATCCTTAACGCAAACGTAACCCTATCCCTAACCCTAACCATAAAACCCTAACGCTAATCCTAAACCGGACCCTAACCCTAAGCGTAAACACTAGCACTAACCCTAACACTAACCCTAACGCAAACCCTAACCCTAACCCTAACCCTAAACCTAACCCGAACCTGAAACCGAATCAGAACCCGAACCCGAAACCGAACCATAACACAAACCCTTACCCTAAACCTAAAACTAAACCTAAACCTAACCCTAACTCTAACCCTACCCTAACCTAACCCTAAACCTAACCCTAACCCTAACCTAAACACTAAACCTAACCCTAACCTAACCCTAACCCTACCCTAACCCTAACCTAAGCCTATCTCTAAAACTAACCCTAACCCTAAACCTACACTAACCCTAACCCTAATGCAAACCTAATCCTAACCCTAACCCTAACGCAAACGTAACCCTAAACCTAACCCTAACCCTAACCCTAACAATAAACGTAACGGAACCCTAACCCTAACGCAACCTAAACCTAACCCTAACCCTAAACCTAATGCAAACCTCAAACTAAACCTAGCCCTAACCCTAACCCTAACCCTAACCCTAACACTAAACCTAACCCTAAAACTAAGTGAAACCTAAAGCCTAACCCTAACCCTAACCCTAACCCTAACCCTAAACCTAACCTTAAAATTAACCCTGAGGAGGCGTGCCTGACTCACGCTGGGCCAGAGTCTTTTCTCTGTGACTTGGAATTAGGACTACGACTCTACACCCCAGTCTGAACCAAAGAGAGGCCCTTGAGACATCTCAGCATTCATCTAATACACTCCCGTTTGGGCTTAAGCTATCTGAAGTAGGTTTTTATTCCCAAAGCAGTCTTAACCAAAATATTATGGCTCTAAGAAAAGATTTCTGAGACTTCCGGAAAAATGGCGGAGTGAGGTGAGCCTCTGTAAAGCTCCCCTGGAATTTACAAAGAATCGAACAACAAAAACTCCACAAAGGACTCCCTGCACAGCAGACAAGCAACACGAAGAGGCCCACTACCGACTGAAATCACCTACAGGTGGGAGATTCGCGCGAGTGGAGGGAGGAGGAAAGGGAGAAGCGCGCGGAGACGGACCCGCGCGGGCGCAGGACTCAGACCCAGCTCAGTGCGCCGAGCTCGCTGCTTCCCGGAACTACCGCAGCTGCGGGAGATCGGACTGCTAGGGCTCCGCCAGGGCTCCACAGGGCTGAGGGGGCAGCATATAACACGGCTGAACCCAACGCTCACGGCAGAGACCTCGGAGAAAAGACTGAGGGAAAAAGGCTGAAAACAGTGGTTTAAGCCTGCACTGCCGAGCAGAGAACGGAGCCTTAGGCACTGAGACTAGCCGCCCCCTCCCTCCCCTCCCAGAGCTCGCCCCGCCCCCACCTGTCCGGTGCTAGAAGCGAAACAGTAGCAGTGTCAGATCAAAACAACAGAAAATTTGCTGTTTTGAGATCTGTGGACCGCAAATACAAATTCACAGCCCAACTAGTTCCAGCAAAGGGGAGAGAGCAGTGGAAGCAGGACCGACTGTGGTGGTGGTCGACGCCATTGCTCTGGGCCACCTCTCACAACTCACCCCGCCCCTGACCCCACCTATCTGGGCGGATCCCTGCAGGAGTAAACAGAACTGCTGAAATATACGGGCTCTGAATCAGCAGCTGGAAGAGCTTTCGAACATCAAAAGCTCTCCGCATACCCACCGGGACACTGCGCCCTGTGACCTAGACGAACTATTAACAGAAGAGAAGCCCGTCTCCCAGGGAATCCCCCCATTGCGTGAGAAGTTGGAATAGTGCAGAGAAAACATAGCACTACTGTGTGGGAGAAGAAAAATAAGTTGCAGTTGGAGAAATAATAAAACATTCTACCAACAAGTACTGGCAAACAAAAGAAAGACCGCTTTCTATCAACCTGTTGCAGAAGTCACTCCTGTAGATGTCTAGGAAGAGAAATAGTAAACCAGTAATCGCCATGAATAACCAAGGCAACAAGATAGCTCAGAAAGAAAGTGAAAAATCTCCAGAGAAGGCACTTAAAGATACAGAAATATGTGACTTAAATGACAGAGAATTCAAGATTGCAGTTCTGAAAAAACTCAACGAGATACAAGAAAACACAGATAGGCAGTTAAAGGAACTCAGAAACTCAATCAAAGAACAGCATGAACATTTTACGAAAGAGATTGAAATCTTAAAAAAGAACCAAATAGAATTTCTGGAGATTAAGAACTCAATAGAAGAAATTAAGAATGAAATAACCAGCTTAGGTAGTAGAGTTGACCAGATGGAGCAAAGAATCAGTGACATCGAAGATAGAAACCTGGAAATGACACAAATTGAAGAAGAAAGAGACTTGAGACTTAAAAGAAATGAAAGAACTCTACAAGAACTTTCTGACTCCATCAGAAAGAGCAATATAAGAATAATGGGCATACCAGAAGGAGAAGAAAGAGAGAAGGGAACAGAGAATATATTCAAACAAATTGTCGATGAGAACTTCCCAAATTTGTGGACAGAACTGGACCCTCGAATCCAAGAAGCAAATAGAACACCTAGTTACCTCAATTCCAACAGACCTTCTCCAAGGCACATTGTATTGAAGATGTCTAAAATCAACGACAAAGAAAGAATCCTCAAGGCAGCCAGGGAAAAGAAGACGGTAACTTACAAAGGAAAGCCCATTAGATTATCATCAGATTTTTCAGCAGAAACTCTACAAGCCAGGAGGGAGTGGAACCAAATATTCAAACTATTGAAAGAGAGAAACCATGAGCCAAGAATAATATATCCAGCAAAGATATCCTTTAGATATGAAGGAGGAATAAAGACCTTTCCAGACATACAGAAGCTGAGGGAATTTTCTAATACACGACCTGCACTACAAGAAATACTAAAGGAGGCCATTCGACCACCATCAACAGGGACAATTTGTGGCAAACAAAACTCAAAAAGGGGGAGAGTAAAGGCCTGAACCGGAATATGGGAATGGAGAAAGTAAGCGTGCTGAAGAAAATGGAATACTCTAAATATCAAACTTTCTTTTACATAAACTTAAGGGTAACCACTCAAAATAAATCCAGAATTGAAATACATACTGAAATAAAAAAAGAAACAGAGGGAAACATCATAGAATACCACCACACAGAAATAATAGACAACAACAAAAAGGCAAAGAAACAATGGAGACACAACCTTACCAGAAAACTAAGGATAGAATGACAGGAAATCCTCACATATCAATAATTACTCTAAATGTAAATGGACTGAACTCACCAATAAAAAGGCACAGAGTAGCAGATTGGATCAAAAAACTAAACCCAACCATATGCTGTCTCCAAGAGACACATCTCAGCTACAAGGACAAGCATAGACTCAAAGTGAAAGGGTGGAAATTGACACTCCAAGCAAATGGTACCCAGAGAAAATCAGGTGTAGCCATAATGATATCAGATGAAACAGATTTCAAGGTGAAAAAGATAACAAGAGACAAAGATGGACATTTCATAATGGTGAAGGGGACTGTACAACAAGAAGACATAACAGTCATCAATATTTATGCCCCCAATCAGGGAGCACCGAAATACACCAAGCAACTTCTAACAGAACTAAAGGGAGAAATTGACCAAAACACAATTATACTAGGGGACTTAAATACATCATTGACAGCTATGGATAGATCATCGAAACAGAAAATAAATAACGAAATAGTAGCCCTAAATGACACATTAGATGAAATGGACATAATTGACATTTATAGAGCACTTCATCCTAAAACATCAGACTACACATTCTTTTCTAGTGTACATGGAACATTCTCAAGGATAGACCATATATTGGGACATAAAATCAGTCTCAACAAATTTAAGAAGATTGAAATCATACCATGCATATTCTCTGATCACAAGGCTTTGAAATTGGATATCAACTGTAAAAAGAAAGCGGGGAAAAACAAATACATGGAGACTAAACAACATACTTTTAAAGAAGGACTGGGTCAAAGAAGAAATTAGAGGAGAGATCAAAAGATACATTGAAACAAATGACAATGAAAATACATCCTACCAAAATTTTTGGGATGCAGCGAAAGCAGTTTTAAGAGGGAAATTTATCTCATTACAGGCCTATCTCAAGAAACAAGAAAACTCCCAAATAAATAACCTCATGTTACACCTTAAAGAACTAGAAAAAGAAGAACAAGTAAAACCCAAGGTCAGCAGAAGAAAGGAAATAACAAAAATTAGAGCAGAACTAAATGAAATAGAGAACAAAAAGACAATAGAAAAAATTAATATGACAAAGAGCTGGTTTTTTGAAAAGATTAACAAAATTGACAAACCCTTGGCTAGACTTACTAAGATAAAAAGAGAGAAGACACTGATTAACAAAATCAGAAACGTAAAAGGGGAAGTTATCACGGACACCACAGAAATACAAAGGATCATCCAAGAATACTATGAAGGACTATATGCCACCAAATTCAACAACCTAGAAGAAATGGACAAGTTCTTAGAAACATATAGCCTTCCAAGGCTGAACCATGAAGAACTGGAAAATCTAAACAGACCGATCACCAGTAACGAAATTGAATCAGTCATCCAAAACCTTCCCAAAAGCAAAAGTCCGGGACCAGATGGCTTCACTAGTGAATTCTACCAAACCTTCAAAGAGGATCTAATACCAATTCTGCACAAACTCTTCCAAAAAATTGAAGAAGAGACAGTACTCCCTAACTCATTTTATGAGGCCAACATTACCCTGATACCAAAACCTGGTAAGGACAGCACAAAAAAAGAAAACTACAGACCAATATCTCTAATGAATACCGATGCAAAAATCCTAAATAAAATTCTAGCAAATCGAATACAACAATGCATTAAAAAGATTATTCATCACGACCAAGTGGGGTTCATCCCCGGGGCACAAGGATGGTTCAACATACGCAAATCCATCAACGTGATACATCACATAAACAAAATAAAGGACAAAAATCATATGATTATATCAATTGATGCAGAAAAAGCATTTGACAAGATACAACATCCATTTATGATTAAAACACTTAATAAAATGGGTATAGAAGGAAAATACCTTAACATAATAAAGGCCATATATGACAAGCCCTCTGCTAATCTCATAATTAATGGAGAAAAACTGAAGCCCTTTGCTCTACGTTCAGGAACACGACAGGGATGTCCCCTATCACCTCTGCTTTTCAACATAGTGTTGGAAGTCCTTGCCAGAGCAATCAGGCAAGAGAAAGAAATAAAAGGCATCCAAATTGGGAATGAAGAAGTTAAATTATCACTCTTTGCAGACGACATGATGCTATATATAGAAAACCCTAAAGACTCCACCAAAAAGCTATTAGAAACAATCAACGAATACAGTAAAGTTGCCGGCTACAAAATCAACGCACAAAAGTCCATTGCATTCCTATATACTAACAATGAAATCTCAGAAAAAGAAATACAAAAAACAATTCCTTTTGCAATTGCAGCAAAAAGAATAAAATACCTAGGAATAAACTTAACCAAGGATGTGAAAGACCTATATGCTGAAAACTATAAGACTTTTTTGAAAGAAATTGAAGAAGACACAAAGAAATGGAAAGACATTCCGTGCTCATGGATTGGAAGAATCAACATAGTTAAAATGGCCATATTACCCAAAGCAATATACAGATTCAATGCAATCCCCATCAAAATCCCAATGGAATTTTTTAAAGAAATAGAACAAAAAATCATCAGATTTGTTTGGAACCACAAAAGACCCCAAATAGCCAAAGCAATCTTAAGGAAAAAGAACAATAATGGAGGTATCACACTTCCTGACTTTGGCTTGTACTACAGGGCTACAATCATCAAAACAGCATGGTATTGGCAGAAAAACAGACACATAGACCAATGGAATAGAATTGAGAACCCAGAAATAAAACCACATAAATATGGACAGATAATTTTTGACAAAGAAGCTAAAAACATACAATGGAGCAAAGACAGCCTCTTCAATAAATGGTGCTGGGAGAATTGGATAGCCACATGCAAAAGAATGAAACTGGACTGCTATTTGTCACCATGTACCAAAGTTAATTCAAAATGGATCAAAGACTTAAGCATAAGACCTGACACAATAAACTGCATAGAAGAAAACATAGGTACTAAACTTATGGACCTTGGGTTCAAAGAGCATTTTATGAACTTGACTCCAAAGGCAATGGAAGTAAAAGCTAAAATAAACGAATGGGACTATATGAAACTTAAAAGCTTCTGCACAGCAAAAGAAACCATTGACAAAATAAAGAGGCCACCAACTGAATGGGAGAAGATTTTTGCAAACAGCGCCTCCGATAAGGGGCTAGTATCCAGAATATACAAGGAACTCATGCAACTCAACAACAAAAAAACAAACAACCCAATTGAAAAATGGGCAGAGGACTTGAAGAGACATTTCTCCAAAGAGGACATACAAATGGCAAATAGACATATGAAAAAGTGCTCAACATCACTAATCATCAGAGAAATGCAAATCAAAACCACAATGAGATATCACCTCACCCCAGTCAGAATGGCTATCATCAACAAGACAAACAATAACAAGTGTTGGAGAGGCTGTGGAGAAAAAGGAACCCTCATACACTGTTGGTGGGAATGCAGACTGGTGCAGCCGTTATGGAAGGCAGTGTGGAGGTTTCTCAAAGAATTACGAATAGAATTGCCATATGACCCAGCAATCCCTCTTCTGGGTATCTACCCAAAAAATCTGAAAACATTTAGAGATAAAGACACGTGTGCTCCAATGTTCATTGCAGCTTTGTTTACGGTGGCCAAGACATGGAAACAACCAAAATGTCCTTCGATAGATGAATGGATAAAGAAGCTGTGGTATATATACACAATGGAATACTATTTGGCAGTAAGAAAAGATGATATAGGAACATTTGTGACAACATGGATGGATCTTGAGAGAGTAATGCTGAGCGAAACAAGTCAGACAGAAAAAGCAGAGAACCATGTGATTTCACTGATATGTGGTATATAAACCAAGAACAACAAAAGAACAAGACAAACAAATGAGAAACAGAAACTCATAGACACAGACAATAGTTTAGTGGTTGCCAGAGGGTAACGGGGGCGGGGGGTGGGGGGTGGGAGATGAGGGTAAGGGGGATCGAATATATGGTGATGGAAAGAGAACTGACTTTGGGTGGTGAACACACAATGGGATTTATAGATGATGTAATACAGAATTGTACACCTGAAATCTATGTAATTTTACTAACAATTGTCACCCCAATAAATTTAATTAAAAAAAAATAAATAAATAACCCTAACCTTAACACTAACTCTAATGCAAACCTAACCCTAACCTTAACCCTAAACCTAACTCTAACCCTAAACCTAACCCTAACCCTAACCCTAACGCAAACCTAACCCTAACCCTAACACTAACCCTAACCCTAAACCTAACGCAAAACTAACACTACGCCTAATCCTAACCATAACCCTAACCCTAACCCTAACACTAACGCAAACCTAACGCTAACCCTAACCCTAACCCTACACTAAACCTAACCCTAAAACTTAACGTAAAACTAAACTCTATCCCTAACCCTAACCCTAACACTAAACTTTACCCTAAACCTTAATTTAACTCTAAACCCTAACCCTAAACCTAAACCTAACCCTAACGCCAACCTAAACCTAAACCTAACCCAAACCCTAACCCTAACCCTAACCCTAACCCTAAAACTAACCCTAACCCAAAAACTAACCCTAACCCTAACGCTAAACCTAACCCTAACCCTAACCCTAACGCAAACATAAACCTAAACCTAAACCTAACCCTAACCCAAACCCTAACTCTAACGCAAACCTAACCCCAAACCTAACCCTAACCCTAACGAAAACGTAACCCTACCCTTAACACTAACCCTAACCCTAACCCTAACCCTAACCCTAAATATAACCAGAACCCTAACCCTAAGGCAAACCTAACCCTATCGCTAACCCTAACCCTAACCCTAATGCAAACCTAAACCTAACCCTAATCTTAACCCTAACCATAACCCTAACCATAACACTAAATCTAACCCTAAAACTAAACTTAACCCTAAAGCCTACACCTAACCCTAACCCTAACCCTAAACCTAACCGTAAAACTAACCGTAACCCTAACACTAATTCTAACCATAACCCTAAACCTACCCCAAACACTAAACTAAACCTAAAACTAACCCTAACCCTGACACTAATCGTAACCATAACTCTCATCCTAACCCTAACGCTAAACCTAACCCACATCCTAAACTTAACCCTAAACCCTAAGCCTAACCCTAAGGCAAACCTAAACCTAACGCTAACCCAAACCCTAACACTAACCCTAACCCTAACTCTAACCCTAAACCTAACCCTAACACTAACCCTAACGCAAACCTTACCCTAACCCTAACCCTAACCCTAACCCTAAGCCTAACGCATACCTAACCCTAACCCTAATCCTAACTATAACCCTAACGCTAACTTAACCCTAACCGTAACCCTAAACCCTAACCCTAACCCTAACCCTAACCCTAAACCTAACCCTAACCCTAACCCTAATACTAAACCTAACCCTAAACCTAAACTTAACCCTAAACCGTAACCATAATCCTAACCCTAACACAAACGAAACCCTAACCCTAGCCCTAACCCTAACCCTAACCCTAACCCTAACGCAAAGGTATCCATAACCATAACCCCAACAGTAACGAAACTTAACCCTAACCCTAACACTAAACCTAACCCTAACCCGAATCCTAATGCAAACCTAACACTAACCCTAACCCTAACCCTAACTTTAATACTAAAACTAACCCTAACATTAACCCTAACGCAAAACTAACCCTAAACCTAATCCTAACCCTAACCCTAACCGTAACGAAAACATAACCCTAACACTAACCCTAACCCTAATCCTAACCCTAAACCTAATCCTAACCCTAACACTATCCTTAACGCAAACGTAACCCTATCCCTAACCCTAACCATAAAACCCTAACGCTAATCCTAAACCGGACCCTAACCCTAACCGTAAACACTAGCACTAACCCTAACACTAACCCTAACGCAAACCCTAACCCTAACCCTAACCCTAAACCTAACCCGAACCTGAAACCGAATCAGAACCCGAACCCGAAACCGAACCATAACACAAACCCTTACCCTAAACCTAAAACTAAACCTAAACCTAACCCTAACTCTAACCCTACCCTAACCTAACCCTAAACCTAACCCTAACCCTAACCTAAACACTAAACCTAACCCTAACCTAACCCTAACCCTACCCTAACCCTAACCTAAGCCTATCTCTAAAACTAACCCTAACCCTAAACCTACACTAACCCTAACCCTAATGCAAACCTAATCCTAACCCTAACCCTAACGCAAACGTAACCCTAAACCTAACCCTAACCCTAACCCTAACAATAAACGTAACGGAACCCTAACCCTAACGCAACCTAAACCTAACCCTAACCCTAAACCTAATGCAAACCTCAAACTAAACCTAGCCCTAACCCTAACCCTAACCCTAACCCTAACCCTAACACTAAACCTAACCCTAAAACTAAGTGAAACCTAAAGCCTAACCCTAACCCTAACCCTAACCCTAACCCTAAACCTAACCTTAAAATTAACCCTGAGGAGGCGTGCCTGACTCACGCTGGGCCAGAGTCTTTTCTCTGTGACTTGGAATTAGGACTACGACTCTACACCCCAGTCTGAACCAAAGAGAGGCCCTTGAGACATCTCAGCATTCATCTAATACACTCCCGTTTGGGCTTAAGCTATCTGAAGTAGGTTTTTATTCCCAAAGCAGTCTTAACCAAAATATTATGGCTCTAAGAAAAGATTTCTGAGACTTCCGGAAAAATGGCGGAGTGAGGTGAGCCTCTGTAAAGCTCCCCTGGAATTTACAAAGAATCGAACAACAAAAACTCCACAAAGGACTCCCTGCACAGCAGACAAGCAACACGAAGAGGCCCACTACCGACTGAAATCACCTACAGGTGGGAGATTCGCGCGAGTGGAGGGAGGAGGAAAGGGAGAAGCGCGCGGAGACGGACCCGCGCGGGCGCAGGACTCAGACCCAGCTCAGTGCGCCGAGCTCGCTGCTTCCCGGAACTACCGCAGCTGCGGGAGATCGGACTGCTAGGGCTCCGCCAGGGCTCCACAGGGCTGAGGGGGCAGCATATAACACGGCTGAACCCAACGCTCACGGCAGAGACCTCGGAGAAAAGACTGAGGGAAAAAGGCTGAAAACAGTGGTTTAAGCCTGCACTGCCGAGCAGAGAACGGAGCCTTAGGCACTGAGACTAGCCGCCCCCTCCCTCCCCTCCCAGAGCTCGCCCCGCCCCCACCTGTCCGGTGCTAGAAGCGAAACAGTAGCAGTGTCAGATCAAAACAACAGAAAATTTGCTGTTTTGAGATCTGTGGACCGCAAATACAAATTCACAGCCCAACTAGTTCCAGCAAAGGGGAGAGAGCAGTGGAAGCAGGACCGACTGTGGTGGTGGTCGACGCCATTGCTCTGGGCCACCTCTCACAACTCACCCCGCCCCTGACCCCACCTATCTGGGCGGATCCCTGCAGGAGTAAACAGAACTGCTGAAATATACGGGCTCTGAATCAGCAGCTGGAAGAGCTTTCGAACATCAAAAGCTCTCCGCATACCCACCGGGACACTGCGCCCTGTGACCTAGACGAACTATTAACAGAAGAGAAGCCCGTCTCCCAGGGAATCCCCCCATTGCGTGAGAAGTTGGAATAGTGCAGAGAAAACATAGCACTACTGTGTGGGAGAAGAAAAATAAGTTGCAGTTGGAGAAATAATAAAACATTCTACCAACAAGTACTGGCAAACAAAAGAAAGACCGCTTTCTATCAACCTGTTGCAGAAGTCACTCCTGTAGATGTCTAGGAAGAGAAATAGTAAACCAGTAATCGCCATGAATAACCAAGGCAACAAGATAGCTCAGAAAGAAAGTGAAAAATCTCCAGAGAAGGCACTTAAAGATACAGAAATATGTGACTTAAATGACAGAGAATTCAAGATTGCAGTTCTGAAAAAACTCAACGAGATACAAGAAAACACAGATAGGCAGTTAAAGGAACTCAGAAACTCAATCAAAGAACAGCATGAACATTTTACGAAAGAGATTGAAATCTTAAAAAAGAACCAAATAGAATTTCTGGAGATTAAGAACTCAATAGAAGAAATTAAGAATGAAATAACCAGCTTAGGTAGTAGAGTTGACCAGATGGAGCAAAGAATCAGTGACATCGAAGATAGAAACCTGGAAATGACACAAATTGAAGAAGAAAGAGACTTGAGACTTAAAAGAAATGAAAGAACTCTACAAGAACTTTCTGACTCCATCAGAAAGAGCAATATAAGAATAATGGGCATACCAGAAGGAGAAGAAAGAGAGAAGGGAACAGAGAATATATTCAAACAAATTGTCGATGAGAACTTCCCAAATTTGTGGACAGAACTGGACCCTCGAATCCAAGAAGCAAATAGAACACCTAGTTACCTCAATTCCAACAGACCTTCTCCAAGGCACATTGTATTGAAGATGTCTAAAATCAACGACAAAGAAAGAATCCTCAAGGCAGCCAGGGAAAAGAAGACGGTAACTTACAAAGGAAAGCCCATTAGATTATCATCAGATTTTTCAGCAGAAACTCTACAAGCCAGGAGGGAGTGGAACCAAATATTCAAACTATTGAAAGAGAGAAACCATGAGCCAAGAATAATATATCCAGCAAAGATATCCTTTAGATATGAAGGAGGAATAAAGACCTTTCCAGACATACAGAAGCTGAGGGAATTTTCTAATACACGACCTGCACTACAAGAAATACTAAAGGAGGCCATTCGACCACCATCAACAGGGACAATTTGTGGCAAACAAAACTCAAAAAGGGGGAGAGTAAAGGCCTGAACCGGAATATGGGAATGGAGAAAGTAAGCGTGCTGAAGAAAATGGAATACTCTAAATATCAAACTTTCTTTTACATAAACTTAAGGGTAACCACTCAAAATAAATCCAGAATTGAAATACATACTGAAATAAAAAAAGAAACAGAGGGAAACATCATAGAATACCACCACACAGAAATAATAGACAACAACAAAAAGGCAAAGAAACAATGGAGACACAACCTTACCAGAAAACTAAGGATAGAATGACAGGAAATCCTCACATATCAATAATTACTCTAAATGTAAATGGACTGAACTCACCAATAAAAAGGCACAGAGTAGCAGATTGGATCAAAAAACTAAACCCAACCATATGCTGTCTCCAAGAGACACATCTCAGCTACAAGGACAAGCATAGACTCAAAGTGAAAGGGTGGAAATTGACACTCCAAGCAAATGGTACCCAGAGAAAATCAGGTGTAGCCATAATGATATCAGATGAAACAGATTTCAAGGTGAAAAAGATAACAAGAGACAAAGATGGACATTTCATAATGGTGAAGGGGACTGTACAACAAGAAGACATAACAGTCATCAATATTTATGCCCCCAATCAGGGAGCACCGAAATACACCAAGCAACTTCTAACAGAACTAAAGGGAGAAATTGACCAAAACACAATTATACTAGGGGACTTAAATACATCATTGACAGCTATGGATAGATCATCGAAACAGAAAATAAATAACGAAATAGTAGCCCTAAATGACACATTAGATGAAATGGACATAATTGACATTTATAGAGCACTTCATCCTAAAACATCAGACTACACATTCTTTTCTAGTGTACATGGAACATTCTCAAGGATAGACCATATATTGGGACATAAAATCAGTCTCAACAAATTTAAGAAGATTGAAATCATACCATGCATATTCTCTGATCACAAGGCTTTGAAATTGGATATCAACTGTAAAAAGAAAGCGGGGAAAAACAAATACATGGAGACTAAACAACATACTTTTAAAGAAGGACTGGGTCAAAGAAGAAATTAGAGGAGAGATCAAAAGATACATTGAAACAAATGACAATGAAAATACATCCTACCAAAATTTTTGGGATGCAGCGAAAGCAGTTTTAAGAGGGAAATTTATCTCATTACAGGCCTATCTCAAGAAACAAGAAAACTCCCAAATAAATAACCTCATGTTACACCTTAAAGAACTAGAAAAAGAAGAACAAGTAAAACCCAAGGTCAGCAGAAGAAAGGAAATAACAAAAATTAGAGCAGAACTAAATGAAATAGAGAACAAAAAGACAATAGAAAAAATTAATATGACAAAGAGCTGGTTTTTTGAAAAGATTAACAAAATTGACAAACCCTTGGCTAGACTTACTAAGATAAAAAGAGAGAAGACACTGATTAACAAAATCAGAAACGTAAAAGGGGAAGTTATCACGGACACCACAGAAATACAAAGGATCATCCAAGAATACTATGAAGGACTATATGCCACCAAATTCAACAACCTAGAAGAAATGGACAAGTTCTTAGAAACATATAGCCTTCCAAGGCTGAACCATGAAGAACTGGAAAATCTAAACAGACCGATCACCAGTAACGAAATTGAATCAGTCATCCAAAACCTTCCCAAAAGCAAAAGTCCGGGACCAGATGGCTTCACTAGTGAATTCTACCAAACCTTCAAAGAGGATCTAATACCAATTCTGCACAAACTCTTCCACAAAATTGAAGAAGAGACAGTACTCCCTAACTCATTTTATGAGGCCAACATTACCCTGATACCAAAACCTGGTAAGGACAGCACAAAAAAAGAAAACTACAGACCAATATCTCTAATGAATACCGATGCAAAAATCCTAAATAAAATTCTAGCAAATCGAATACAACAATGCATTAAAAAGATTATTCATCACGACCAAGTGGGGTTCATCCCCGGGGCACAAGGATGGTTCAACATACGCAAATCCATCAACGTGATACATCACATAAACAAAATAAAGGACAAAAATCATATGATTATATCAATTGATGCAGAAAAAGCATTTGACAAGATACAACATCCATTTATGATTAAAACACTTAATAAAATGGGTATAGAAGGAAAATACCTTAACATAATAAAGGCCATATATGACAAGCCCTCTGCTAATCTCATAATTAATGGAGAAAAACTGAAGCCCTTTGCTCTACGTTCAGGAACACGACAGGGATGTCCCCTATCACCTCTGCTTTTCAACATAGTGTTGGAAGTCCTTGCCAGAGCAATCAGGCAAGAGAAAGAAATAAAAGGCATCCAAATTGGGAATGAAGAAGTTAAATTATCACTCTTTGCAGACGACATGATGCTATATATAGAAAACCCTAAAGACTCCACCAAAAAGCTATTAGAAACAATCAACGAATACAGTAAAGTTGCCGGCTACAAAATCAACGCACAAAAGTCCATTGCATTCCTATATACTAACAATGAAATCTCAGAAAAAGAAATACAAAAAACAATTCCTTTTGCAATTGCAGCAAAAAGAATAAAATACCTAGGAATAAACTTAACCAAGGATGTGAAAGACCTATATGCTGAAAACTATAAGACTTTTTTGAAAGAAATTGAAGAAGACACAAAGAAATGGAAAGACATTCCGTGCTCATGGATTGGAAGAATCAACATAGTTAAAATGGCCATATTACCCAAAGCAATATACAGATTCAATGCAATCCCCATCAAAATCCCAATGGAATTTTTTAAAGAAATAGAACAAAAAATCATCAGATTTGTTTGGAACCACAAAAGACCCCGAATAGCCAAAGCAATCTTAAGGAAAAAGAACAATAATGGAGGTATCACACTTCCTGACTTTGGCTTGTACTACAGGGCTACAATCATCAAAACAGCATGGTATTGGCAGAAAAACAGACACATAGACCAATGGAATAGAATTGAGAACCCAGAAATAAAACCACATAAATATGGACAGATAATTTTTGACAAAGAAGCTAAAAACATACAATGGAGCAAAGACAGCCTCTTCAATAAATGGTGCTGGGAGAATTGGATAGCCACGTGCAAAAGAATGAAACTGGACTGCTATTTGTCACCATGTACCAAAGTTAATTCAAAATGGATCAAAGACTTAAGCATAAGACCTGACACAATAAACTGCATAGAAGAAAACATAGGTACTAAACTTATGGACCTTGGGTTCAAAGAGCATTTTATGAACTTGACTCCAAAGGCAATGGAAGTAAAAGCTAAAATAAACGAATGGGACTATATGAAACTTAAAAGCTTCTGCACAGCAAAAGAAACCATTGACAAAATAAAGAGGCCACCAACTGAATGGGAGAAGATTTTTGCAAACAGCGCCTCCGATAAGGGGCTAGTATCCAGAATATACAAGGAACTCATGCAACTCAACAACAAAAAAACAAACAACCCAATTGAAAAATGGGCAGAGGACTTGAAGAGACATTTCTCCAAAGAGGACATACAAATGGCAAATAGACATATGAAAAAATGCTCAACATCACTAATCATCAGAGAAATGCAAATCAAAACCACAATGAGATATCACCTCACCCCAGTCAGAATGGCTATCATCAACAAGACAAACAATAACAAGTGTTGGAGAGGCTGTGGAGAAAAAGGAACCCTCATACACTGTTGGTGGGAATGCAGACTGGTGCAGCCGTTATGGAAGGCAGTGTGGAGGTTTCTCAAAGAATTACGAATAGAATTGCCATATGACCCAGCAATCCCTCTTCTGGGTATCTACCCAAAAAATCTGAAAACATTTAGAGATAAAGACACGTGTGCTCCAATGTTCATTGCAGCTTTGTTTACGGTGGCCAAGACATGGAAACAACCAAAATGTCCTTCGATAGATGAATGGATAAAGAAGCTGTGGTATATATACACAATGGAATACTATTTGGCAGTAAGAAAAGATGATATAGGAACATTTGTGACAACATGGATGGATCTTGAGAGAGTAATGCTGAGCGAAACAAGTCAGACAGAAAAAGCAGAGAACCATGTGATTTCACTGATATGTGGTATATAAACCAAGAACAACAAAAGAACAAGACAAACAAATGAGAAACAGAAACTCATAGACACAGACAATAGTTTAGTGGTTGCCAGAGGGTAACGGGGGCGGGGGGTGGGGGGTGGGAGATGAGGGTAAGGGGGATCGAATATATGGTGATGGAAAGAGAACTGACTTTGGGTGGTGAACACACAATGGGATTTATAGATGATGTAATACAGAATTGTACACCTGAAATCTATGTAATTTTACTAACAATTGTCACCCCAATAAATTTAATTAAAAAAAAATAAATAAATAACCCTAACCTTAACACTAACTCTAATGCAAACCTAACCCTAACCTTAACCCTAAACCTAACTCTAACCCTAAACCTAACCCTAACCCTAACCCTAACGCAAACCTAACCCTAACCCTAACCCTAACCCTAACCCTAAACCTAACGCAAAACTAACACTACGCCTAATCCTAACCATAACCCTAACCCTAACCCTAACACTAACGCAAACCTAACGCTAACCCTAACCCTAACCCTACACTAAACCTAACCCTAAAACTTAACGTAAAACTAAACTCTATCCCTAACCCTAACCCTAACACTAAACTTTACCCTAAACCTTAATTTAACTCTAAACCCTAAACCTAAACCTAAACCTAACCCTAACGCCAACCTAAACCTAAACCTAACCCAAACCCTAACCCTAACCCTAACCCTAACCCTAAAACTAACCCTAACCCAAAAACTAACCCTAACCCTAACGCTAAACCTAACCCTAACCCTAACCCTAACGCAAACATAAACCTAAACCTAACCCTAACCCTAACCCTAACCCTAAACCTAACCGTAAAACTAACCGTAACCCTAACACTAATTCTAACCATAACCCTAAACCTACCCCAAACACTAAACCTAAAACTAACCCTAACCCTGACACTAATCGTAACCATAACTCTCATCCTAACCCTAACGCTAAACCTAACCCACATCCTAAACTTAACCCTAAACCCTAAGCCTAACCCTAACGCAAACCTAAACCTAACGCTAACCCAAACCCTAACACTAACCCTAACCCTAACTCTAACCCTAAACCTAACCCTAACACTAACCCTAACGCAAACCTTACCCTAACCCTAACCCTAACCCTAACCCTAAGCCTAACGCATACCTAACCCTAACCCTAATCCTAACTATAACCCTAACGCTAACTTAACCCTAACCGTAACCCTAAACCCTAACCCTAACCCTAACCCTAACCCTAAACCTAACCCTAACCCTAACCCTAATACTAAACCTAACCCTAAACCTAAACTTAACCCTAAACCGTAACCATAATCCTAACCCTAACACAAACGAAACCCTAACCCTAGCCCTAACCCTAACCCTAACCCTAACCCTAACGCAAAGGTATCCATAACCATAACCCCAACAGTAACGAAACTTAACCCTAACCCTAACACTAAACCTAACCCTAACCCGAATCCTAATGCAAACCTAACACTAACCCTAACCCTAACCCTAACTTTAATACTAAAACTAACCCTAACATTAACCCTAACGCAAAACTAACCCTAAACCTAATCCTAACCCTAACCCTAACCGTAACGAAAACATAACCCTAACACTAACCCTAACCCTAATCCTAACCCTAAACCTAATCCTAACCCTAACACTATCCTTAACGCAAACGTAACCCTATCCCTAACCCTAACCATAAAACCCTAACGCTAATCCTAAACCGGACCCTAACCCTAACCGTAAACACTAGCACTAACCCTAACACTAACCCTAACGCAAACCCTAACCCTAACCCTAACCCTAAACCTAACCCGAACCTGAAACCGAATCAGAACCCGAACCCGAAACCGAACCATAACACAAACCCTTACCCTAAACCTAAAACTAAACCTAAACCTAACCCTAACTCTAACCCTACCCTAACCTAACCCTAAACCTAACCCTAACCCTAACCTAAACACTAAACCTAACCCTAACCTAACCCTAACCCTACCCTAACCCTAACCTAAGCCTATCTCTAAAACTAACCCTAACCCTAAACCTACACTAACCCTAACCCTAATGCAAACCTAATCCTAACCCTAACCCTAACGCAAACGTAACCCTAAACCTAACCCTAACCCTAACCCTAACACTAAACCTAACCCTAAAACTAAGTGAAACCTAAAGCCTAACCCTAACCCTAACCCTAACCCTAACCCTAACCCTAAACCTAACCTTAAAATTAACCCTGAGGAGGCGTGCCTGACTCACGCTGGGCCAGAGTCTTTTCTCTGTGACTTGGAATTAGGACTACGACTCTACACCCCAGTCTGAACCAAAGAGAGGCCCTTGAGACATCTCAGCATTCATCTAATACACTCCCGTTTGGGCTTAAGCTATCTGAAGTAGGTTTTTATTCCCAAAGCAGTCTTAACCAAAATATTATGGCTCTAAGAAAAGATTTCTGAGACTTCCGGAAAAATGGCGGAGTGAGGTGAGCCTCTGTAAAGCTCCCCTGGAATTTACAAAGAATCGAACAACAAAAACTCCACAAAGGACTCCCTGCACAGCAGACAAGCAACACGAAGAGGCCCACTACCGACTGAAATCACCTACAGGTGGGAGATTCGCGCGAGTGGAGGGAGGAGGAAAGGGAGAAGCGCGCGGAGACGGACCCGCGCGGGCGTAGGACTCAGACCCAGCTCAGTGCGCCGAGCTCGCTGCTTCCCGGAACTACCGCAGCTGCGGGAGATCGGACTGCTAGGGCTCCGCCAGGGCTCCACAGGGCTGAGGGGGCAGCATATAACACGGCTGAACCCAACGCTCACGGCAGAGACCTCGGAGAAAAGACTGAGGGAAAAAGGCTGAAAACAGTGGTTTAAGCCTGCACTGCCGAGCAGAGAACGGAGCCTTAGGCACTGAGACTAGCCGCCCCCTCCCTCCCCTCCCAGAGCTCGCCCCGCCCCCACCTGTCCGGTGCTAGAAGCGAAACAGTAGCAGTGTCAGATCAAAACAACAGAAAATTTGCTGTTTTGAGATCTGTGGACCGCAAATACAAATTCACAGCCCAACTAGTTCCAGCAAAGGGGAGAGAGCAGTGGAAGCAGGACCGACTGTGGTGGTGGTCGACGCCATTGCTCTGGGCCACCTCTCACAACTCACCCCGCCCCTGACCCCACCTATCTGGGCGGATCCCTGCAGGAGTAAACAGAACTGCTGAAATATACGGGCTCTGAATCAGCAGCTGGAAGAGCTTTCGAACATCAAAAGCTCTCCGCATACCCACCGGGACACTGCGCCCTGTGACCTAGACGAACTATTAACAGAAGAGAAGCCCGTCTCCCAGGGAATCCCCCCATTGCGTGAGAAGTTGGAATAGTGCAGAGAAAACATAGCACTACTGTGTGGGAGAAGAAAAATAAGTTGCAGTTGGAGAAATAATAAAACATTCTACCAACAAGTACTGGCAAACAAAAGAAAGACCGCTTTCTATCAACCTGTTGCAGAAGTCACTCCTGTAGATGTCTAGGAAGAGAAATAGTAAACCAGTAATCGCCATGAATAACCAAGGCAACAAGATAGCTCAGAAAGAAAGTGAAAAATCTCCAGAGAAGGCACTTAAAGATACAGAAATATGTGACTTAAATGACAGAGAATTCAAGATTGCAGTTCTGAAAAAACTCAACGAGATACAAGAAAACACAGATAGGCAGTTAAAGGAACTCAGAAACTCAATCAAAGAACAGCATGAACATTTTACGAAAGAGATTGAAATCTTAAAAAAGAACCAAATAGAATTTCTGGAGATTAAGAACTCAATAGAAGAAATTAAGAATGAAATAACCAGCTTAGGTAGTAGAGTTGACCAGATGGAGCAAAGAATCAGTGACATCGAAGATAGAAACCTGGAAATGACACAAATTGAAGAAGAAAGAGACTTGAGACTTAAAAGAAATGAAAGAACTCTACAAGAACTTTCTGACTCCATCAGAAAGAGCAATATAAGAATAATGGGCATACCAGAAGGAGAAGAAAGAGAGAAGGGAACAGAGAATATATTCAAACAAATTGTCGATGAGAACTTCCCAAATTTGTGGACAGAACTGGACCCTCGAATCCAAGAAGCAAATAGAACACCTAGTTACCTCAATTCCAACAGACCTTCTCCAAGGCACATTGTATTGAAGATGTCTAAAATCAACGACAAAGAAAGAATCCTCAAGGCAGCCAGGGAAAAGAAGACGGTAACTTACAAAGGAAAGCCCATTAGATTATCATCAGATTTTTCAGCAGAAACTCTACAAGCCAGGAGGGAGTGGAACCAAATATTCAAACTATTGAAAGAGAGAAACCATGAGCCAAGAATAATATATCCAGCAAAGATATCCTTTAGATATGAAGGAGGAATAAAGACCTTTCCAGACATACAGAAGCTGAGGGAATTTTCTAATACACGACCTGCACTACAAGAAATACTAAAGGAGGCCATTCGACCACCATCAACAGGGACAATTTGTGGCAAACAAAACTCAAAAAGGGGGAGAGTAAAGGCCTGAACCGGAATATGGGAATGGAGAAAGTAAGCGTGCTGAAGAAAATGGAATACTCTAAATATCAAACTTTCTTTTACATAAACTTAAGGGTAACCACTCAAAATAAATCCAGAATTGAAATACATACTGAAATAAAAAAAGAAACAGAGGGAAACATCATAGAATACCACCACACAGAAATAATAGACAACAACAAAAAGGCAAAGAAACAATGGAGACACAACCTTACCAGAAAACTAAGGATAGAATGACAGGAAATCCTCACATATCAATAATTACTCTAAATGTAAATGGACTGAACTCACCAATAAAAAGGCACAGAGTAGCAGATTGGATCAAAAAACTAAACCCAACCATATGCTGTCTCCAAGAGACACATCTCAGCTACAAGGACAAGCATAGACTCAAAGTGAAAGGGTGGAAATTGACACTCCAAGCAAATGGTACCCAGAGAAAATCAGGTGTAGCCATAATGATATCAGATGAAACAGATTTCAAGGTGAAAAAGATAACAAGAGACAAAGATGGACATTTCATAATGGTGAAGGGGACTGTACAACAAGAAGACATAACAGTCATCAATATTTATGCCCCCAATCAGGGAGCACCGAAATACACCAAGCAACTTCTAACAGAACTAAAGGGAGAAATTGACCAAAACACAATTATACTAGGGGACTTAAATACATCATTGACAGCTATGGATAGATCATCGAAACAGAAAATAAATAACGAAATAGTAGCCCTAAATGACACATTAGATGAAATGGACATAATTGACATTTATAGAGCACTTCATCCTAAAACATCAGACTACACATTCTTTTCTAGTGTACATGGAACATTCTCAAGGATAGACCATATATTGGGACATAAAATCAGTCTCAACAAATTTAAGAAGATTGAAATCATACCATGCATATTCTCTGATCACAAGGCTTTGAAATTGGATATCAACTGTAAAAAGAAAGCAGGGAAAAACAAATACATGGAGACTAAACAACATACTTTTAAAGAAGGACTGGGTCAAAGAAGAAATTAGAGGAGAGATCAAAAGATACATTGAAACAAATGACAATGAAAATACATCCTACCAAAATTTTTGGGATGCAGCGAAAGCAGTTTTAAGAGGGAAATTTATCTCATTACAGGCCTATCTCAAGAAACAAGAAAACTCCCAAATAAATAACCTCATGTTACACCTTAAAGAACTAGAAAAAGAAGAACAAGTAAAACCCAAGGTCAGCAGAAGAAAGGAAATAACAAAAATTAGAGCAGAACTAAATGAAATAGAGAACAAAAAGACAATAGAAAAAATTAATATGACAAAGAGCTGGTTTTTTGAAAAGATTAACAAAATTGACAAACCCTTGGCTAGACTTACTAAGATAAAAAGAGAGAAGACACTGATTAACAAAATCAGAAACGTAAAAGGGGAAGTTATCACGGACACCACAGAAATACAAAGGATCATCCAAGAATACTATGAAGGACTATATGCCACCAAATTCAACAACCTAGAAGAAATGGACAAGTTCTTAGAAACATATAGCCTTCCAAGGCTGAACCATGAAGAACTGGAAAATCTAAACAGACCGATCACCAGTAACGAAATTGAATCAGTCATCCAAAACCTTCCCAAAAGCAAAAGTCCGGGACCAGATGGCTTCACTAGTGAATTCTACCAAACCTTCAAAGAGGATCTAATACCAATTCTGCACAAACTCTTCCAAAAAATTGAAGAAGAGACAGTACTCCCTAACTCATTTTATGAGGCCAACATTACCCTGATACCAAAACCTGGTAAGGACAGCACAAAAAAAGAAAACTACAGACCAATATCTCTAATGAATACCGATGCAAAAATCCTAAATAAAATTCTAGCAAATCGAATACAACAATGCATTAAAAAGATTATTCATCACGACCAAGTGGGGTTCATCCCCGGGGCACAAGGATGGTTCAACATACGCAAATCCATCAACGTGATACATCACATAAACAAAATAAAGGACAAAAATCATATGATTATATCAATTGATGCAGAAAAAGCATTTGACAAGATACAACATCCATTTATGATTAAAACACTTAATAAAATGGGTATAGAAGGAAAATACCTTAACATAATAAAGGCCATATATGACAAGCCCTCTGCTAATCTCATAATTAATGGAGAAAAACTGAAGCCCTTTGCTCTACGTTCAGGAACACGACAGGGATGTCCCCTATCACCTCTGCTTTTCAACATAGTGTTGGAAGTCCTTGCCAGAGCAATCAGGCAAGAGAAAGAAATAAAAGGCATCCAAATTGGGAATGAAGAAGTTAAATTATCACTCTTTGCAGACGACATGATGCTATATATAGAAAACCCTAAAGACTCCACCAAAAAGCTATTAGAAACAATCAACGAATACAGTAAAGTTGCCGGCTACAAAATCAACGCACAAAAGTCCATTGCATTCCTATATACTAACAATGAAATCTCAGAAAAAGAAATACAAAAAACAATTCCTTTTGCAATTGCAGCAAAAAGAATAAAATACCTAGGAATAAACTTAACCAAGGATGTGAAAGACCTATATGCTGAAAACTATAAGACTTTTTTGAAAGAAATTGAAGAAGACACAAAGAAATGGAAAGACATTCCGTGCTCATGGATTGGAAGAATCAACATAGTTAAAATGGCCATATTACCCAAAGCAATATACAGATTCAATGCAATCCCCATCAAAATCCCAATGGAATTTTTTAAAGAAATAGAACAAAAAATCATCAGATTTGTTTGGAACCACAAAAGACCCCGAATAGCCAAAGCAATCTTAAGGAAAAAGAACAATAATGGAGGTATCACACTTCCTGACTTTGGCTTGTACTACAGGGCTACAATCATCAAAACAGCATGGTATTGGCAGAAAAACAGACACATAGACCAATGGAATAGAATTGAGAACCCAGAAATAAAACCACATAAATATGGACAGATAATTTTTGACAAAGAAGCTAAAAACATACAATGGAGCAAAGACAGCCTCTTCAATAAATGGTGCTGGGAGAATTGGATAGCCACGTGCAAAAGAATGAAACTGGACTGCTATTTGTCACCATGTACCAAAGTTAATTCAAAATGGATCAAAGACTTAAGCATAAGACCTGACACAATAAACTGCATAGAAGAAAACATAGGTACTAAACTTATGGACCTTGGGTTCAAAGAGCATTTTATGAACTTGACTCCAAAGGCAATGGAAGTAAAAGCTAAAATAAACGAATGGGACTATATGAAACTTAAAAGCTTCTGCACAGCAAAAGAAACCATTGACAAAATAAAGAGGCCACCAACTGAATGGGAGAAGATTTTTGCAAACAGCGCCTCCGATAAGGGGCTAGTATCCAGAATATACAAGGAACTCATGCAACTCAACAACAAAAAAACAAACAACCCAATTGAAAAATGGGCAGAGGACTTGAAGAGACATTTCTCCAAAGAGGACATACAAATGGCAAATAGACATATGAAAAAATGCTCAACATCACTAATCATCAGAGAAATGCAAATCAAAACCACAATGAGATATCACCTCACCCCAGTCAGAATGGCTATCATCAACAAGACAAACAATAACAAGTGTTGGAGAGGCTGTGGAGAAAAAGGAACCCTCATACACTGTTGGTGGGAATGCAGACTGGTGCAGCCGTTATGGAAGGCAGTGTGGAGGTTTCTCAAAGAATTACGAATAGAATTGCCATATGACCCAGCAATCCCTCTTCTGGGTATCTACCCAAAAAATCTGAAAACATTTAGAGATAAAGACACGTGTGCTCCAATGTTCATTGCAGCTTTGTTTACGGTGGCCAAGACATGGAAACAACCAAAATGTCCTTCGATAGATGAATGGATAAAGAAGCTGTGGTATATATACACAATGGAATACTATTTGGCAGTAAGAAAAGATGATATAGGAACATTTGTGACAACATGGATGGATCTTGAGAGAGTAATGCTGAGCGAAACAAGTCAGACAGAAAAAGCAGAGAACCATGTGATTTCACTGATATGTGGTATATAAACCAAGAACAACAAAAGAACAAGACAAACAAATGAGAAACAGAAACTCATAGACACAGACAATAGTTTAGTGGTTGCCAGAGGGTAACGGGGGCGGGGGGTGGGGGGTGGGAGATGAGGGTAAGGGGGATCGAATATATGGTGATGGAAAGAGAACTGACTTTGGGTGGTGAACACACAATGGGATTTATAGATGATGTAATACAGAATTGTACACCTGAAATCTATGTAATTTTACTAACAATTGTCACCCCAATAAATTTAATTAAAAAAAAAATAAATAAATAACCCTAACCTTAACACTAACTCTAATGCAAACCTAACCCTAACCTTAACCCTAAACCTAACTCTAACCCTAAACCTAACCCTAACCCTAACCCTAACGCAAACCTAACCCTAACCCTAACCCTAACCCTAACCCTAAACCTAACGCAAAACTAACACTACGCCTAATCCTAACCATAACCCTAACCCTAACCCTAACACTAACGCAAACCTAACGCTAACCCTAACCCTAACCCTACACTAAACCTAACCCTAAAACTTAACGTAAAACTAAACTCTATCCCTAACCCTAACCCTAACACTAAACTTTACCCTAAACCTTAATTTAACTCTAAACCCTAACCCTAAACCTAAACCTAACCCTAACGCCAACCTAAACCTAAACCTAACCCAAACCCTAACCCTAACCCTAACCCTAACCCTAAAACTAACCCTAACCCAAAAACTAACCCTAACCCTAACGCTAAACCTAACCCTAACCCTAACCCTAACGCAAACATAAACCTAAACCTAACCCTAACCCTAACCCAAACCCTAACTCTAACGCAAACCTAACCCCAAACCTAACCCTAACCCTAACGAAAACGTAACCCTAACCTTAACACTAACCCTAACCCTAACCCTAACCCTAACCCTAAATATAACCAGAACCCTAACCCTAAGGCAAACCTAACCCTATCGCTAACCCTAACCCTAACCCTAATGCAAACCTAAACCTAACCCTAATCTTAACCCTAACCATAACCCTAACCATAACACTAAACCTAACCCTAAAACTAAACTTAACCCTAAAGCCTACACCTAACCCTAACCCTAACCCTAAACCTAACCGTAAAACTAACCGTAACCCTAACACTAATTCTAACCATAACCCTAAACCTACCCCAAACACTAAACCTAAAACTAACCCTAACCCTGACACTAATCATAACCATAACTCTCATCCTAACCCTAACGCTAAACCTAACCCACATCCTAAACTTAACCCTAAACCCTAAGCCTAACCCTAACGCAAACCTAAACCTAACGCTAACCCAAACCCTAACACTGACCCTAACCTTAACTCTAACCCTAAACCTAACCCTAACACTAACCCTAACGCAAACCTTACCCTAACCCTAACCCTAACCCTAACCCTAATCCTAACGCATACCTAACCCTAACCCTAATCCTAACTATAACCCTAACGCTAACTTAACCCTAACCGTAACCCTAAACCCTAACCCTAGCCCTAACCCTAACCCTAACCCTAACCCTAACGCAAAGGTATCCATAACCATAACCCCAACAGTAACGAAACTTAACCCTAACCCTAACACTAAACCTAACCCTAACCCGAATCCTAATGCAAACCTAACACTAACCCTAACCCTAACCCTAACTTTAATACTAAAACTAACCCTAACATTAACCCTAACGCAAAACTAACCCTAAACCTAATCCTAACCCTAACCCTAACCGTAACGAAAACATAACCCTAACACTAACCCTAACCCTAATCCTAACCCTAAACCTAATCCTAACCCTAACACTATCCTTAACGCAAACGTAACCCTATCCCTAACCCTAACCATAAAACCCTAACGCTAATCCTAAACCGGACCCTAACCCTAACCGTAAACACTAGCACTAACCCTAACACTAACCCTAACGCAAACCCTAACCCTAACCCGAACCCTAAACCTAACCCGAACCTGAAACCGAATCAGAACCCGAACCCGAAACCGAACCATAACACAAACCCTTACCCTAAACCTAAAACTAAACCTAAACCTAACCCTAACTCTAACCCTACCCTAACCTAACCCTAAACCTAACCCTAACCCTAACCTAAACACTAAACCTAACCCTAACCTAACCCTAACCCTACCCTAACCCTAACCTAAGCCTATCTCTAAAACTAACCCTAACCCTAAACCTACACTAACCCTAACCCTAATGCAAACCTAATCCTAACCCTAACCCTAACGCAAACGTAACCCTAAACCTAACCCTAACCCTAACAATAAACGTAACGGAACCCTAACCCTAACGCAACCTAAACCTAACCCTAACCCTAAACCTAATGCAAACCTCAAACTAAACCTAGCCCTAACCCTAACCCTAACCCTAACCCTAACACTAAACCTAACCCTAAAACTAAGTGAAACCTAAAGCCTAACCCTAACCCTAACCCTAACCCTAACCCTAAACCTAACCTTAAAATTAACCCTGAGGAGGCGTGCCTGACTCACGCTGGGCCAGAGTCTTTTCTCTGTGACTTGGAATTAGGACTACGACTCTACACCCCAGTCTGAACCAAAGAGAGGCCCTTGAGACATCTCAGCATTCATCTAATACACTCCCGTTTGGGCTTAAGCTATCTGAAGTAGGTTTTTATTCCCAAAGCAGTCTTAACCAAAATATTATGGCTCTAAGAAAAGATTTCTGAGACTTCCGGAAAAATGGCGGAGTGAGGTGAGCCTCTGTAAAGCTCCCCTGGAATTTACAAAGAATCGAACAACAAAAACTCCACAAAGGACTCCCTGCACAGCAGACAAGCAACACGAAGAGGCCCACTACCGACTGAAATCACCTACAGGTGGGAGATTCGCGCGAGTGGAGGGAGGAGGAAAGGGAGAAGCGCGCGGAGACGGACCCGCGCGGGCGCAGGACTCAGACCCAGCTCAGTGCGCCGAGCTCGCTGCTTCCCGGAACTACTGCAGCTGCGGGAGATCTGACTGCTAGGGCTCCGCCAGGGCTCCACAGGGCTGAGGGGGCAGCATATAACACGGCTGAACCCAACGCTCACGGCAGAGACCTCGGAGAAAAGACTGAGGGAAAAAGGCTGAAAACAGTGGTTTAAGCCTGCACTGCCGAGCAGAGAACGGAGCCTTAGGCACTGAGACTAGCTGCCCCCTCCCTCCCCTCCCAGAGCTCGCCCCGCCCCCACCTGTCCGGTGCTAGAAGCGAAACAGTAGCAGTGTCAGATCAAAACAACAGAAAATTTGCTGTTTTGAGATCTGTGGACCGCAAATACAAATTCACAGCCCAACTAGTTCCAGCAAAGGGGAGAGAGCAGTGGAAGCAGGACCGACTGTGGTGGTGGTCGACGCCATTGCTCTGGGCCACCTCTCACAACTCACCCCGCCCCTGACCCCACCTATCTGGGCGGATCCCTGCAGGAGTATACAGAACTGCTGAAATATACGGGCTCTGAATCAGCAGCTGGAAGAGCTTTCGAACATCAAAAGCTCTCCGCATACCCACCGGGACACTGCGCCCTGTGACCTAGACGAACTATTAACAGAAGAGAAGCCCGTCTCCCAGGGAATCCCCCATTGCGTAAGAAGTTGGAATAGTGCAGAGAAAACATAGCACTACTGTGTGGGAGAAGAAAAATAAGTTGCAGTTGGAGAAATAATAAAACATTCTACCAACAAGTACTGGCAAACAAAAGAAAGACCGCTTTCTATCAACCTGTTGCAGAAGTCACTCCTGTAGATGTCTAGGAAGAGAAATAGTAAACCAGTAATCGCCATGAATAACCAAGGCAACAAGATAGCTCAGAAAGAAAGTGAAAAATCTCCAGAGAAGGCACTTAAAGATACAGAAATATGTGACTTAAATGACAGAGAATTCAAGATTGCAGTTCTGAAAAAACTCAACGAGATACAAGAAAACACAGATAGGCAGTTAAAGGAACTCAGAAACTCAATCAAAGAACAGCATGAACATTTTACGAAAGAGATTGAAATCTTAAAAAAGAACCAAATAGAATTTCTGGAGATTAAGAACTCAATAGAAGAAATTAAGAATGAAATAACCAGCTTAGGTAGTAGAGTTGACCAGATGGAGCAAAGAATCAGTGACATCGAAGATAGAAACCTGGAAATGACACAAATTGAAGAAGAAAGAGACTTGAGACTTAAAAGAAATGAAAGAACTCTACAAGAACTTTCTGACTCCATCAGAAAGAGCAATATAAGAATAATGGGCATACCAGAAGGAGAAGAAAGAGAGAAGGGAACAGAGAATATATTCAAACAAATTGTCGATGAGAACTTCCCAAATTTGTGGACAGAACTGGACCCTCGAATCCAAGAAGCAAATAGAACACCTAGTTACCTCAATTCCAACAGACCTTCTCCAAGGCACATTGTATTGAAGATGTCTAAAATCAACGACAAAGAAAGAATCCTCAAAGCAGCCAGGGAAAAGAAGACGGTAACTTACAAAGGAAAGCCCATTAGATTATCATCAGATTTTTCAGCAGAAACTCTACAAGCCAGGAGGGAGTGGAACCAAATATTCAAACTATTGAAAGAGAGAAACCATGAGCCAAGAATAATATATCCAGCAAAGATATCCTTTAGATATGAAGGAGGAATAAAGACCTTTCCAGACATACAGAAGCTGAGGGAATTTTCTAATACACGACCTGCACTACAAGAAATACTAAAGGAGGCCATTCGACCACCATCAACAGGGACAATTTGTGGCAAACAAAACTCAAAAAGGGGGAGAGTAAAGGCCTGAACCGGAATATGGGAATGGAGAAAGTAAGCGTGCTGAAGAAAATGGAATACTCTAAATATCAAACTTTCTTTTACATAAACTTAAGGGTAACCACTCAAAATAAATCCAGAATTGAAATACATACTGAAATAAAAAAAGAAACAGAGGGAAACATCATAGAATACCACCACACAGAAATAATAGACAACAACAAAAAGGCAAAGAAACAATGGAGACACAACCTTACCAGAAAACTAAGGATAGAATGACAGGAAATCCTCACATATCAATAATTACTCTAAATGTAAATGGACTGAACTCACCAATAAAAAGGCACAGAGTAGCAGATTGGATCAAAAAACTAAACCCAACCATATGCTGTCTCCAAGAGACACATCTCAGCTACAAGGACAAGCATAGACTCAAAGTGAAAGGGTGGAAATTGACACTCCAAGCAAATGGTACCCAGAGAAAATCAGGTGTAGCCATAATGATATCAGATGAAACAGATTTCAAGGTGAAAAAGATAACAAGAGACAAAGATGGACATTTCATAATGGTGAAGGGGACTGTACAACAAGAAGACATAACAGTCATCAATATTTATGCCCCCAATCAGGGAGCACCGAAATACACCAAGCAACTTCTAACAGAACTAAAGGGAGAAATTGACCAAAACACAATTATACTAGGGGACTTAAATACATCATTGACAGCTATGGATAGATCATCGAAACAGAAAATAAATAACGAAATAGTAGCCCTAAATGACACATTAGATGAAATGGACATAATTGACATTTATAGAGCACTTCATCCTAAAACATCAGACTACACGTTCTTTTCTAGTGTACATGGAACATTCTCAAGGATAGACCATATATTGGGACATAAAATCAGTCTCAACAAATTTAAGAAGATTGAAATCATACCATGCATATTCTCTGATCACAAGGCTTTGAAATTGGATATCAACTGTAAAAAGAAAGCGGGGAAAAACAAATACATGGAGACTAAACAACATACTTTTAAAGAAGGACTGGGTCAAAGAAGAAATTAGAGGAGAGATCAAAAGATACATTGAAACAAATGACAATGAAAATACATCCTACCAAAATTTTTGGGATGCAGCGAAAGCACTTTTAAGAGGGAAATTTATCTCATTACAGGCCTATCTCAAGAAACAAGAAAACTCCCAAATAAATAACCTCATGTTACACCTTAAAGAACTAGAAAAAGAAGAACAAGTAAAACCCAAGGTCAGCAGAAGAAAGGAAATAACAAAAATTAGAGCAGAACTAAATGAAATAGAGAACAAAAAGACAATAGAAAAAATTAATATGACAAAGAGCTGGTTTTTTGAAAAGATTAACAAAATTGACAAACCCTTGGCTAGACTTACTAAGATAAAAAGAGAGAAGACACTGATTAACAAAATCAGAAACGTAAAAGGGGAAGTTATCACGGACACCACAGAAATACAAAGGATCATCCAAGAATACTATGAAGGACTATATGCCACCAAATTCAACAACCTAGAAGAAATGGACAAGTTCTTAGAAACATATAGCCTTCCAAGGCTGAACCATGAAGAACTGGAAAATCTAAACAGACCGATCACCAGTAACGAAATTGAATCAGTCATCCAAAACCTTCCCAAAAGCAAAAGTCCGGGACCAGATGGCTTCACTAGTGAATTCTACCAAACCTTCAAAGAGGATCTAATACCAATTCTGCACAAACTCTTCCAAAAAATTGAAGAAGAGACAGTACTCCCTAACTCATTTTATGAGGCCAACATTACCCTGATACCAAAACCTGGTAAGGACAGCACAAAAAAAGAAAACTACAGACCAATATCTCTAATGAATACCGATGCAAAAATCCTAAATAAAATTCTAGCAAATCGAATACAACAATGCATTAAAAAGATTATTCATCACGACCAAGTGGGGTTCATCCCCGGGGCACAAGGATGGTTCAACATACGCAAATCCATCAACGTGATACATCACATAAACAAAATAAAGGACAAAAATCATATGATTATATCAATTGATGCAGAAAAAGCATTTGACAAGATACAACATCCATTTATGATTAAAACACTTAATAAAATGGGTATAGAAGGAAAATACCTTAACATAATAAAGGCCATATATGACAAGCCCTCTGCTAATCTCATAATTAATGGAGAAAAACTGAAGCCCTTTGCTCTACGTTCAGGAACATGACAGGGATGTCCCCTATCACCTCTGCTTTTCAACATAGTGTTGGAAGTCCTTGCCAGAGCAATCAGGCAAGAGAAAGAAATAAAAGGCATCCAAATTGGGAATGAAGAAGTTAAATTATCACTCTTTGCAGACGACATGATGCTATATATAGAAAACCCTAAAGACTCCACCAAAAAGCTATTAGAAACAATCAACGAATACAGTAAAGTTGCCGGCTACAAAATCAACGCACAAAAGTCCATTGCATTCCTATATACTAACAATGAAATCTCAGAAAAAGAAATACAAAAAACAATTCCTTTTGCAATTGCAGCAAAAAGAATAAAATACCTAGGAATAAACTTAACCAAGGATGTGAAAGACCTATATGCTGAAAACTATAAGACTTTTTTGAAAGAAATTGAAGAAGACACAAAGAAATGGAAAGACATTCCGTGCTCATGGATTGGAAGAATCAACATAGTTAAAATGGCCATATTACCCAAAGCAATATACAGATTCAATGCAATCCCCATCAAAATCCCAATGGAATTTTTTAAAGAAATAGAACAAAAAATCATCAGATTTGTTTGGAACCACAAAAGACCCCGAATAGCCAAAGCAATCTTAAGGAAAAAGAACAATAATGGAGGTATCACACTTCCTGACTTTGGCTTGTACTACAGGGCTACAATCATCAAAACAGCATGGTATTGGCAGAAAAACAGACACATAGACCAATGGAATAGAATTGAGAACCCAGAAATAAAACCACATAAATATGGACAGATAATTTTTGACAAAGAAGCTAAAAACATACAATGGAGCAAAGACAGCCTCTTCAATAAATGGTGCTGGGAGAATTGGATAGCCACGTGCAAAAGAATGAAACTGGACTGCTATTTGTCACCATGTACCAAAGTTAATTCAAAATGGATCAAAGACTTAAGCATAAGACCTGACACAATAAACTGCATAGAAGAAAACATAGGTACTAAACTTATGGACCTTGGGTTCAAAGAGCATTTTATGAACTTGACTCCAAAGGCAATGGAAGTAAAAGCTAAAATAAACGAATGGGACTATATGAAACTTAAAAGCTTCTGCACAGCAAAAGAAACCATTGACAAAATAAAGAGGCCACCAACTGAATGGGAGAAGATTTTTGCAAACAGCGCCTCCGATAAGGGGCTAGTATCCAGAATATACAAGGAACTCATGCAACTCAACAACAAAAAAACAAACAACCCAATTGAAAAATGGGCAGAGGACTTGAAGAGACATTTCTCCAAAGAGGACATACAAATGGCAAATAGACATATGAAAAAATGCTCAACATCACTAATCATCAGAGAAATGCAAATCAAAACCACAATGAGATATCACCTCACCCCAGTCAGAATGGCTATCATCAACAAGACAAACAATAACAAGTGTTGGAGAGGCTGTGGAGAAAAAGGAACCCTCATACACTGTTGGTGGGAATGCAGACTGGTGCAGCCGTTATGGAAGGCAGTGTGGAGGTTTCTCAAAGAATTACGAATAGAATTGCCATATGACCCAGCAATCCCTCTTCTGGGTATCTACCCAAAAAATCTGAAAACATTTAGAGATAAAGACACGTGTGCTCCAATGTTCATTGCAGCTTTGTTTACGGTGGCCAAGACATGGAAACAACCAAAATGTCCTTCGATAGATGAATGGATAAAGAAGCTGTGGTATATATACACAATGGAATACTATTTGGCAGTAAGAAAAGATGATATAGGAACATTTGTGACAACATGGATGGATCTTGAGAGAGTAATGCTGAGCGAAACAAGTCAGACAGAAAAAGCAGAGAACCATGTGATTTCACTGATATGTGGTATATAAACCAAGAACAACAAAAGAACAAGACAAACAAATGAGAAACAGAAACTCATAGACACAGACAATAGTTTAGTGGTTGCCAGAGGGTAACGGGGGCGGGGGGTGGGGGGTGGGAGATGAGGGTAAGGGGGATCGAATATATGGTGATGGAAAGAGAACTGACTTTGGGTGGTGAACACACAATGGGATTTATAGATGATGTAATACAGAATTGTACACCTGAAATCTATGTAATTTTACTAACAATTGTCACCCCAATAAATTTAATTAAAAAAAAATAAATAAATAACCCTAACCTTAACACTAACTCTAATGCAAACCTAACCCTAACCTTAACCCTAAACCTAACTCTAACCCTAAACCTAACCCTAACCCTAACCCTAACGCAAACCTAACCCTAACCCTAACCCTAACCCTAACCCTAAACCTAACGCAAAACTAACACTACGCCTAATCCTAACCATAACCCTAACCCTAACCCTAACACTAACGCAAACCTAACGCTAACCCTAACCCTAACCCTACACTAAACCTAACCCTAAAACTTAACGTAAAACTAAACTCTATCCCTAACCCTAACCCTAACACTAAACTTTACCCTAAACCTTAATTTAACTCTAAACCCTAACCCTAAACCTAAACCTAACCCTAACGCCAACCTAAACCTAAACCTAACCCAAACCCTAACCCTAACCCTAACCCTAACCCTAAAACTAAACCTAACCCAAAAACTAACCCTAACCCTAACGCTAAACCTAACCCTAACCCTAACCCTAACGCAAACATAAACCTAAACCTAACCCTAACCCTAACCCAAACCCTAACTCTAACGCAAACCTAACCCCAAACCTAACCCTAACCCTAACGAAAACGTAACCCTAACCTTAACACTAACCCTAACCCTAACCCTAACCCTAACCCTAAATATAACCAGAACCCTAACCCTAACGCAAACCTAACCCTATCGCTAACCCTAACCCTAACCCTAATGCAAACCTAAACCTAACCCTAATCTTAACCCTAACCATAACCCTAACCATAACACTAAACCTAACCCTAAAACTAAACTTAACCCTAAAGCCTACACCTAACCCTAACCCTAACCCTAAACCTAACCGTAAAACTAACCGTAACCCTAACACTAATTCTAACCATAACCCTAAACCTACCCCAAACACTAAACCTAAAACTAACCCTAACCCTGACACTAATCGTAACCATAACTCTCATCCTAACCCTAACGCTAAACCTAACCCACATCCTAAACTTAACCCTAAACCCTAAGCCTAACCCTAAGGCAAACCTAAACCTAACGCTAACCCAAACCCTAACACTAACCCTAACCCTAACTCTAACCCTAAACCTAACCCTAACCTAACCCTAACGCAAACCTTACCCTAACCCTAACCCTAACCCTAACCCTAAGCCTAACGCATACCTAACCCTAACCCTAATCCTAACTATAACCCTAACGCTAACTTAACCCTAACCGTAACCCTAAACCCTAACCCTAACCCTAACCCTAACCCTAAACCTAACCCTAACCCTAACCCTAATACTAAACCTAACCCTAAACCTAAACTTAACCCTAAACCGTAACCATAATCCTAACCCTAACACAAACGAAACCCTAACCCTAGCCCTAACCCTAACCCTAACCCTAACCCTAACGCAAAGGTATCCATAACCATAACCACAACAGTAACGAAACTTAACCCTAACCCTAACACTAAACCTAACCCTAACCCGAATCCTAATGCAAACCTAACACTAACCCTAACCCTAACCCTAACTTTAATACTAAAACTAACCCTAACATTAACCCTAACGCAAAACTAACCCTAAACCTAATCCTAACCCTAACCCTAACCGTAACGAAAACATAACCCTAACACTAACCCTAACCCTAATCCTAACCCTAAACCTAATCCTAACCCTAACACTATCCTTAACGCAAACGTAACCCTATCCCTAACCCTAACCATAAAACCCTAACGCTAATCCTAAACCGGACCCTAACCCTAACCGTAAACACTAGCACTAACCCTAACACTAACCCTAACGCAAACCCTAACCCTAACCCTAACCCTAAACCTAACCCGAACCTGAAACCGAATCAGAACCCGAACCCGAAACCGAACCATAACACAAACCCTTACCCTAAACCTAAAACTAAACCTAAACCTAACCCTAACTCTAACCCTACCCTAACCTAACCCTAAACCTAACCCTAACCCTAACCTAAACACTAAACCTAACCCTAACCTAACCCTAACCCTACCCTAACCCTAACCTAAGCCTATCTCTAAAACTAACCCTAACCCTAAACCTACACTAACCCTAACCCTAATGCAAACCTAATCCTAACCCTAACCCTAACGCAAACGTAACCCTAAACCTAACCCTAACCCTAACCCTAACAATAAACGTAACGGAACCCTAACCCTAACGCAACCTAAACCTAACCCTAACCCTAAACCTAATGCAAACCTCAAACTAAACCTAGCCCTAACCCTAACCCTAACCCTAACCCTAACACTAAACCTAACCCTAAAACTAAGTGAAACCTAAAGCCTAACCCTAACCCTAACCCTAACCCTAACCCTAAACCTAACCTTAAAATTAACCCTGAGGAGGCGTGCCTGACTCACGCTGGGCCAGAGTCTTTTCTCTGTGACTTGGAATTAGGACTACGACTCTACACCCCAGTCTGAACCAAAGAGAGGCCCTTGAGACATCTCAGCATTCATCTAATACACTCCCGTTTGGGCTTAAGCTATCTGAAGTAGGTTTTTATTCCCAAAGCAGTCTTAACCAAAATATTATGGCTCTAAGAAAAGATTTCTGAGACTTCCGGAAAAATGGCGGAGTGAGGTGAGCCTCTGTAAAGCTCCCCTGGAATTTACAAAGAATCGAACAACAAAAACTCCACAAAGGACTCCCTGCACAGCAGACAAGCAACACGAAGAGGCCCACTACCGACTGAAATCACCTACAGGTGGGAGATTCGCGCGAGTGGAGGGAGGAGGAAAGGGAGAAGCGCGCGGAGACGGACCCGCGCGGGCGCAGGACTCAGACCCAGCTCAGTGCGCCGAGCTCGCTGCTTCCCGGAACTACCGCAGCTGCGGGAGATCGGACTGCTAGGGCTCCGCCAGGGCTCCACAGGGCTGAGGGGGCAGCATATAACACGGCTGAACCCAACGCTCACGGCAGAGACCTCGGAGAAAAGACTGAGGGAAAAAGGCTGAAAACAGTGGTTTAAGCCTGCACTGCCGAGCAGAGAACGGAGCCTTAGGCACTGAGACTAGCCGCCCCCTCCCTCCCCTCCCAGAGCTCGCCCCGCCCCCACCTGTCCGGTGCTAGAAGCGAAACAGTAGCAGTGTCAGATCAAAACAACAGAAAATTTGCTGTTTTGAGATCTGTGGACCGCAAATACAAATTCACAGCCCAACTAGTTCCAGCAAAGGGGAGAGAGCAGTGGAAGCAGGACCGACTGTGGTGGTGGTCGACGCCATTGCTCTGGGCCACCTCTCACAACTCACCCCGCCCCTGACCCCACCTATCTGGGCGGATCCCTGCAGGAGTAAACAGAACTGCTGAAATATACGGGCTCTGAATCAGCAGCTGGAAGAGCTTTCGAACATCAAAAGCTCTCCGCATACCCACCGGGACACTGCGCCCTGTGACCTAGACGAACTATTAACAGAAGAGAAGCCCGTCTCCCAGGGAATCCCCCCATTGCGTGAGAAGTTGGAATAGTGCAGAGAAAACATAGCACTACTGTGTGGGAGAAGAAAAATAAGTTGCAGTTGGAGAAATAATAAAACATTCTACCAACAAGTACTGGCAAACAAAAGAAAGACCGCTTTCTATCAACCTGTTGCAGAAGTCACTCCTGTAGATGTCTAGGAAGAGAAATAGTAAACCAGTAATCGCCATGAATAACCAAGGCAACAAGATAGCTCAGAAAGAAAGTGAAAAATCTCCAGAGAAGGCACTTAAAGATACAGAAATATGTGACTTAAATGACAGAGAATTCAAGATTGCAGTTCTGAAAAAACTCAACGAGATACAAGAAAACACAGATAGGCAGTTAAAGGAACTCAGAAACTCAATCAAAGAACAGCATGAACATTTTACGAAAGAGATTGAAATCTTAAAAAAGAACCAAATAGAATTTCTGGAGATTAAGAACTCAATAGAAGAAATTAAGAATGAAATAACCAGCTTAGGTAGTAGAGTTGACCAGATGGAGCAAAGAATCAGTGACATCGAAGATAGAAACCTGGAAATGACACAAATTGAAGAAGAAAGAGACTTGAGACTTAAAAGAAATGAAAGAACTCTACAAGAACTTTCTGACTCCATCAGAAAGAGCAATATAAGAATAATGGGCATACCAGAAGGAGAAGAAAGAGAGAAGGGAACAGAGAATATATTCAAACAAATTGTCGATGAGAACTTCCCAAATTTGTGGACAGAACTGGACCCTCGAATCCAAGAAGCAAATAGAACACCTAGTTACCTCAATTCCAACAGACCTTCTCCAAGGCACATTGTATTGAAGATGTCTAAAATCAACGACAAAGAAAGAATCCTCAAGGCAGCCAGGGAAAAGAAGACGGTAACTTACAAAGGAAAGCCCATTAGATTATCATCAGATTTTTCAGCAGAAACTCTACAAGCCAGGAGGGAGTGGAACCAAATATTCAAACTATTGAAAGAGAGAAACCATGAGCCAAGAATAATATATCCAGCAAAGATATCCTTTAGATATGAAGGAGGAATAAAGACCTTTCCAGACATACAGAAGCTGAGGGAATTTTCTAATACACGACCTGCACTACAAGAAATACTAAAGGAGGCCATTCGACCACCATCAACAGGGACAATTTGTGGCAAACAAAACTCAAAAAGGGGGAGAGTAAAGGCCTGAACCGGAATATGGGAATGGAGAAAGTAAGCGTGCTGAAGAAAATGGAATACTCTAAATATCAAACTTTCTTTTACATAAACTTAAGGGTAACCACTCAAAATAAATCCAGAATTGAAATACATACTGAAATAAAAAAAGAAACAGAGGGAAACATCATAGAATACCACCACACAGAAATAATAGACAACAACAAAAAGGCAAAGAAACAATGGAGACACAACCTTACCAGAAAACTAAGGATAGAATGACAGGAAATCCTCACATATCAATAATTACTCTAAATGTAAATGGACTGAACTCACCAATAAAAAGGCACAGAGTAGCAGATTGGATCAAAAAACTAAACCCAACCATATGCTGTCTCCAAGAGACACATCTCAGCTACAAGGACAAGCATAGACTCAAAGTGAAAGGGTGGAAATTGACACTCCAAGCAAATGGTACCCAGAGAAAATCAGGTGTAGCCATAATGATATCAGATGAAACAGATTTCAAGGTGAAAAAGATAACAAGAGACAAAGATGGACATTTCATAATGGTGAAGGGGACTGTACAACAAGAAGACATAACAGTCATCAATATTTATGCCCCCAATCAGGGAGCACCGAAATACACCAAGCAACTTCTAACAGAACTAAAGGGAGAAATTGACCAAAACACAATTATACTAGGGGACTTAAATACATCATTGACAGCTATGGATAGATCATCGAAACAGAAAATAAATAACGAAATAGTAGCCCTAAATGACACATTAGATGAAATGGACATAATTGACATTTATAGAGCACTTCATCCTAAAACATCAGACTACACATTCTTTTCTAGTGTACATGGAACATTCTCAAGGATAGACCATATATTGGGACATAAAATCAGTCTCAACAAATTTAAGAAGATTGAAATCATACCATGCATATTCTCTGATCACAAGGCTTTGAAATTGGATATCAACTGTAAAAAGAAAGCGGGGAAAAACAAATACATGGAGACTAAACAACATACTTTTAAAGAAGGACTGGGTCAAAGAAGAAATTAGAGGAGAGATCAAAAGATACATTGAAACAAATGACAATGAAAATACATCCTACCAAAATTTTTGGGATGCAGCGAAAGCACTTTTAAGAGGGAAATTTATCTCATTACAGGCCTATCTCAAGAAACAAGAAAACTCCCAAATAAATAACCTCATGTTACACCTTAAAGAACTAGAAAAAGAAGAACAAGTAAAACCCAAGGTCAGCAGAAGAAAGGAAATAACAAAAATTAGAGCAGAACTAAATGAAATAGAGAACAAAAAGACAATAGAAAAAATTAATATGACAAAGAGCTGGTTTTTTGAAAAGATTAACAAAATTGACAAACCCTTGGCTAGACTTACTAAGATAAAAAGAGAGAAGACACTGATTAACAAAATCAGAAACGTAAAAGGGGAAGTTATCACGGACACCACAGAAATACAAAGGATCATCCAAGAATACTATGAAGGACTATATGCCACCAAATTCAACAACCTAGAAGAAATGGACAAGTTCTTAGAAACATATAGCCTTCCAAGGCTGAACCATGAAGAACTGGAAAATCTAAACAGACCGATCACCAGTAACGAAATTGAATCAGTCATCCAAAACCTTCCCAAAAGCAAAAGTCCGGGACCAGATGGCTTCACTAGTGAATTCTACCAAACCTTCAAAGAGGATCTAATACCAATTCTGCACAAACTCTTCCACAAAATTGAAGAAGAGACAGTACTCCCTAACTCATTTTATGAGGCCAACATTACCCTGATACCAAAACCTGGTAAGGACAGCACAAAAAAAGAAAACTACAGACCAATATCTCTAATGAATACCGATGCAAAAATCCTAAATAAAATTCTAGCAAATCGAATACAACAATGCATTAAAAAGATTATTCATCACGACCAAGTGGGGTTCATCCCCGGGGCACAAGGATGGTTCAACATACGCAAATCCATCAACGTGATACATCACATAAACAAAATAAAGGACAAAAATCATATGATTATATCAATTGATGCAGAAAAAGCATTTGACAAGATACAACATCCATTTATGATTAAAACACTTAATAAAATGGGTATAGAAGGAAAATACCTTAACATAATAAAGGCCATATATGACAAGCCCTCTGCTAATCTCATAATTAATGGAGAAAAACTGAAGCCCTTTGCTCTACGTTCAGGAACACGACAGGGATGTCCCCTATCACCTCTGCTTTTCAACATAGTGTTGGAAGTCCTTGCCAGAGCAATCAGGCAAGAGAAAGAAATAAAAGGCATCCAAATTGGGAATGAAGAAGTTAAATTATCACTCTTTGCAGACGACATGATGCTATATATAGAAAACCCTAAAGACTCCACCAAAAAGCTATTAGAAACAATCAACGAATACAGTAAAGTTGCCGGCTACAAAATCAACGCACAAAAGTCCATTGCATTCCTATATACTAACAATGAAATCTCAGAAAAAGAAATACAAAAAACAATTCCTTTTGCAATTGCAGCAAAAAGAATAAAATACCTAGGAATAAACTTAACCAAGGATGTGAAAGACCTATATGCTGAAAACTATAAGACTTTTTTGAAAGAAATTGAAGAAGACACAAAGAAATGGAAAGACATTCCGTGCTCATGGATTGGAAGAATCAACATAGTTAAAATGGCCATATTACCCAAAGCAATATACAGATTCAATGCAATCCCCATCAAAATCCCAATGGAATTTTTTAAAGAAATAGAACAAAAAATCATCAGATTTGTTTGGAACCACAAAAGACCCCGAATAGCCAAAGCAATCTTAAGGAAAAAGAACAATAATGGAGGTATCACACTTCCTGACTTTGGCTTGTACTACAGGGCTACAATCATCAAAACAGCATGGTATTGGCAGAAAAACAGACACATAGACCAATGGAATAGAATTGAGAACCCAGAAATAAAACCACATAAATATGGACAGATAATTTTTGACAAAGAAGCTAAAAACATACAATGGAGCAAAGACAGCCTCTTCAATAAATGGTGCTGGGAGAATTGGATAGCCACGTGCAAAAGAATGAAACTGGACTGCTATTTGTCACCATGTACCAAAGTTAATTCAAAATGGATCAAAGACTTAAGCATAAGACCTGACACAATAAACTGCATAGAAGAAAACATAGGTACTAAACTTATGGACCTTGGGTTCAAAGAGCATTTTATGAACTTGACTCCAAAGGCAATGGAAGTAAAAGCTAAAATAAACGAATGGGACTATATGAAACTTAAAAGCTTCTGCACAGCAAAAGAAACCATTGACAAAATAAAGAGGCCACCAACTGAATGGGAGAAGATTTTTGCAAACAGCGCCTCCGATAAGGGGCTAGTATCCAGAATATACAAGGAACTCATGCAACTCAACAACAAAAAAACAAACAACCCAATTGAAAAATGGGCAGAGGACTTGAAGAGACATTTCTCCAAAGAGGACATACAAATGGCAAATAGACATATGAAAAAATGCTCAACATCACTAATCATCAGAGAAATGCAAATCAAAACCACAATGAGATATCACCTCACCCCAGTCAGAATGGCTATCATCAACAAGACAAACAATAACAAGTGTTGGAGAGGCTGTGGAGAAAAAGGAACCCTCATACACTGTTGGTGGGAATGCAGACTGGTGCAGCCGTTATGGAAGGCAGTGTGGAGGTTTCTCAAAGAATTACGAATAGAATTGCCATATGACCCAGCAATCCCTCTTCTGGGTATCTACCCAAAAAATCTGAAAACATTTAGAGATAAAGACACGTGTGCTCCAATGTTCATTGCAGCTTTGTTTACGGTGGCCAAGACATGGAAACAACCAAAATGTCCTTCGATAGATGAATGGATAAAGAAGCTGTGGTATATATACACAATGGAATACTATTTGGCAGTAAGAAAAGATGATATAGGAACATTTGTGACAACATGGATGGATCTTGAGAGAGTAATGCTGAGCGAAACAAGTCAGACAGAAAAAGCAGAGAACCATGTGATTTCACTGATATGTGGTATATAAACCAAGAACAACAAAAGAACAAGACAAACAAATGAGAAACAGAAACTCATAGACACAGACAATAGTTTAGTGGTTGCCAGAGGGTAACGGGGGCGGGGGGTGGGGGGTGGGAGATGAGGGTAAGGGGGATCGAATATATGGTGATGGAAAGAGAACTGACTTTGGGTGGTGAACACACAATGGGATTTATAGATGATGTAATACAGAATTGTACACCTGAAATCTATGTAATTTTACTAACAATTGTCACCCCAATAAATTTAATTAAAAAAAAATAAATAAATAACCCTAACCTTAACACTAACTCTAATGCAAACCTAACCCTAACCTTAACCCTAAACCTAACTCTAACCCTAAACCTAACCCTAACCCTAACCCTAACGCAAACCTAACCCTAACCCTAACCCTAACCCTAACCCTAAACCTAACGCAAAACTAACACTACGCCTAATCCTAACCATAACCCTAACCCTAACCCTAACACTAACGCAAACCTAACGCTAACCCTAACCCTAACCCTACACTAAACCTAACCCTAAAACTTAACGTAAAACTAAACTCTATCCCTAACCCTAACCCTAACACTAAACTTTACCCTAAACCTTAATTTAACTCTAAACCCTAACCCTAAACCTAAACCTAACCCTAACGCCAACCTAAACCTAAACCTAAACCAAACCCTAACCCTAACCCTAACGTTAACCCTAAAACTAACCCTAACCCAAAAACTAACCCTAACCCTAACGCTAAACCTAACCCTAACCTTAACCATAACGCAAACATAAACCTAAACCTAACCCTAACCCTAACCCAAACCCTAACTCTAACGCAAACCTAACCCCAAACCTAACCCTAACCCTAACGAAAACGTAACCCTAACCTTAACACTAACCCTAACCCTAACCCTAACCCTAACCCTAAATATAACCAGAACCCTAACCCTAAGGCAAACCTAACCCTATCGCTAACCCTAACCCTAACCCTAATGCAAACCTAAACCTAACCCTAATCTTAACCCTAACCATAACCCTAACCATAACACTAAACCTAACCCTAAAACTAAACTTAACCCTAAAGCCTACACCTAACCCTAACCCTAACCCTAAACCTAACCGTAAAACTAACCGTAACCCTAACACTAATTCTAACCATAACCCTAAACCTACCCCAAACACTAAACTAAACCTAAAACTAACCCTAACCCTGACACTAATCGTAACCATAACTCTAATCCTAACCCTAACGCTAAACCTAACCCACATCCTAAACTTAACCCTAAACCCTAAGCCTAACCCTAAGGCAAACCTAAACCTAACGCTAACCCAAACCCTAACACTAACCCTAACCCTAACTCTAACCCTAAACCTAACCCTAACACTAACCCTAACGCAAACCTTACCCTAAACCTAACCCTAACCCTAACCCTAAGCCTAACGCATACCTAACCCTAACCCTAATCCTAACTATAACCCTAACGCTAACTTAACCCTAACCGTAACCCTAAACCCTAACCCTAACCCTAACCCTAACCCTAAACCTAACCCTAACCCTAACCCTAATACTAAACCTAACCCTAAACCTAAACTTAACCCTAAACCGTAACCATAATCCTAACCCTAACACAAACGAAACCCTAACCCTAGCCCTAACCCTAACCCTAACCCTAACCCTAACGCAAAGGTATCCATAACCATAACCCCAACAGTAACGAAACTTAACCCTAACCCTAACACTAAACCTAACCCTAACCCGAATCCTAATGCAAACCTAACACTAACCCTAACCCTATCCCTAACTTTAATACTAAAACTAACCCTAACATTAACCCTAACGCAAAACTAACCCTAAACCTAATCCTAACCCTAACCCTAACCGTAACGAAAACATAACCCTAACACTAACCCTAACCCTAATCCTAACCCTAAACCTAATCCTAACCCTAACACTATCCTTAACGCAAACGTAACCCTATCCCTAACCCTAACCATAAAACCCTAACGCTAATCCTAAACCGGACCCTAACCCTAACCGTAAACACTAGCACTAACCCTAACACTAACCCTAACGCAAACCCTAACCCTAACCCTAACCCTAAACCTAACCCGAACCTGAAACCGAATCAGAACCCGAACCCGAAACCGAACCATAACACAAACCCTTACCCTAAACCTAAAACTAAACCTAAACCTAACCCTAACTCTAACCCTACCCTAACCTAACCCTAAACCTAACCCTAACCCTAACCTAAACACTAAACCTAACCCTAACCTAACCCTAACCCTACCCTAACCCTAACCTAAGCCTATCTCTAAAACTAACCCTAACCCTAAACCTACACTAACCCTAACCCTAATGCAAACCTAATCCTAACCCTAACCCTAACGCAAACGTAACCCTAAACCTAACCCTAACCCTAACCCTAACAATAAACGTAACGGAACCCTAACCCTAACGCAACCTAAACCTAACCCTAACCCTAAACCTAATGCAAACCTCAAACTAAACCTAGCCCTAACCCTAACCCTAACCCTAACCCTAACACTAAACCTAACCCTAAAACTAAGTGAAACCTAAATCCTAACCCTAACCCTAACCCTAACCCTAACCCTAAACCTAACCTTAAAATTAACCCTGAGGAGGCGTGCCTGACTCACGCTGGGCCAGAGTCTTTTCTCTGTGACTTGGAATTAGGACTACGACTCTACACCCCAGTCTGAACCAAAGAGAGGCCCTTGAGACATCTCAGCATTCATCTAATACACTCCCGTTTGGGCTTAAGCTATCTGAAGTAGGTTTTTATTCCCAAAGCAGTCTTAACCAAAATATTATGGCTCTAAGAAAAGATTTCTGAGACTTCCGGAAAAATGGCGGAGTGAGGTGAGCCTCTGTAAAGCTCCCCTGGAATTTACAAAGAATCGAACAACAAAAACTCCACAAAGGACTCCCTGCACAGCAGACAAGCAACACGAAGAGGCCCACTACCGACTGAAATCACCTACAGGTGGGAGATTTGCGCGAGTGGAGGGAGGAGGAAAGGGAGAAGCGCGCGGAGACGGACCCGCGCGGGCGCAGGACTCAGACCCAGCTCAGTGCGCCGAGCTCGCTGCTTCCCGGAACTACCGCAGCTGCGGGAGATCGGACTGCTAGGGCTCCGCCAGGGCTCCACAGGGCTGAGGGGGCAGCATATAACACGGCTGAACCCAACGCTCACGGCAGAGACCTCGGAGAAAAGACTGAGGGAAAAAGGCTGAAAACAGTGGTTTAAGCCTGCACTGCCGAGCAGAGAACGGAGCCTTAGGCACTGAGACTAGCCGCCCCCTCCCTCCCCTCCCAGAGCTCGCCCCGCCCCCACCTGTCCGGTGCTAGAAGCGAAACAGTAGCAGTGTCAGATCAAAACAACAGAAAATTTGCTGTTTTGAGATCTGTGGACCGCAAATACAAATTCACAGCCCAACTAGTTCCAGCAAAGGGGAGAGAGCAGTGGAAGCAGGACCGACTGTGGTGGTGGTCGACGCCATTGCTCTGGGCCACCTCTCACAACTCACCCCGCCCCTGACCCCACCTATCTGGGCGGATCCCTGCAGGAGTAAACAGAACTGCTGAAATATACGGGCTCTGAATCAGCAGCTGGAAGAGCTTTCGAACATCAAAAGCTCTCCGCATACCCACCGGGACACTGCGCCCTGTGACCTAGACGAACTATTAACAGAAGAGAAGCCCGTCTCCCAGGGAATCCCCCCATTGCGTGAGAAGTTGGAATAGTGCAGAGAAAACATAGCACTACTGTGTGGGAGAAGAAAAATAAGTTGCAGTTGGAGAAATAATAAAACATTCTACCAACAAGTACTGGCAAACAAAAGAAAGACCGCTTTCTATCAACCTGTTGCAGAAGTCACTCCTGTAGATGTCTAGGAAGAGAAATAGTAAACCAGTAATCGCCATGAATAACCAAGGCAACAAGATAGCTCAGAAAGAAAGTGAAAAATCTCCAGAGAAGGCACTTAAAGATACAGAAATATGTGACTTAAATGACAGAGAATTCAAGATTGCAGTTCTGAAAAAACTCAACGAGATACAAGAAAACACAGATAGGCAGTTAAAGGAACTCAGAAACTCAATCAAAGAACAGCATGAACATTTTACGAAAGAGATTGAAATCTTAAAAAAGAACCAAATAGAATTTCTGGAGATTAAGAACTCAATAGAAGAAATTAAGAATGAAATAACCAGCTTAGGTAGTAGAGTTGACCAGATGGAGCAAAGAATCAGTGACATCGAAGATAGAAACCTGGAAATGACACAAATTGAAGAAGAAAGAGACTTGAGACTTAAAAGAAATGAAAGAACTCTACAAGAACTTTCTGACTCCATCAGAAAGAGCAATATAAGAATAATGGGCATACCAGAAGGAGAAGAAAGAGAGAAGGGAACAGAGAATATATTCAAACAAATTGTCGATGAGAACTTCCCAAATTTGTGGACAGAACTGGACCCTCGAATCCAAGAAGCAAATAGAACACCTAGTTACCTCAATTCCAACAGACCTTCTCCAAGGCACATTGTATTGAAGATGTCTAAAATCAACGACAAAGAAAGAATCCTCAAGGCAGCCAGGGAAAAGAAGACGGTAACTTACAAAGGAAAGCCCATTAGATTATCATCAGATTTTTCAGCAGAAACTCTACAAGCCAGGAGGGAGTGGAACCAAATATTCAAACTATTGAAAGAGAGAAACCATGAGCCAAGAATAATATATCCAGCAAAGATATCCTTTAGATATGAAGGAGGAATAAAGACCTTTCCAGACATACAGAAGCTGAGGGAATTTTCTAATACACGACCTGCACTACAAGAAATACTAAAGGAGGCCATTCGACCACCATCAACAGGGACAATTTGTGGCAAACAAAACTCAAAAAGGGGGAGAGTAAAGGCCTGAACCGGAATATGGGAATGGAGAAAGTAAGCGTGCTGAAGAAAATGGAATACTCTAAATATCAAACTTTCTTTTACATAAACTTAAGGGTAACCACTCAAAATAAATCCAGAATTGAAATACATACTGAAATAAAAAAAGAAACAGAGGGAAACATCATAGAATACCACCACACAGAAATAATAGACAACAACAAAAAGGCAAAGAAACAATGGAGACACAACCTTACCAGAAAACTAAGGATAGAATGACAGGAAATCCTCACATATCAATAATTACTCTAAATGTAAATGGACTGAACTCACCAATAAAAAGGCACAGAGTAGCAGATTGGATCAAAAAACTAAACCCAACCATATGCTGTCTCCAAGAGACACATCTCAGCTACAAGGACAAGCATAGACTCAAAGTGAAAGGGTGGAAATTGACACTCCAAGCAAATGGTACCCAGAGAAAATCAGGTGTAGCCATAATGATATCAGATGAAACAGATTTCAAGGTGAAAAAGATAACAAGAGACAAAGATGGACATTTCATAATGGTGAAGGGGACTGTACAACAAGAAGACATAACAGTCATCAATATTTATGCCCCCAATCAGGGAGCACCGAAATACACCAAGCAACTTCTAACAGAACTAAAGGGAGAAATTGACCAAAACACAATTATACTAGGGGACTTAAATACATCATTGACAGCTATGGATAGATCATCGAAACAGAAAATAAATAACGAAATAGTAGCCCTAAATGACACATTAGATGAAATGGACATAATTGACATTTATAGAGCACTTCATCCTAAAACATCAGACTACACATTCTTTTCTAGTGTACATGGAACATTCTCAAGGATAGACCATATATTGGGACATAAAATCAGTCTCAACAAATTTAAGAAGATTGAAATCATACCATGCATATTCTCTGATCACAAGGCTTTGAAATTGGATATCAACTGTAAAAAGAAAGCGGGGAAAAACAAATACATGGAGACTAAACAACATACTTTTAAAGAAGGACTGGGTCAAAGAAGAAATTAGAGGAGAGATCAAAAGATACATTGAAACAAATGACAATGAAAATACATCCTACCAAAATTTTTGGGATGCAGCGAAAGCAGTTTTAAGAGGGAAATTTATCTCATTACAGGCCTATCTCAAGAAACAAGAAAACTCCCAAATAAATAACCTCATGTTACACCTTAAAGAACTAGAAAAAGAAGAACAAGTAAAACCCAAGGTCAGCAGAAGAAAGGAAATAACAAAAATTAGAGCAGAACTAAATGAAATAGAGAACAAAAAGACAATAGAAAAAATTAATATGACAAAGAGCTGGTTTTTTGAAAAGATTAACAAAATTGACAAACCCTTGGCTAGACTTACTAAGATAAAAAGAGAGAAGACACTGATTAACAAAATCAGAAACGTAAAAGGGGAAGTTATCACGGACACCACAGAAATACAAAGGATCATCCAAGAATACTATGAAGGACTATATGCCACCAAATTCAACAACCTAGAAGAAATGGACAAGTTCTTAGAAACATATAGCCTTCCAAGGCTGAACCATGAAGAACTGGAAAATCTAAACAGACCGATCACCAGTAACGAAATTGAATCAGTCATCCAAAACCTTCCCAAAAGCAAAAGTCCGGGACCAGATGGCTTCACTAGTGAATTCTACCAAACCTTCAAAGAGGATCTAATACCAATTCTGCACAAACTCTTCCAAAAAATTGAAGAAGAGACAGTACTCCCTAACTCATTTTATGAGGCCAACATTACCCTGATACCAAAACCTGGTAAGGACAGCACAAAAAAAGAAAACTACAGACCAATATCTCTAATGAATACCGATGCAAAAATCCTAAATAAAATTCTAGCAAATCGAATACAACAATGCATTAAAAAGATTATTCATCACGACCAAGTGGGGTTCATCCCCGGGGCACAAGGATGGTTCAACATACGCAAATCCATCAACGTGATACATCACATAAACAAAATAAAGGACAAAAATCATATGATTATATCAATTGATGCAGAAAAAGCATTTGACAAGATACAACATCCATTTATGATTAAAACACTTAATAAAATGGGTATAGAAGGAAAATACCTTAACATAATAAAGGCCATATATGACAAGCCCTCTGCTAATCTCATAATTAATGGAGAAAAACTGAAGCCCTTTGCTCTACGTTCAGGAACACGACAGGGATGTCCCCTATCACCTCTGCTTTTCAACATAGTGTTGGAAGTCCTTGCCAGAGCAATCAGGCAAGAGAAAGAAATAAAAGGCATCCAAATTGGGAATGAAGAAGTTAAATTATCACTCTTTGCAGACGACATGATGCTATATATAGAAAACCCTAAAGACTCCACCAAAAAGCTATTAGAAACAATCAACGAATACAGTAAAGTTGCCGGCTACAAAATCAACGCACAAAAGTCCATTGCATTCCTATATACTAACAATGAAATCTCAGAAAAAGAAATACAAAAAACAATTCCTTTTGCAATTGCAGCAAAAAGAATAAAATACCTAGGAATAAACTTAACCAAGGATGTGAAAGACCTATATGCTGAAAACTATAAGACTTTTTTGAAAGAAATTGAAGAAGACACAAAGAAATGGAAAGACATTCCGTGCTCATGGATTGGAAGAATCAACATAGTTAAAATGGCCATACTACCCAAAGCAATATACAGATTCAATGCAATCCCCATCAAAATCCCAATGGAATTTTTTAAAGAAATAGAACAAAAAATCATCAGATTTGTTTGGAACCACAAAAGACCCCGAATAGCCAAAGCAATCTTAAGGAAAAAGAACAATAATGGAGGTATCACACTTCCTGACTTTGGCTTGTACTACAGGGCTACAATCATCAAAACAGCATGGTATTGGCAGAAAAACAGACACATAGACCAATGGAATAGAATTGAGAACCCAGAAATAAAACCACATAAATATGGACAGATAATTTTTGACAAAGAAGCTAAAAACATACAATGGAGCAAAGACAGCCTCTTCAATAAATGGTGCTGGGAGAATTGGATAGCCACGTGCAAAAGAATGAAACTGGACTGCTATTTGTCACCATGTACCAAAGTTAATTCAAAATGGATCAAAGACTTAAGCATAAGACCTGACACAATAAACTGCATAGAAGAAAACATAGGTACTAAACTTATGGACCTTGGGTTCAAAGAGCATTTTATGAACTTGACTCCAAAGGCAATGGAAGTAAAAGCTAAAATAAACGAATGGGACTATATGAAACTTAAAAGCTTCTGCACAGCAAAAGAAACCATTGACAAAATAAAGAGGCCACCAACTGAATGGGAGAAGATTTTTGCAAACAGCGCCTCCGATAAGGGGCTAGTATCCAGAATATACAAGGAACTCATGCAACTCAACAACAAAAAAACAAACAACCCAATTGAAAAATGGGCAGAGGACTTGAAGAGACATTTCTCCAAAGAGGACATACAAATGGCAAATAGACATATGAAAAAATGCTCAACATCACTAATCATCAGAGAAATGCAAATCAAAACCACAATGAGATATCACCTCACCCCAGTCAGAATGGCTATCATCAACAAGACAAACAATAACAAGTGTTGGAGAGGCTGTGGAGAAAAAGGAACCCTCATACACTGTTGGTGGGAATGCAGACTGGTGCAGCCGTTATGGAAGGCAGTGTGGAGGTTTCTCAAAGAATTACGAATAGAATTGCCATATGACCCAGCAATCCCTCTTCTGGGTATCTACCCAAAAAATCTGAAAACATTTAGAGATAAAGACACGTGTGCTCCAATGTTCATTGCAGCTTTGTTTACGGTGGCCAAGACATGGAAACAACCAAAATGTCCTTCGATAGATGAATGGATAAAGAAGCTGTGGTATATATACACAATGGAATACTATTTGGCAGTAAGAAAAGATGATATAGGAACATTTGTGACAACATGGATGGATCTTGAGAGAGTAATGCTGAGCGAAACAAGTCAGACAGAAAAAGCAGAGAACCATGTGATTTCACTGATATGTGGTATATAAACCAAGAACAACAAAAGAACAAGACAAACAAATGAGAAACAGAAACTCATAGACACAGACAATAGTTTAGTGGTTGCCAGAGGGTAACGGGGGCGGGGGGTGGGGGGTGGGAGATGAGGGTAAGGGGGATCGAATATATGGTGATGGAAAGAGAACTGACTTTGGGTGGTGAACACACAATGGGATTTATAGATGATGTAATACAGAATTGTACACCTGAAATCTATGTAATTTTACTAACAATTGTCACCCCAATAAATTTAATTAAAAAAAAATAAATAAATAACCCTAACCTTAACACTAACTCTAATGCAAACCTAACCCTAACCTTAACCCTAAACCTAACTCTAACCCTAAACCTAACCCTAACCCTAACCCTAACGCAAACCTAACCCTAACCCTAACCCTAACCCTAACCCTAAACCTAACGCAAAACTAACACTACGCCTAATCCTAACCATAACCCTAACCCTAACCCTAACACTAACGCAAACCTAACGCTAACCCTAACCCTAACCCTACACTAAACCTAACCCTAAAACTTAACGTAAAACTAAACTCTATCCCTAACCCTAACCCTAACACTAAACTTTACCCTAAACCTTAATTTAACTCTAAACCCTAACCCTAAACCTAAACCTAACCCTAACGCCAACCTAAACCTAAACCTAAACCAAACCCTAACCCTAACCCTAACGTTAACCCTAAAACTAACCCTAACCCAAAAACTAACCCTAACCCTAACGCTAAACCTAACCCTAACCTTAACCATAACGCAAACATAAACCTAAACCTAACCCTAACCCTAACCCAAACCCTAACTCTAACGCAAACCTAACCCCAAACCTAACCCTAACCCTAACGAAAACGTAACCCTAACCTTAACACTAACCCTAACCCTAACCCTAACCCTAACCCTAAATATAACCAGAACCCTAACCCTAAGGCAAACCTAACCCTATCGCTAACCCTAACCCTAACCCTAATGCAAACCTAAACCTAACCCTAATCTTAACCCTAACCATAACCCTAACCATAACACTAAACCTAACCCTAAAACTAAACTTAACCCTAAAGCCTACACCTAACCCTAACCCTAACCCTAAACCTAACCGTAAAACTAACCGTAACCCTAACACTAATTCTAACCATAACCCTAAACCTACCCCAAACACTAAACTAAACCTAAAACTAACCCTAACCCTGACACTAATCGTAACCATAACTCTAATCCTAACCCTAACGCTAAACCTAACCCACATCCTAAACTTAACCCTAAACCCTAAGCCTAACCCTAAGGCAAACCTAAACCTAACGCTAACCCAAACCCTAACACTAACCCTAACCCTAACTCTAACCCTAAACCTAACCCTAACACTAACCCTAACGCAAACCTTACCCTAAACCTAACCCTAACCCTAACCCTAAGCCTAACGCATACCTAACCCTAACCCTAATCCTAACTATAACCCTAACGCTAACTTAACCCTAACCGTAACCCTAAACCCTAACCCTAACCCTAACCCTAACCCTAAACCTAACCCTAACCCTAACCCTAATACTAAACCTAACCCTAAACCTAAACTTAACCCTAAACCGTAACCATAATCCTAACCCTAACACAAACGAAACCCTAACCCTAGCCCTAACCCTAACCCTAACCCTAACCCTAACGCAAAGGTATCCATAACCATAACCCCAACAGTAACGAAACTTAACCCTAACCCTAACACTAAACCTAACCCTAACCCGAATCCTAATGCAAACCTAACACTAACCCTAACCCTATCCCTAACTTTAATACTAAAACTAACCCTAACATTAACCCTAACGCAAAACTAACCCTAAACCTAATCCTAACCCTAACCCTAACCGTAACGAAAACATAACCCTAACACTAACCCTAACCCTAATCCTAACCCTAAACCTAATCCTAACCCTAACACTATCCTTAACGCAAACGTAACCCTATCCCTAACCCTAACCATAAAACCCTAACGCTAATCCTAAACCGGACCCTAACCCTAACCGTAAACACTAGCACTAACCCTAACACTAACCCTAACGCAAACCCTAACCCTAACCCTAACCCTAAACCTAACCCGAACCTGAAACCGAATCAGAACCCGAACCCGAAACCGAACCATAACACAAACCCTTACCCTAAACCTAAAACTAAACCTAAACCTAACCCTAACTCTAACCCTACCCTAACCTAACCCTAAACCTAACCCTAACCCTAACCTAAACACTAAACCTAACCCTAACCTAACCCTAACCCTACCCTAACCCTAACCTAAGCCTATCTCTAAAACTAACCCTAACCCTAAACCTACACTAACCCTAACCCTAATGCAAACCTAATCCTAACCCTAACCCTAACGCAAACGTAACCCTAAACCTAACCCTAACCCTAACCCTAACAATAAACGTAACGGAACCCTAACCCTAACGCAACCTAAACCTAACCCTAACCCTAAACCTAATGCAAACCTCAAACTAAACCTAGCCCTAACCCTAACCCTAACCCTAACCCTAACACTAAACCTAACCCTAAAACTAAGTGAAACCTAAATCCTAACCCTAACCCTAACCCTAACCCTAACCCTAAACCTAACCTTAAAATTAACCCTGAGGAGGCGTGCCTGACTCACGCTGGGCCAGAGTCTTTTCTCTGTGACTTGGAATTAGGACTACGACTCTACACCCCAGTCTGAACCAAAGAGAGGCCCTTGAGACATCTCAGCATTCATCTAATACACTCCCGTTTGGGCTTAAGCTATCTGAAGTAGGTTTTTATTCCCAAAGCAGTCTTAACCAAAATATTATGGCTCTAAGAAAAGATTTCTGAGACTTCCGGAAAAATGGCGGAGTGAGGTGAGCCTCTGTAAAGCTCCCCTGGAATTTACAAAGAATCGAACAACAAAAACTCCACAAAGGACTCCCTGCACAGCAGACAAGCAACACGAAGAGGCCCACTACCGACTGAAATCACCTACAGGTGGGAGATTTGCGCGAGTGGAGGGAGGAGGAAAGGGAGAAGCGCGCGGAGACGGACCCGCGCGGGCGCAGGACTCAGACCCAGCTCAGTGCGCCGAGCTCGCTGCTTCCCGGAACTACCGCAGCTGCGGGAGATCGGACTGCTAGGGCTCCGCCAGGGCTCCACAGGGCTGAGGGGGCAGCATATAACACGGCTGAACCCAACGCTCACGGCAGAGACCTCGGAGAAAAGACTGAGGGAAAAAGGCTGAAAACAGTGGTTTAAGCCTGCACTGCCGAGCAGAGAACGGAGCCTTAGGCACTGAGACTAGCCGCCCCCTCCCTCCCCTCCCAGAGCTCGCCCCGCCCCCACCTGTCCGGTGCTAGAAGCGAAACAGTAGCAGTGTCAGATCAAAACAACAGAAAATTTGCTGTTTTGAGATCTGTGGACCGCAAATACAAATTCACAGCCCAACTAGTTCCAGCAAAGGGGAGAGAGCAGTGGAAGCAGGACCGACTGTGGTGGTGGTCGACGCCATTGCTCTGGGCCACCTCTCACAACTCACCCCGCCCCTGACCCCACCTATCTGGGCGGATCCCTGCAGGAGTAAACAGAACTGCTGAAATATACGGGCTCTGAATCAGCAGCTGGAAGAGCTTTCGAACATCAAAAGCTCTCCGCATACCCACCGGGACACTGCGCCCTGTGACCTAGACGAACTATTAACAGAAGAGAAGCCCGTCTCCCAGGGAATCCCCCCATTGCGTGAGAAGTTGGAATAGTGCAGAGAAAACATAGCACTACTGTGTGGGAGAAGAAAAATAAGTTGCAGTTGGAGAAATAATAAAACATTCTACCAACAAGTACTGGCAAACAAAAGAAAGACCGCTTTCTATCAACCTGTTGCAGAAGTCACTCCTGTAGATGTCTAGGAAGAGAAATAGTAAACCAGTAATCGCCATGAATAACCAAGGCAACAAGATAGCTCAGAAAGAAAGTGAAAAATCTCCAGAGAAGGCACTTAAAGATACAGAAATATGTGACTTAAATGACAGAGAATTCAAGATTGCAGTTCTGAAAAAACTCAACGAGATACAAGAAAACACAGATAGGCAGTTAAAGGAACTCAGAAACTCAATCAAAGAACAGCATGAACATTTTACGAAAGAGATTGAAATCTTAAAAAAGAACCAAATAGAATTTCTGGAGATTAAGAACTCAATAGAAGAAATTAAGAATGAAATAACCAGCTTAGGTAGTAGAGTTGACCAGATGGAGCAAAGAATCAGTGACATCGAAGATAGAAACCTGGAAATGACACAAATTGAAGAAGAAAGAGACTTGAGACTTAAAAGAAATGAAAGAACTCTACAAGAACTTTCTGACTCCATCAGAAAGAGCAATATAAGAATAATGGGCATACCAGAAGGAGAAGAAAGAGAGAAGGGAACAGAGAATATATTCAAACAAATTGTCGATGAGAACTTCCCAAATTTGTGGACAGAACTGGACCCTCGAATCCAAGAAGCAAATAGAACACCTAGTTACCTCAATTCCAACAGACCTTCTCCAAGGCACATTGTATTGAAGATGTCTAAAATCAACGACAAAGAAAGAATCCTCAAGGCAGCCAGGGAAAAGAAGACGGTAACTTACAAAGGAAAGCCCATTAGATTATCATCAGATTTTTCAGCAGAAACTCTACAAGCCAGGAGGGAGTGGAACCAAATATTCAAACTATTGAAAGAGAGAAACCATGAGCCAAGAATAATATATCCAGCAAAGATATCCTTTAGATATGAAGGAGGAATAAAGACCTTTCCAGACATACAGAAGCTGAGGGAATTTTCTAATACACGACCTGCACTACAAGAAATACTAAAGGAGGCCATTCGACCACCATCAACAGGGACAATTTGTGGCAAACAAAACTCAAAAAGGGGGAGAGTAAAGGCCTGAACCGGAATATGGGAATGGAGAAAGTAAGCGTGCTGAAGAAAATGGAATACTCTAAATATCAAACTTTCTTTTACATAAACTTAAGGGTAACCACTCAAAATAAATCCAGAATTGAAATACATACTGAAATAAAAAAAGAAACAGAGGGAAACATCATAGAATACCACCACACAGAAATAATAGACAACAACAAAAAGGCAAAGAAACAATGGAGACACAACCTTACCAGAAAACTAAGGATAGAATGACAGGAAATCCTCACATATCAATAATTACTCTAAATGTAAATGGACTGAACTCACCAATAAAAAGGCACAGAGTAGCAGATTGGATCAAAAAACTAAACCCAACCATATGCTGTCTCCAAGAGACACATCTCAGCTACAAGGACAAGCATAGACTCAAAGTGAAAGGGTGGAAATTGACACTCCAAGCAAATGGTACCCAGAGAAAATCAGGTGTAGCCATAATGATATCAGATGAAACAGATTTCAAGGTGAAAAAGATAACAAGAGACAAAGATGGACATTTCATAATGGTGAAGGGGACTGTACAACAAGAAGACATAACAGTCATCAATATTTATGCCCCCAATCAGGGAGCACCGAAATACACCAAGCAACTTCTAACAGAACTAAAGGGAGAAATTGACCAAAACACAATTATACTAGGGGACTTAAATACATCATTGACAGCTATGGATAGATCATCGAAACAGAAAATAAATAACGAAATAGTAGCCCTAAATGACACATTAGATGAAATGGACATAATTGACATTTATAGAGCACTTCATCCTAAAACATCAGACTACACATTCTTTTCTAGTGTACATGGAACATTCTCAAGGATAGACCATATATTGGGACATAAAATCAGTCTCAACAAATTTAAGAAGATTGAAATCATACCATGCATATTCTCTGATCACAAGGCTTTGAAATTGGATATCAACTGTAAAAAGAAAGCAGGGAAAAACAAATACATGGAGACTAAACAACATACTTTTAAAGAAGGACTGGGTCAAAGAAGAAATTAGAGGAGAGATCAAAAGATACATTGAAACAAATGACAATGAAAATACATCCTACCAAAATTTTTGGGATGCAGCGAAAGCAGTTTTAAGAGGGAAATTTATCTCATTACAGGCCTATCTCAAGAAACAAGAAAACTCCCAAATAAATAACCTCATGTTACACCTTAAAGAACTAGAAAAAGAAGAACAAGTAAAACCCAAGGTCAGCAGAAGAAAGGAAATAACAAAAATTAGAGCAGAACTAAATGAAATAGAGAACAAAAAGACAATAGAAAAAATTAATATGACAAAGAGCTGGTTTTTTGAAAAGATTAACAAAATTGACAAACCCTTGGCTAGACTTACTAAGATAAAAAGAGAGAAGACACTGATTAACAAAATCAGAAACGTAAAAGGGGAAGTTATCACGGACACCACAGAAATACAAAGGATCATCCAAGAATACTATGAAGGACTATATGCCACCAAATTCAACAACCTAGAAGAAATGGACAAGTTCTTAGAAACATATAGCCTTCCAAGGCTGAACCATGAAGAACTGGAAAATCTAAACAGACCGATCACCAGTAACGAAATTGAATCAGTCATCCAAAACCTTCCCAAAAGCAAAAGTCCGGGACCAGATGGCTTCACTAGTGAATTCTACCAAACCTTCAAAGAGGATCTAATACCAATTCTGCACAAACTCTTCCAAAAAATTGAAGAAGAGACAGTACTCCCTAACTCATTTTATGAGGCCAACATTACCCTGATACCAAAACCTGGTAAGGACAGCACAAAAAAAGAAAACTACAGACCAATATCTCTAATGAATACCGATGCAAAAATCCTAAATAAAATTCTAGCAAATCGAATACAACAATGCATTAAAAAGATTATTCATCACGACCAAGTGGGGTTCATCCCCGGGGCACAAGGATGGTTCAACATACGCAAATCCATCAACGTGATACATCACATAAACAAAATAAAGGACAAAAATCATATGATTATATCAATTGATGCAGAAAAAGCATTTGACAAGATACAACATCCATTTATGATTAAAACACTTAATAAAATGGGTATAGAAGGAAAATACCTTAACATAATAAAGGCCATATATGACAAGCCCTCTGCTAATCTCATAATTAATGGAGAAAAACTGAAGCCCTTTGCTCTACGTTCAGGAACACGACAGGGATGTCCCCTATCACCTCTGCTTTTCAACATAGTGTTGGAAGTCCTTGCCAGAGCAATCAGGCAAGAGAAAGAAATAAAAGGCATCCAAATTGGGAATGAAGAAGTTAAATTATCACTCTTTGCAGACGACATGATGCTATATATAGAAAACCCTAAAGACTCCACCAAAAAGCTATTAGAAACAATCAACGAATACAGTAAAGTTGCCGGCTACAAAATCAACGCACAAAAGTCCATTGCATTCCTATATACTAACAATGAAATCTCAGAAAAAGAAATACAAAAAACAATTCCTTTTGCAATTGCAGCAAAAAGAATAAAATACCTAGGAATAAACTTAACCAAGGATGTGAAAGACCTATATGCTGAAAACTATAAGACTTTTTTGAAAGAAATTGAAGAAGACACAAAGAAATGGAAAGACATTCCGTGCTCATGGATTGGAAGAATCAACATAGTTAAAATGGCCATATTACCCAAAGCAATATACAGATTCAATGCAATCCCCATCAAAATCCCAATGGAATTTTTTAAAGAAATAGAACAAAAAATCATCAGATTTGTTTGGAACCACAAAAGACCCCGAATAGCCAAAGCAATCTTAAGGAAAAAGAACAATAATGGAGGTATCACACTTCCTGACTTTGGCTTGTACTACAGGGCTACAATCATCAAAACAGCATGGTATTGGCAGAAAAACAGACACATAGACCAATGGAATAGAATTGAGAACCCAGAAATAAAACCACATAAATATGGACAGATAATTTTTGACAAAGAAGCTAAAAACATACAATGGAGCAAAGACAGCCTCTTCAATAAATGGTGCTGGGAGAATTGGATAGCCACGTGCAAAAGAATGAAACTGGACTGCTATTTGTCACCATGTACCAAAGTTAATTCAAAATGGATCAAAGACTTAAGCATAAGACCTGACACAATAAACTGCATAGAAGAAAACATAGGTACTAAACTTATGGACCTTGGGTTCAAAGAGCATTTTATGAACTTGACTCCAAAGGCAATGGAAGTAAAAGCTAAAATAAACGAATGGGACTATATGAAACTTAAAAGCTTCTGCACAGCAAAAGAAACCATTGACAAAATAAAGAGGCCACCAACTGAATGGGAGAAGATTTTTGCAAACAGCGCCTCCGATAAGGGGCTAGTATCCAGAATATACAAGGAACTCATGCAACTCAACAACAAAAAAACAAACAACCCAATTGAAAAATGGGCAGAGGACTTGAAGAGACATTTCTCCAAAGAGGACATACAAATGGCAAATAGACATATGAAAAAATGCTCAACATCACTAATCATCAGAGAAATGCAAATCAAAACCACAATGAGATATCACCTCACCCCAGTCAGAATGGCTATCATCAACAAGACAAACAATAACAAGTGTTGGAGAGGCTGTGGAGAAAAAGGAACCCTCATACACTGTTGGTGGGAATGCAGACTGGTGCAGCCGTTATGGAAGGCAGTGTGGAGGTTTCTCAAAGAATTACGAATAGAATTGCCATATGACCCAGCAATCCCTCTTCTGGGTATCTACCCAAAAAATCTGAAAACATTTAGAGATAAAGACACGTGTGCTCCAATGTTCATTGCAGCTTTGTTTACGGTGGCCAAGACATGGAAACAACCAAAATGTCCTTCGATAGATGAATGGATAAAGAAGCTGTGGTATATATACACAATGGAATACTATTTGGCAGTAAGAAAAGATGATATAGGAACATTTGTGACAACATGGATGGATCTTGAGAGAGTAATGCTGAGCGAAACAAGTCAGACAGAAAAAGCAGAGAACCATGTGATTTCACTGATATGTGGTATATAAACCAAGAACAACAAAAGAACAAGACAAACAAATGAGAAACAGAAACTCATAGACACAGACAATAGTTTAGTGGTTGCCAGAGGGTAACGGGGGCGGGGGGTGGGGGGTGGGAGATGAGGGTAAGGGGGATCGAATATATGGTGATGGAAAGAGAACTGACTTTGGGTGGTGAACACACAATGGGATTTATAGATGATGTAATACAGAATTGTACACCTGAAATCTATGTAATTTTACTAACAATTGTCACCCCAATAAATTTAATTAAAAAAAAATAAATAAATAACCCTAACCTTAACACTAACTCTAATGCAAACCTAACCCTAACCTTAACCCTAAACCTAACTCTAACCCTAAACCTAACCCTAACCCTAACCCTAACGCAAACCTAACCCTAACCCTAACCCTAACCCTAACCCTAAACCTAACGCAAAACTAACACTACGCCTAATCCTAACCATAACCCTAACCCTAACCCTAACACTAACGCAAACCTAACGCTAACCCTAACCCTAACCCTACACTAAACCTAACCCTAAAACTTAACGTAAAACTAAACTCTATCCCTAACCCTAACCCTAACACTAAACTTTACCCTAAACCTTAATTTAACTCTAAACCCTAACCCTAAACCTAAACCTAACCCTAACGCCAACCTAAACCTAAACCTAACCCAAACCCTAACCCTAACCCTAACGTTAACCCTAAAACTAACCCTAACCCAAAAACTAACCCTAACCCTAACGCTAAACCTAACCCTAACCCTAACCATAACGCAAACATAAACCTAAACCTAACCCTAACCCTAACCCAAACCCTAACTCTAACGCAAACCTAACCCCAAACCTAACCCTAACCCTAACGAAAACGTAACCCTAACCTTAACACTAACCCTAACCCTAACCCTAACCCTAACCCTAAATATAACCAGAACCCTAACCCTAAGGCAAACCTAACCCTATCTCTAACCCTAACCCTAACCCTAATGCAAACCTAAACCTAACCCTAATCTTAACCCTAACCATAACCCTAACCATAACACTAAACCTAACCCTAAAACTAAACTTAACCCTAAAGCCTACACCTAACCCTAACCCTAACCCTAAACCTAACCGTAAAACTAACCGTAACCCTAACACTAATTCTAACCATAACCCTAAACCTACCCCAAACACTAAACTAAACCTAAAACTAACCCTAACCCTGACACTAATCGTAACCATAACTCTCATCCTAACCCTAACGCTAAACCTAACCCACATCCTAAACTTAACCCTAAACCCTAAGCCTAACCCTAAGGCAAACCTAAACCTAACGCTAACCCAAACCCTAACACTAACCCTAACCCTAACTCTAACCCTAAACCTAACCCTAACACTAACCCTAACGCAAACCTTACCCTAAACCTAACCCTAACCCTAACCCTAAGCCTAACGCATACCTAACCCTAACCCTAATCCTAACTATAACCCTAACGCTAACTTAACCCTAACCGTAACCCTAAACCCTAACCCTAACCCTAACCCTAACCCTAAACCTAACCCTAACCCTAACCCTAATACTAAACCTAACCCTAAACCTAAACTTAACCCTAAACCGTAACCATAATCCTAACCCTAACACAAACGAAACCCTAACCCTAGCCCTAACCCTAACCCTAACCCTAACCCTAACGCAAAGGTATCCATAACCATAACCCCAACAGTAACGAAACTTAACCCTAACCCTAACACTAAACCTAACCCTAACCCGAATCCTAATGCAAACCTAACACTAACCCTAACCCTAACCCTAACTTTAATACTAAAACTAACCCTAACATTAACCCTAACGCAAAACTAACCCTAAACCTAATCCTAACCCTAACCCTAACCGTAACGAAAACATAACCCTAACACTAACCCTAACCCTAATCCTAACCCTAAACCTAATCCTAACCCTAACACTATCCTTAACGCAAACGTAACCCTATCCCTAACCCTAACCATAAAACCCTAACGCTAATCCTAAACCGGACCCTAACCCTAACCATAAACACTAGCACTAACCCTAACACTAACCCTAACGCAAACCCTAACCCTAACCCTAACCCTAAACCTAACCCGAACCTGAAACCGAATCAGAACCCGAACCCGAAACCGAACCATAACACAAACCCTTACCCTAAACCTAAAACTAAACCTAAACCTAACCCTAACTCTAACCCTACCCTAACCTAACCCTAAACCTAACCCTAACCCTAACCTAAACACTAAACCTAACCCTAACCTAACCCTAACCCTACCCTAACCCTAACCTAAGCCTATCTCTAAAACTAACCCTAACCCTAAACCTACACTAACCCTAACCCTAATGCAAACCTAATCCTAACCCTAACCCTAACGCAAACGTAACCCTAAACCTAACCCTAACCCTAACCCTAACAATAAACGTAACGGAACCCTAACCCTAACGCAACCTAAACCTAACCCTAACCCTAAACCTAATGCAAACCTCAAACTAAACCTAGCCCTAACCCTAACCCTAACCCTAACCCTAACACTAAACCTAACCCTAAAACTAAGTGAAACCTAAAGCCTAACCCTAACCCTAACCCTAACCCTAACCCTAAACCTAACCTTAAAATTAACCCTGAGGAGGCGTGCCTGACTCACGCTGGGCCAGAGTCTTTTCTCTGTGACTTGGAATTAGGACTACGACTCTACACCCCAGTCTGAACCAAAGAGAGGCCCTTGAGACATCTCAGCATTCATCTAATACACTCCCGTTTGGGCTTAAGCTATCTGAAGTAGGTTTTTATTCCCAAAGCAGTCTTAACCAAAATATTATGGCTCTAAGAAAAGATTTCTGAGACTTCCGGAAAAATGGCGGAGTGAGGTGAGCCTCTGTAAAGCTCCCCTGGAATTTACAAAGAATCGAACAACAAAAACTCCACAAAGGACTCCCTGCACAGCAGACAAGCAACACGAAGAGGCCCACTACCGACTGAAATCACCTACAGGTGGGAGATTCGCGCGAGTGGAGGGAGGAGGAAAGGGAGAAGCGCGCGGAGACGGACCCGCGCGGGCGCAGGACTCAGACCCAGCTCAGTGCGCCGAGCTCGCTGCTTCCCGGAACTACCGCAGCTGCGGGAGATCGGACTGCTAGGGCTCCGCCAGGGCTCCACAGGGCTGAGGGGGCAGCATATAACACGGCTGAACCCAACGCTCACGGCAGAGACCTCGGAGAAAAGACTGAGGGAAAAAGGCTGAAAACAGTGGTTTAAGCCTGCACTGCCGAGCAGAGAACGGAGCCTTAGGCACTGAGACTAGCCGCCCCCTCCCTCCCCTCCCAGAGCTCGCCCCGCCCCCACCTGTCCGGTGCTAGAAGCGAAACAGTAGCAGTGTCAGATCAAAACAACAGAAAATTTGCTGTTTTGAGATCTGTGGACCGCAAATACAAATTCACAGCCCAACTAGTTCCAGCAAAGGGGAGAGAGCAGTGGAAGCAGGACCGACTGTGGTGGTGGTCGACGCCATTGCTCTGGGCCACCTCTCACAACTCACCCCGCCCCTGACCCCACCTATCTGGGCGGATCCCTGCAGGAGTAAACAGAACTGCTGAAATATACGGGCTCTGAATCAGCAGCTGGAAGAGCTTTCGAACATCAAAAGCTCTCCGCATACCCACCGGGACACTGCGCCCTGTGACCTAGACGAACTATTAACAGAAGAGAAGCCCGTCTCCCAGGGAATCCCCCCATTGCGTGAGAAGTTGGAATAGTGCAGAGAAAACATAGCACTACTGTGTGGGAGAAGAAAAATAAGTTGCAGTTGGAGAAATAATAAAACATTCTACCAACAAGTACTGGCAAACAAAAGAAAGACCGCTTTCTATCAACCTGTTGCAGAAGTCACTCCTGTAGATGTCTAGGAAGAGAAATAGTAAACCAGTAATCGCCATGAATAACCAAGGCAACAAGATAGCTCAGAAAGAAAGTGAAAAATCTCCAGAGAAGGCACTTAAAGATACAGAAATATGTGACTTAAATGACAGAGAATTCAAGATTGCAGTTCTGAAAAAACTCAACGAGATACAAGAAAACACAGATAGGCAGTTAAAGGAACTCAGAAACTCAATCAAAGAACAGCATGAACATTTTACGAAAGAGATTGAAATCTTAAAAAAGAACCAAATAGAATTTCTGGAGATTAAGAACTCAATAGAAGAAATTAAGAATGAAATAACCAGCTTAGGTAGTAGAGTTGACCAGATGGAGCAAAGAATCAGTGACATCGAAGATAGAAACCTGGAAATGACACAAATTGAAGAAGAAAGAGACTTGAGACTTAAAAGAAATGAAAGAACTCTACAAGAACTTTCTGACTCCATCAGAAAGAGCAATATAAGAATAATGGGCATACCAGAAGGAGAAGAAAGAGAGAAGGGAACAGAGAATATATTCAAACAAATTGTCGATGAGAACTTCCCAAATTTGTGGACAGAACTGGACCCTCGAATCCAAGAAGCAAATAGAACACCTAGTTACCTCAATTCCAACAGACCTTCTCCAAGGCACATTGTATTGAAGATGTCTAAAATCAACGACAAAGAAAGAATCCTCAAGGCAGCCAGGGAAAAGAAGACGGTAACTTACAAAGGAAAGCCCATTAGATTATCATCAGATTTTTCAGCAGAAACTCTACAAGCCAGGAGGGAGTGGAACCAAATATTCAAACTATTGAAAGAGAGAAACCATGAGCCAAGAATAATATATCCAGCAAAGATATCCTTTAGATATGAAGGAGGAATAAAGACCTTTCCAGACATACAGAAGCTGAGGGAATTTTCTAATACACGACCTGCACTACAAGAAATACTAAAGGAGGCCATTCGACCACCATCAACAGGGACAATTTGTGGCAAACAAAACTCAAAAAGGGGGAGAGTAAAGGCCTGAACCGGAATATGGGAATGGAGAAAGTAAGCGTGCTGAAGAAAATGGAATACTCTAAATATCAAACTTTCTTTTACATAAACTTAAGGGTAACCACTCAAAATAAATCCAGAATTGAAATACATACTGAAATAAAAAAAGAAACAGAGGGAAACATCATAGAATACCACCACACAGAAATAATAGACAACAACAAAAAGGCAAAGAAACAATGGAGACACAACCTTACCAGAAAACTAAGGATAGAATGACAGGAAATCCTCACATATCAATAATTACTCTAAATGTAAATGGACTGAACTCACCAATAAAAAGGCACAGAGTAGCAGATTGGATCAAAAAACTAAACCCAACCATATGCTGTCTCCAAGAGACACATCTCAGCTACAAGGACAAGCATAGACTCAAAGTGAAAGGGTGGAAATTGACACTCCAAGCAAATGGTACCCAGAGAAAATCAGGTGTAGCCATAATGATATCAGATGAAACAGATTTCAAGGTGAAAAAGATAACAAGAGACAAAGATGGACATTTCATAATGGTGAAGGGGACTGTACAACAAGAAGACATAACAGTCATCAATATTTATGCCCCCAATCAGGGAGCACCGAAATACACCAAGCAACTTCTAACAGAACTAAAGGGAGAAATTGACCAAAACACAATTATACTAGGGGACTTAAATACATCATTGACAGCTATGGATAGATCATCGAAACAGAAAATAAATAACGAAATAGTAGCCCTAAATGACACATTAGATGAAATGGACATAATTGACATTTATAGAGCACTTCATCCTAAAACATCAGACTACACGTTCTTTTCTAGTGTACATGGAACATTCTCAAGGATAGACCATATATTGGGACATAAAATCAGTCTCAACAAATTTAAGAAGATTGAAATCATACCATGCATATTCTCTGATCACAAGGCTTTGAAATTGGATATCAACTGTAAAAAGAAAGCGGGGAAAAACAAATACATGGAGACTAAACAACATACTTTTAAAGAAGGACTGGGTCAAAGAAGAAATTAGAGGAGAGATCAAAAGATACATTGAAACAAATGACAATGAAAATACATCCTACCAAAATTTTTGGGATGCAGCGAAAGCAGTTTTAAGAGGGAAATTTATCTCATTACAGGCCTATCTCAAGAAACAAGAAAACTCCCAAATAAATAACCTCATGTTACACCTTAAAGAACTAGAAAAAGAAGAACAAGTAAAACCCAAGGTCAGCAGAAGAAAGGAAATAACAAAAATTAGAGCAGAACTAAATGAAATAGAGAACAAAAAGACAATAGAAAAAATTAATATGACAAAGAGCTGGTTTTTTGAAAAGATTAACAAAATTGACAAACCCTTGGCTAGACTTACTAAGATAAAAAGAGAGAAGACACTGATTAACAAAATCAGAAACGTAAAATGGGAAGTTATCACGGACACCACAGAAATACAAAGGATCATCCAAGAATACTATGAAGGACTATATGCCACCAAATTCAACAACCTAGAAGAAATGGACAAGTTCTTAGAAACATATAGCCTTCCAAGGCTGAACCATGAAGAACTGGAAAATCTAAACAGACCGATCACCAGTAACGAAATTGAATCAGTCATCCAAAACCTTCCCAAAAGCAAAAGTCCGGGACCAGATGGCTTCACTAGTGAATTCTACCAAACCTTCAAAGAGGATCTAATACCAATTCTGCACAAACTCTTCCACAAAATTGAAGAAGAGACAGTACTCCCTAACTCATTTTATGAGGCCAACATTACCCTGATACCAAAACCTGGTAAGGACAGCACAAAAAAAGAAAACTACAGACCAATATCTCTAATGAATACCGATGCAAAAATCCTAAATAAAATTCTAGCAAATCGAATACAACAATGCATTAAAAAGATTATTCATCACGACCAAGTGGGGTTCATCCCCGGGGCACAAGGATGGTTCAACATACGCAAATCCATCAACGTGATACATCACATAAACAAAATAAAGGACAAAAATCATATGATTATATCAATTGATGCAGAAAAAGCATTTGACAAGATACAACATCCATTTATGATTAAAACACTTAATAAAATGGGTATAGAAGGAAAATACCTTAACATAATAAAGGCCATATATGACAAGCCCTCTGCTAATCTCATAATTAATGGAGAAAAACTGAAGCCCTTTGCTCTACGTTCAGGAACACGACAGGGATGTCCCCTATCACCTCTGCTTTTCAACATAGTGTTGGAAGTCCTTGCCAGAGCAATCAGGCAAGAGAAAGAAATAAAAGGCATCCAAATTGGGAATGAAGAAGTTAAATTATCACTCTTTGCAGACGACATGATGCTATATATAGAAAACCCTAAAGACTCCACCAAAAAGCTATTAGAAACAATCAACGAATACAGTAAAGTTGCCGGCTACAAAATCAACGCACAAAAGTCCATTGCATTCCTATATACTAACAATGAAATCTCAGAAAAAGAAATACAAAAAACAATTCCTTTTGCAATTGCAGCAAAAAGAATAAAATACCTAGGAATAAACTTAACCAAGGATGTGAAAGACCTATATGCTGAAAACTATAAGACTTTTTTGAAAGAAATTGAAGAAGACACAAAGAAATGGAAAGACATTCCGTGCTCATGGATTGGAAGAATCAACATAGTTAAAATGGCCATACTACCCAAAGCAATATACAGATTCAATGCAATCCCCATCAAAATCCCAATGGAATTTTTTAAAGAAATAGAACAAAAAATCATCAGATTTGTTTGGAACCACAAAAGACCCCGAATAGCCAAAGCAATCTTAAGGAAAAAGAACAATAATGGAGGTATCACACTTCCTGACTTTGGCTTGTACTACAGGGCTACAATCATCAAAACAGCATGGTATTGGCAGAAAAACAGACACATAGACCAATGGAATAGAATTGAGAACCCAGAAATAAAACCACATAAATATGGACAGATAATTTTTGACAAAGAAGCTAAAAACATACAATGGAGCAAAGACAGCCTCTTCAATAAATGGTGCTGGGAGAATTGGATAGCCACGTGCAAAAGAATGAAACTGGACTGCTATTTGTCACCATGTACCAAAGTTAATTCAAAATGGATCAAAGACTTAAGCATAAGACCTGACACAATAAACTGCATAGAAGAAAACATAGGTACTAAACTTATGGACCTTGGGTTCAAAGAGCATTTTATGAACTTGACTCCAAAGGCAATGGAAGTAAAAGCTAAAATAAACGAATGGGACTATATGAAACTTAAAAGCTTCTGCACAGCAAAAGAAACCATTGACAAAATAAAGAGGCCACCAACTGAATGGGAGAAGATTTTTGCAAACAGCGCCTCCGATAAGGGGCTAGTATCCAGAATATACAAGGAACTCATGCAACTCAACAACAAAAAAAACAAACAACCCAATTGAAAAATGGGCAGAGGACTTGAAGAGACATTTCTCCAAAGAGGACATACAAATGGCAAATAGACATATGAAAAAATGCTCAACATCACTAATCATCAGAGAAATGCAAATCAAAACCACAATGAGATATCACCTCACCCCAGTCAGAATGGCTATCATCAACAAGACAAACAATAACAAGTGTTGGAGAGGCTGTGGAGAAAAAGGAACCCTCATACACTGTTGGTGGGAATGCAGACTGGTGCAGCCGTTATGGAAGGCAGTGTGGAGGTTTCTCAAAGAATTACGAATAGAATTGCCATATGACCCAGCAATCCCTCTTCTGGGTATCTACCCAAAAAATCTGAAAACATTTAGAGATAAAGACACGTGTGCTCCAATGTTCATTGCAGCTTTGTTTACGGTGGCCAAGACATGGAAACAACCAAAATGTCCTTCGATAGATGAATGGATAAAGAAGCTGTGGTATATATACACAATGGAATACTATTTGGCAGTAAGAAAAGATGATATAGGAACATTTGTGACAACATGGATGGATCTTGAGAGAGTAATGCTGAGCGAAACAAGTCAGACAGAAAAAGCAGAGAACCATGTGATTTCACTGATATGTGGTATATAAACCAAGAACAACAAAAGAACAAGACAAACAAATGAGAAACAGAAACTCATAGACACAGACAATAGTTTAGTGGTTGCCAGAGGGTAACGGGGGCGGGGGGTGGGGGGTGGGAGATGAGGGTAAGGGGGATCGAATATATGGTGATGGAAAGAGAACTGACTTTGGGTGGTGAACACACAATGGGATTTATAGATGATGTAATACAGAATTGTACACCTGAAATCTATGTAATTTTACTAACAATTGTCACCCCAATAAATTTAATTAAAAAAAATAAATAAATAACCCTAACCTTAACACTAACTCTAATGCAAACCTAACCCTAACCTTAACCCTAAACCTAACTCTAACCCTAAACCTAACCCTAACCCTAACCCTAACGCAAACCTAACCTTAACCCTAACCCTAACCCTAACCCTAAACCTAACGCAAAACTAACACTACGCCTAATCCTAACCATAACCCTAACCCTAACCCTAACACTAAGGCAACCCTAACGCTAACCCTAACCCTAACCCTACACTAAACCTAACCCTAAAACTTAACGTAAAACTAAACTCTATCCCTAACCCTAACCCTAACACTAAACTTTACCCTAAACCTTAATTTAACTCTAAACCCTAACCCTAAACCTAAACCTAACCCTAACGCCAACCTAAACCTAAACCTAACCCAAACCCTAACCCTAACCCTAACCCTAACCCTAAAACTAACCCTAACCCAAAAACTAACCCTAACCCTAACGCTAAACCTAACCCTAACCCTAACCCTAACGCAAACATAAACCTAAACCTAACCCTAACCCTAACCCAAACCCTAACTCTAACGCAAACCTAACCCCAAACCTAACCCTAACCCTAACGAAAACGTAACCCTAACCTTAACACTAACCCTAACCCTAACCCTAACCCTAACCCTAAATATAACCAGAACCCTAACCCTAACGCAAACCTAACCCTATCGCTAACCCTAACCCTAACCCTAATGCAAACCTAAACCTAACCCTAATCTTAACCCTAACCATAACCCTAACCATAACACTAAACCTAACCCTAAAACTAAACTTAACCCTAAAGCCTACACCTAACCCTAACCCTAACCCTAAACCTAACCGTAAAACTAACCGTAACCCTAACACTAATTCTAACCATAACCCTAAACCTACCCCAAACACTAAACTAAACCTAAAACTAACCCTAACCCTGACACTAATCGTAACCATAACTCTCATCCTAACCCTATCGCTAAACCTAACCCACATCCTAAACTTAACCCTAAACCCTAAGCCTAACCCTAAGGCAAACCTAAACCTAACGCTAACCCAAACCCTAACACTAACCCTAACCCTAACTCTAACCCTAAACCTAACCCTAACACTAACCCTAACGCAAACCTTACCCTAAACCTAACCCTAACCCTAACCCTAAGCCTAACGCATACCTAACCCTAACCCTAATCCTAACTATAACCCTAACGCTAACTTAACCCTAACCGTAACCCTAAACCCTAACCCTAACCCTAACCCTAACCCTAAACCTAACCCTAACCCTAACCCTAATACTAAACCTAACCCTAAACCTAAACTTAACCCTAAACCGTAACCATAATCCTAACCCTAACACAAACGAAACCCTAACCCTAGCCCTAACCCTAACCCTAACCCTAACCCTCACGCAAAGGTATCCATAACCATAACCCCAACAGTAACGAAACTTAACCCTAACCCTAACACTAAACCTAACCCTAACCCGAATCCTAATGCAAACCTAACACTAACCCTAACCCTAACCCTAACTTTAATACTAAAACTAACCCTAACATTAACCCTAACGCAAAACTAACCCTAAACCTAATCCTAACCCTAACCCTAACCGTAACGAAAACATAACCCTAACACTAACCCTAACCCTAATCCTAACCCTAAACCTAATCCTAACCCTAACACTATCCTTAACGCAAACGTAACCCTATCCCTAACCCTAACCATAAAACCCTAACGCTAATCCTAAACCGGACCCTAACCCTAACCGTAAACACTAGCACTAACCCTAACACTAACCCTAACGCAAACCCTAACCCTAACCCTAACCCTAAACCTAACCCGAACCTGAAACCGAATCAGAACCCGAACCCGAAACCGAACCATAACACAAACCCTTACCCTAAACCTAAAACTAAACCTAAACCTAACCCTAACTCTAACCCTACCCTAACCTAACCCTAAACCTAACCCTAACCCTAACCTAAACACTAAACCTAACCCTAACCTAACCCTAACCCTACCCTAACCCTAACCTAAGCCTATCTCTAAAACTAACCCTAACCCTAAACCTACACTAACCCTAACCCTAATGCAAACCTAATCCTAACCCTAACCCTAACGCAAACGTAACCCTAAACCTAACCCTAACCCTAACCCTAACAATAAACGTAACGGAACCCTAACCCTAACGCAACCTAAACCTAACCCTAACCCTAAACCTAATGCAAACCTCAAACTAAACCTAGCCCTAACCCTAACCCTAACCCTAACCCTAACACTAAACCTAACCCTAAAACTAAGTGAAACCTAAAGCCTAACCCTAACCCTAACCCTAACCCTAACCCTAAACCTAACCTTAAAATTAACCCTGAGGAGGCGTGCCTGACTCACGCTGGGCCAGAGTCTTTTCTCTGTGACTTGGAATTAGGACTACGACTCTACACCCCAGTCTGAACCAAAGAGAGGCCCTTGAGACATCTCAGCATTCATCTAATACACTCCCGTTTGGGCTTAAGCTATCTGAAGTAGGTTTTTATTCCCAAAGCAGTCTTAACCAAAATATTATGGCTCTAAGAAAAGATTTCTGAGACTTCCGGAAAAATGGCGGAGTGAGGTGAGCCTCTGTAAAGCTCCCCTGGAATTTACAAAGAATCGAACAACAAAAACTCCACAAAGGACTCCCTGCACAGCAGACAAGCAACACGAAGAGGCCCACTACCGACTGAAATCACCTACAGGTGGGAGATTCGCGCGAGTGGAGGGAGGAGGAAAGGGAGAAGCGCGCGGAGACGGACCCGCGCGGGCGCAGGACTCAGACCCAGCTCAGTGCGCCGAGCTCGCTGCTTCCCGGAACTACCGCAGCTGCGGGAGATCGGACTGCTAGGGCTCCGCCAGGGCTCCACAGGGCTGAGGGGGCAGCATATAACACGGCTGAACCCAACGCTCACGGCACAGACCTCGGAGAAAAGACTGAGGGAAAAAGGCTGAAAACAGTGGTTTAAGCCTGCACTGCCGAGCAGAGAACGGAGCCTTAGGCACTGAGACTAGCCGCCCCCTCCCTCCCCTCCCAGAGCTCGCCCCGCCCCCACCTGTCCGGTGCTAGAAGCGAAACAGTAGCAGTGTCAGATCAAAACAACAGAAAATTTGCTGTTTTGAGATCTGTGGACCGCAAATACAAATTCACAGCCCAACTAGTTCCAGCAAAGGGGAGAGAGCAGTGGAAGCAGGACCGACTGTGGTGGTGGTCGACGCCATTGCTCTGGGCCACCTCTCACAACTCACCCCGCCCCTGACCCCACCTATCTGGGCGGATCCCTGCAGGAGTAAACAGAACTGCTGAAATATACGGGCTCTGAATCAGCAGCTGGAAGAGCTTTCGAACATCAAAAGCTCTCCGCATACCCACCGGGACACTGCGCCCTGTGACCTAGACGAACTATTAACAGAAGAGAAGCCCGTCTCCCAGGGAATCCCCCATTGCGTGAGAAGTTGGAATAGTGCAGAGAAAACATAGCACTACTGTGTGGGAGAAGAAAAATAAGTTGCAGTTGGAGAAATAATAAAACATTCTACCAACAAGTACTGGCAAACAAAAGAAAGACCGCTTTCTATCAACCTGTTGCAGAAGTCACTCCTGTAGATGTCTAGGAAGAGAAATAGTAAACCAGTAATCGCCATGAATAACCAAGGCAACAAGATAGCTCAGAAAGAAAGTGAAAAATCTCCAGAGAAGGCACTTAAAGATACAGAAATATGTGACTTAAATGACAGAGAATTCAAGATTGCAGTTCTGAAAAAACTCAACGAGATACAAGAAAACACAGATAGGCAGTTAAAGGAACTCAGAAACTCAATCAAAGAACAGCGTGAACATTTTACGAAAGAGATTGAAATCTTAAAAAAGAACCAAATAGAATTTCTGGAGATTAAGAACTCAATAGAAGAAATTAAGAATGAAATAACCAGCTTAGGTAGTAGAGTTGACCAGATGGAGCAAAGAATCAGTGACATCGAAGATAGAAACCTGGAAATGACACAAATTGAAGAAGAAAGAGACTTGAGACTTAAAAGAAATGAAAGAACTCTACAAGAACTTTCTGACTCCATCAGAAAGAGCAATATAAGAATAATGGGCATACCAGAAGGAGAAGAAAGAGAGAAGGGAACAGAGAATATATTCAAACAAATTGTCGATGAGAACTTCCCAAATTTGTGGACAGAACTGGACCCTCGAATCCAAGAAGCAAATAGAACACCTAGTTACCTCAATTCCAACAGACCTTCTCCAAGGCACATTGTATTGAAGATGTCTAAAATCAACGACAAAGAAAGAATCCTCAAGGCAGCCAGGGAAAAGAAGACGGTAACTTACAAAGGAAAGCCCATTAGATTATCATCAGATTTTTCAGCAGAAACTCTACAAGCCAGGAGGGAGTGGAACCAAATATTCAAACTATTGAAAGAGAGAAACCATGAGCCAAGAATAATATATCCAGCAAAGATATCCTTTAGATATGAAGGAGGAATAAAGACCTTTCCAGACATACAGAAGCTGAGGGAATTTTCTAATACACGACCTGCACTACAAGAAATACTAAAGGAGGCCATTCGACCACCATCAACAGGGACAATTTGTGGCAAACAAAACTCAAAAAGGGGGAGAGTAAAGGCCTGAACCGGAATATGGGAATGGAGAAAGTAAGCGTGCTGAAGAAAATGGAATACTCTAAATATCAAACTTTCTTTTACATAAACTTAAGGGTAACCACTCAAAATAAATCCAGAATTGAAATACATACTGAAATAAAAAAAAGAAACAGAGGGAAACATCATAGAATACCACCACACAGAAATAATAGACAACAACAAAAAGGCAAAGAAACAATGGAGACACAACCTTACCAGAAAACTAAGGATAGAATGACAGGAAATCCTCACATATCAATAATTACTCTAAATGTAAATGGACTGAACTCACCAATAAAAAGGCACAGAGTAGCAGATTGGATCAAAAAACTAAACCCAACCATATGCTGTCTCCAAGAGACACATCTCAGCTACAAGGACAAGCATAGACTCAAAGTGAAAGGGTGGAAATTGACACTCCAAGCAAATGGTACCCAGAGAAAATCAGGTGTAGCCATAATGATATCAGATGAAACAGATTTCAAGGTGAAAAAGATAACAAGAGACAAAGATGGACATTTCATAATGGTGAAGGGGACTGTACAACAAGAAGACATAACAGTCATCAATATTTATGCCCCCAATCAGGGAGCACCGAAATACACCAAGCAACTTCTAACAGAACTAAAGGGAGAAATTGACCAAAACACAATTATACTAGGGGACTTAAATACATCATTGACAGCTATGGATAGATCATCGAAACAGAAAATAAATAACGAAATAGTAGCCCTAAATGACACATTAGATGAAATGGACATAATTGACATTTATAGAGCACTTCATCCTAAAACATCAGACTACACATTCTTTTCTAGTGTACATGGAACATTCTCAAGGATAGACCATATATTGGGACATAAAATCAGTCTCAACAAATTTAAGAAGATTGAAATCATACCATGCATATTCTCTGATCACAAGGCTTTGAAATTGGATATCAACTGTAAAAAGAAAGCGGGGAAAAACAAATACATGGAGACTAAACAACATACTTTTAAAGAAGGACTGGGTCAAAGAAGAAATTAGAGGAGAGATCAAAAGATACATTGAAACAAATGACAATGAAAATACATCCTACCAAAATTTTTGGGATGCAGCGAAAGCACTTTTAAGAGGGAAATTTATCTCATTACAGGCCTATCTCAAGAAACAAGAAAACTCCCAAATAAATAACCTCATGTTACACCTTAAAGAACTAGAAAAAGAAGAACAAGTAAAACCCAAGGTCAGCAGAAGAAAGGAAATAACAAAAATTAGAGCAGAACTAAATGAAATAGAGAACAAAAAGACAATAGAAAAAATTAATATGACAAAGAGCTGGTTTTTTGAAAAGATTAACAAAATTGACAAACCCTTGGCTAGACTTACTAAGATAAAAAGAGAGAAGACACTGATTAACAAAATCAGAAACGTAAAAGGGGAAGTTATCACGGACACCACAGAAATACAAAGGATCATCCAAGAATACTATGAAGGACTATATGCCACCAAATTCAACAACCTAGAAGAAATGGACAAGTTCTTAGAAACATATAGCCTTCCAAGGCTGAACCATGAAGAACTGGAAAATCTAAACAGACCGATCACCAGTAACGAAATTGAATCAGTCATCCAAAACCTTCCCAAAAGCAAAAGTCCGGGACCAGATGGCTTCACTAGTGAATTCTACCAAACCTTCAAAGAGGATCTAATACCAATTCTGCACAAACTCTTCCAAAAAATTGAAGAAGAGACAGTACTCCCTAACTCATTTTATGAGGCCAACATTACCCTGATACCAAAACCTGGTAAGGACAGCACAAAAAAAGAAAACTACAGACCAATATCTCTAATGAATACCGATGCAAAAATCCTAAATAAAATTCTAGCAAATCGAATACAACAATGCATTAAAAAGATTATTCATCACGACCAAGTGGGGTTCATCCCCGGGGCACAAGGATGGTTCAACATACGCAAATCCATCAACGTGATACATCACATAAACAAAATAAAGGACAAAAATCATATGATTATATCAATTGATGCAGAAAAAGCATTTGACAAGATACAACATCCATTTATGATTAAAACACTTAATAAAATGGGTATAGAAGGAAAATACCTTAACATAATAAAGGCCATATATGACAAGCCCTCTGCTAATCTCATAATTAATGGAGAAAAACTGAAGCCCTTTGCTCTACGTTCAGGAACACGACAGGGATGTCCCCTATCACCTCTGCTTTTCAACATAGTGTTGGAAGTCCTTGCCAGAGCAATCAGGCAAGAGAAAGAAATAAAAGGCATCCAAATTGGGAATGAAGAAGTTAAATTATCACTCTTTGCAGACGACATGATGCTATATATAGAAAACCCTAAAGACTCCACCAAAAAGCTATTAGAAACAATCAACGAATACAGTAAAGTTGCCGGCTACAAAATCAACGCACAAAAGTCCATTGCATTCCTATATACTAACAATGAAATCTCAGAAAAAGAAATACAAAAAACAATTCCTTTTGCAATTGCAGCAAAAAGAATAAAATACCTAGGAATAAACTTAACCAAGGATGTGAAAGACCTATATGCTGAAAACTATAAGACTTTTTTGAAAGAAATTGAAGAAGACACAAAGAAATGGAAAGACATTCCGTGCTCATGGATTGGAAGAATCAACATAGTTAAAATGGCCATACTACCCAAAGCAATATACAGATTCAATGCAATCCCCATCAAAATCCCAATGGAATTTTTTAAAGAAATAGAACAAAAAATCATCAGATTTGTTTGGAACCACAAAAGACCCCGAATAGCCAAAGCAATCTTAAGGAAAAAGAACAATAATGGAGGTATCACACTTCCTGACTTTGGCTTGTACTACAGGGCTACAATCATCAAAACAGCATGGTATTGGCAGAAAAACAGACACATAGACCAATGGAATAGAATTGAGAACCCAGAAATAAAACCACATAAATATGGACAGATAATTTTTGACAAAGAAGCTAAAAACATACAATGGAGCAAAGACAGCCTCTTCAATAAATGGTGCTGGGAGAATTGGATAGCCACGTGCAAAAGAATGAAACTGGACTGCTATTTGTCACCATGTACCAAAGTTAATTCAAAATGGATCAAAGACTTAAGCATAAGACCTGACACAATAAACTGCATAGAAGAAAACATAGGTACTAAACTTATGGACCTTGGGTTCAAAGAGCATTTTATGAACTTGACTCCAAAGGCAATGGAAGTAAAAGCTAAAATAAACGAATGGGACTATATGAAACTTAAAAGCTTCTGCACAGCAAAAGAAACCATTGACAAAATAAAGAGGCCACCAACTGAATGGGAGAAGATTTTTGCAAACAGCGCCTCCGATAAGGGGCTAGTATCCAGAATATACAAGGAACTCATGCAACTCAACAACAAAAAAACAAACAACCCAATTGAAAAATGGGCAGAGGACTTGAAGAGACATTTCTCCAAAGAGGACATACAAATGGCAAATAGACATATGAAAAAATGCTCAACATCACTAATCATCAGAGAAATGCAAATCAAAACCACAATGAGATATCACCTCACCCCAGTCAGAATGGCTATCATCAACAAGACAAACAATAACAAGTGTTGGAGAGGCTGTGGAGAAAAAGGAACCCTCATACACTGTTGGTGGGAATGCAGACTGGTGCAGCCGTTATGGAAGGCAGTGTGGAGGTTTCTCAAAGAATTACGAATAGAATTGCCATATGACCCAGCAATCCCTCTTCTGGGTATCTACCCAAAAAATCTGAAAACATTTAGAGATAAAGACACGTGTGCTCCAATGTTCATTGCAGCTTTGTTTACGGTGGCCAAGACATGGAAACAACCAAAATGTCCTTCGATAGATGAATGGATAAAGAAGCTGTGGTATATATACACAATGGAATACTATTTGGCAGTAAGAAAAGATGATATAGGAACATTTGTGACAACATGGATGGATCTTGAGAGAGTAATGCTGAGCGAAACAAGTCAGACAGAAAAAGCAGAGAACCATGTGATTTCACTGATATGTGGTATATAAACCAAGAACAACAAAAGAACAAGACAAACAAATGAGAAACAGAAACTCATAGACACAGACAATAGTTTAGTGGTTGCCAGAGGGTAACGGGGGCGGGGGGTGGGGGGTGGGAGATGAGGGTAAGGGGGATCGAATATATGGTGATGGAAAGAGAACTGACTTTGGGTGGTGAACACACAATGGGATTTATAGATGATGTAATACAGAATTGTACACCTGAAATCTATGTAATTTTACTAACAATTGTCACCCCAATAAATTTAATTAAAAAAAAATAAATAAATAACCCTAACCTTAACACTAACTCTAATGCAAACCTAACCCTAACCTTAACCCTAAACCTAACTCTAACCCTAAACCTAACCCTAACCCTAACCCTAACGCAAACCTAACCTTAACCCTAACCCTAACCCTAACCCTAAACCTAACGCAAAACTAACACTACGCCTAATCCTAACCATAACCCTAACCCTAACCCTAACACTAAGGCAACCCTAACGCTAACCCTAACCCTAACCCTACACTAAACCTAACCCTAAAACTTAACGTAAAACTAAACTCTATCCCTAACCCTAACCCTAACACTAAACTTTACCCTAAACCTTAATTTAACTCTAAACCCTAACCCTAAACCTAAACCTAACCCTAACGCCAACCTAAACCTAAACCTAACCCAAACCCTAACCCTAACCCTAACCCTAACCCTAAAACTAACCCTAACCCAAAAACTAACCCTAACCCTAACGCTAAACCTAACCCTAACCCTAACCCTAACGCAAACATAAACCTAAACCTAACCCTAACCCTAACCCAAACCCTAACTCTAACGCAAACCTAACCCCAAACCTAACCCTAACCCTAACGAAAACGTAACCCTAACCTTAACACTAACCCTAACCCTAACCCTAACCCTAACCCTAAATATAACCAGAACCCTAACCCTAACGCAAACCTAACCCTATCGCTAACCCTAACCCTAACCCTAATGCAAACCTAAACCTAACCCTAATCTTAACCCTAACCATAACCCTAACCATAACACTAAACCTAACCCTAAAACTAAACTTAACCCTAAAGCCTACACCTAACCCTAACCCTAACCCTAAACCTAACCGTAAAACTAACCGTAACCCTAACACTAATTCTAACCATAACCCTAAACCTACCCCAAACACTAAACTAAACCTAAAACTAACCCTAACCCTGACACTAATCGTAACCATAACTCTCATCCTAACCCTATCGCTAAACCTAACCCACATCCTAAACTTAACCCTAAACCCTAAGCCTAACCCTAAGGCAAACCTAAACCTAACGCTAACCCAAACCCTAACACTAACCCTAACCCTAACTCTAACCCTAAACCTAACCCTAACACTAACCCTAACGCAAACCTTACCCTAAACCTAACCCTAACCCTAACCCTAAGCCTAACGCATACCTAACCCTAACCCTAATCCTAACTATAACCCTAACGCTAACTTAACCCTAACCGTAACCCTAAACCCTAACCCTAACCCTAACCCTAACCCTAAACCTAACCCTAACCCTAACCCTAATACTAAACCTAACCCTAAACCTAAACTTAACCCTAAACCGTAACCATAATCCTAACCCTAACACAAACGAAACCCTAACCCTAGCCCTAACCCTAACCCTAACCCTAACCCTCACGCAAAGGTATCCATAACCATAACCCCAACAGTAACGAAACTTAACCCTAACCCTAACACTAAACCTAACCCTAACCCGAATCCTAATGCAAACCTAACACTAACCCTAACCCTAACCCTAACTTTAATACTAAAACTAACCCTAACATTAACCCTAACGCAAAACTAACCCTAAACCTAATCCTAACCCTAACCCTAACCGTAACGAAAACATAACCCTAACACTAACCCTAACCCTAATCCTAACCCTAAACCTAATCCTAACCCTAACACTATCCTTAACGCAAACGTAACCCTATCCCTAACCCTAACCATAAAACCCTAACGCTAATCCTAAACCGGACCCTAACCCTAACCGTAAACACTAGCACTAACCCTAACACTAACCCTAACGCAAACCCTAACCCTAACCCTAACCCTAAACCTAACCCGAACCTGAAACCGAATCAGAACCCGAACCCGAAACCGAACCATAACACAAACCCTTACCCTAAACCTAAAACTAAACCTAAACCTAACCCTAACTCTAACCCTACCCTAACCTAACCCTAAACCTAACCCTAACCCTAACCTAAACACTAAACCTAACCCTAACCTAACCCTAACCCTACCCTAACCCTAACCTAAGCCTATCTCTAAAACTAACCCTAACCCTAAACCTACACTAACCCTAACCCTAATGCAAACCTAATCCTAACCCTAACCCTAACGCAAACGTAACCCTAAACCTAACCCTAACCCTAACCCTAACAATAAACGTAACGGAACCCTAACCCTAACGCAACCTAAACCTAACCCTAACCCTAAACCTAATGCAAACCTCAAACTAAACCTAGCCCTAACCCTAACCCTAACCCTAACCCTAACACTAAACCTAACCCTAAAACTAAGTGAAACCTAAAGCCTAACCCTAACCCTAACCCTAACCCTAACCCTAAACCTAACCTTAAAATTAACCCTGAGGAGGCGTGCCTGACTCACGCTGGGCCAGAGTCTTTTCTCTGTGACTTGGAATTAGGACTACGACTCTACACCCCAGTCTGAACCAAAGAGAGGCCCTTGAGACATCTCAGCATTCATCTAATACACTCCCGTTTGGGCTTAAGCTATCTGAAGTAGGTTTTTATTCCCAAAGCAGTCTTAACCAAAATATTATGGCTCTAAGAAAAGATTTCTGAGACTTCCGGAAAAATGGCGGAGTGAGGTGAGCCTCTGTAAAGCTCCCCTGGAATTTACAAAGAATCGAACAACAAAAACTCCACAAAGGACTCCCTGCACAGCAGACAAGCAACACGAAGAGGCCCACTACCGACTGAAATCACCTACAGGTGGGAGATTCGCGCGAGTGGAGGGAGGAGGAAAGGGAGAAGCGCGCGGAGACGGACCCGCGCGGGCGCAGGACTCAGACCCAGCTCAGTGCGCCGAGCTCGCTGCTTCCCGGAACTACCGCAGCTGCGGGAGATCGGACTGCTAGGGCTCCGCCAGGGCTCCACAGGGCTGAGGGGGCAGCATATAACACGGCTGAACCCAACGCTCACGGCACAGACCTCGGAGAAAAGACTGAGGGAAAAAGGCTGAAAACAGTGGTTTAAGCCTGCACTGCCGAGCAGAGAACGGAGCCTTAGGCACTGAGACTAGCCGCCCCCTCCCTCCCCTCCCAGAGCTCGCCCCGCCCCCACCTGTCCGGTGCTAGAAGCGAAACAGTAGCAGTGTCAGATCAAAACAACAGAAAATTTGCTGTTTTGAGATCTGTGGACCGCAAATACAAATTCACAGCCCAACTAGTTCCAGCAAAGGGGAGAGAGCAGTGGAAGCAGGACCGACTGTGGTGGTGGTCGACGCCATTGCTCTGGGCCACCTCTCACAACTCACCCCGCCCCTGACCCCACCTATCTGGGCGGATCCCTGCAGGAGTAAACAGAACTGCTGAAATATACGGGCTCTGAATCAGCAGCTGGAAGAGCTTTCGAACATCAAAAGCTCTCCGCATACCCACCGGGACACTGCGCCCTGTGACCTAGACGAACTATTAACAGAAGAGAAGCCCGTCTCCCAGGGAATCCCCCATTGCGTGAGAAGTTGGAATAGTGCAGAGAAAACATAGCACTACTGTGTGGGAGAAGAAAAATAAGTTGCAGTTGGAGAAATAATAAAACATTCTACCAACAAGTACTGGCAAACAAAAGAAAGACCGCTTTCTATCAACCTGTTGCAGAAGTCACTCCTGTAGATGTCTAGGAAGAGAAATAGTAAACCAGTAATCGCCATGAATAACCAAGGCAACAAGATAGCTCAGAAAGAAAGTGAAAAATCTCCAGAGAAGGCACTTAAAGATACAGAAATATGTGACTTAAATGACAGAGAATTCAAGATTGCAGTTCTGAAAAAACTCAACGAGATACAAGAAAACACAGATAGGCAGTTAAAGGAACTCAGAAACTCAATCAAAGAACAGCGTGAACATTTTACGAAAGAGATTGAAATCTTAAAAAAGAACCAAATAGAATTTCTGGAGATTAAGAACTCAATAGAAGAAATTAAGAATGAAATAACCAGCTTAGGTAGTAGAGTTGACCAGATGGAGCAAAGAATCAGTGACATCGAAGATAGAAACCTGGAAATGACACAAATTGAAGAAGAAAGAGACTTGAGACTTAAAAGAAATGAAAGAACTCTACAAGAACTTTCTGACTCCATCAGAAAGAGCAATATAAGAATAATGGGCATACCAGAAGGAGAAGAAAGAGAGAAGGGAACAGAGAATATATTCAAACAAATTGTCGATGAGAACTTCCCAAATTTGTGGACAGAACTGGACCCTCGAATCCAAGAAGCAAATAGAACACCTAGTTACCTCAATTCCAACAGACCTTCTCCAAGGCACATTGTATTGAAGATGTCTAAAATCAACGACAAAGAAAGAATCCTCAAGGCAGCCAGGGAAAAGAAGACGGTAACTTACAAAGGAAAGCCCATTAGATTATCATCAGATTTTTCAGCAGAAACTCTACAAGCCAGGAGGGAGTGGAACCAAATATTCAAACTATTGAAAGAGAGAAACCATGAGCCAAGAATAATATATCCAGCAAAGATATCCTTTAGATATGAAGGAGGAATAAAGACCTTTCCAGACATACAGAAGCTGAGGGAATTTTCTAATACACGACCTGCACTACAAGAAATACTAAAGGAGGCCATTCGACCACCATCAACAGGGACAATTTGTGGCAAACAAAACTCAAAAAGGGGGAGAGTAAAGGCCTGAACCGGAATATGGGAATGGAGAAAGTAAGCGTGCTGAAGAAAATGGAATACTCTAAATATCAAACTTTCTTTTACATAAACTTAAGGGTAACCACTCAAAATAAATCCAGAATTGAAATACATACTGAAATAAAAAAAAGAAACAGAGGGAAACATCATAGAATACCACCACACAGAAATAATAGACAACAACAAAAAGGCAAAGAAACAATGGAGACACAACCTTACCAGAAAACTAAGGATAGAATGACAGGAAATCCTCACATATCAATAATTACTCTAAATGTAAATGGACTGAACTCACCAATAAAAAGGCACAGAGTAGCAGATTGGATCAAAAAACTAAACCCAACCATATGCTGTCTCCAAGAGACACATCTCAGCTACAAGGACAAGCATAGACTCAAAGTGAAAGGGTGGAAATTGACACTCCAAGCAAATGGTACCCAGAGAAAATCAGGTGTAGCCATAATGATATCAGATGAAACAGATTTCAAGGTGAAAAAGATAACAAGAGACAAAGATGGACATTTCATAATGGTGAAGGGGACTGTACAACAAGAAGACATAACAGTCATCAATATTTATGCCCCCAATCAGGGAGCACCGAAATACACCAAGCAACTTCTAACAGAACTAAAGGGAGAAATTGACCAAAACACAATTATACTAGGGGACTTAAATACATCATTGACAGCTATGGATAGATCATCGAAACAGAAAATAAATAACGAAATAGTAGCCCTAAATGACACATTAGATGAAATGGACATAATTGACATTTATAGAGCACTTCATCCTAAAACATCAGACTACACATTCTTTTCTAGTGTACATGGAACATTCTCAAGGATAGACCATATATTGGGACATAAAATCAGTCTCAACAAATTTAAGAAGATTGAAATCATACCATGCATATTCTCTGATCACAAGGCTTTGAAATTGGATATCAACTGTAAAAAGAAAGCGGGGAAAAACAAATACATGGAGACTAAACAACATACTTTTAAAGAAGGACTGGGTCAAAGAAGAAATTAGAGGAGAGATCAAAAGATACATTGAAACAAATGACAATGAAAATACATCCTACCAAAATTTTTGGGATGCAGCGAAAGCAGTTTTAAGAGGGAAATTTATCTCATTACAGGCCTATCTCAAGAAACAAGAAAACTCCCAAATAAATAACCTCATGTTACACCTTAAAGAACTAGAAAAAGAAGAACAAGTAAAACCCAAGGTCAGCAGAAGAAAGGAAATAACAAAAATTAGAGCAGAACTAAATGAAATAGAGAACAAAAAGACAATAGAAAAAATTAATATGACAAAGAGCTGGTTTTTTGAAAAGATTAACAAAATTGACAAACCCTTGGCTAGACTTACTAAGATAAAAAGAGAGAAGACACTGATTAACAAAATCAGAAACGTAAAAGGGGAAGTTATCACGGACACCACAGAAATACAAAGGATCATCCAAGAATACTATGAAGGACTATATGCCACCAAATTCAACAACCTAGAAGAAATGGACAAGTTCTTAGAAACATATAGCCTTCCAAGGCTGAACCATGAAGAACTGGAAAATCTAAACAGACCGATCACCAGTAACGAAATTGAATCAGTCATCCAAAACCTTCCCAAAAGCAAAAGTCCGGGACCAGATGGCTTCACTAGTGAATTCTACCAAACCTTCAAAGAGGATCTAATACCAATTCTGCACAAACTCTTCCAAAAAATTGAAGAAGAGACAGTACTCCCTAACTCATTTTATGAGGCCAACATTACCCTGATACCAAAACCTGGTAAGGACAGCACAAAAAAAGAAAACTACAGACCAATATCTCTAATGAATACCGATGCAAAAATCCTAAATAAAATTCTAGCAAATCGAATACAACAATGCATTAAAAAGATTATTCATCACGACCAAGTGGGGTTCATCCCCGGGGCACAAGGATGGTTCAACATACGCAAATCCATCAACGTGATACATCACATAAACAAAATAAAGGACAAAAATCATATGATTATATCAATTGATGCAGAAAAAGCATTTGACAAGATACAACATCCATTTATGATTAAAACACTTAATAAAATGGGTATAGAAGGAAAATACCTTAACATAATAAAGGCCATATATGACAAGCCCTCTGCTAATCTCATAATTAATGGAGAAAAACTGAAGCCCTTTGCTCTACGTTCAGGAACACGACAGGGATGTCCCCTATCACCTCTGCTTTTCAACATAGTGTTGGAAGTCCTTGCCAGAGCAATCAGGCAAGAGAAAGAAATAAAAGGCATCCAAATTGGGAATGAAGAAGTTAAATTATCACTCTTTGCAGACGACATGATGCTATATATAGAAAACCCTAAAGACTCCACCAAAAAGCTATTAGAAACAATCAACGAATACAGTAAAGTTGCCGGCTACAAAATCAACGCACAAAAGTCCATTGCATTCCTATATACTAACAATGAAATCTCAGAAAAAGAAATACAAAAAACAATTCCTTTTGCAATTGCAGCAAAAAGAATAAAATACCTAGGAATAAACTTAACCAAGGATGTGAAAGACCTATATGCTGAAAACTATAAGACTTTTTTGAAAGAAATTGAAGAAGACACAAAGAAATGGAAAGACATTCCGTGCTCATGGATTGGAAGAATCAACATAGTTAAAATGGCCATATTACCCAAAGCAATATACAGATTCAATGCAATCCCCATCAAAATCCCAATGGAATTTTTTAAAGAAATAGAACAAAAAATCATCAGATTTGTTTGGAACCACAAAAGACCCCGAATAGCCAAAGCAATCTTAAGGAAAAAGAACAATAATGGAGGTATCACACTTCCTGACTTTGGCTTGTACTACAGGGCTACAATCATCAAAACAGCATGGTATTGGCAGAAAAACAGACACATAGACCAATGGAATAGAATTGAGAACCCAGAAATAAAACCACATAAATATGGACAGATAATTTTTGACAAAGAAGCTAAAAACATACAATGGAGCAAAGACAGCCTCTTCAATAAATGGTGCTGGGAGAATTGGATAGCCACGTGCAAAAGAATGAAACTGGACTGCTATTTGTCACCATGTACCAAAGTTAATTCAAAATGGATCAAAGACTTAAGCATAAGACCTGACACAATAAACTGCATAGAAGAAAACATAGGTACTAAACTTATGGACCTTGGGTTCAAAGAGCATTTTATGAACTTGACTCCAAAGGCAATGGAAGTAAAAGCTAAAATAAACGAATGGGACTATATGAAACTTAAAAGCTTCTGCACAGCAAAAGAAACCATTGACAAAATAAAGAGGCCACCAACTGAATGGGAGAAGATTTTTGCAAACAGCGCCTCCGATAAGGGGCTAGTATCCAGAATATACAAGGAACTCATGCAACTCAACAACAAAAAAAACAAACAACCCAATTGAAAAATGGGCAGAGGACTTGAAGAGACATTTCTCCAAAGAGGACATACAAATGGCAAATAGACATATGAAAAAATGCTCAACATCACTAATCATCAGAGAAATGCAAATCAAAACCACAATGAGATATCACCTCACCCCAGTCAGAATGGCTATCATCAACAAGACAAACAATAACAAGTGTTGGAGAGGCTGTGGAGAAAAAGGAACCCTCATACACTGTTGGTGGGAATGCAGACTGGTGCAGCCGTTATGGAAGGCAGTGTGGAGGTTTCTCAAAGAATTACGAATAGAATTGCCATATGACCCAGCAATCCCTCTTCTGGGTATCTACCCAAAAAATCTGAAAACATTTAGAGATAAAGACACGTGTGCTCCAATGTTCATTGCAGCTTTGTTTACGGTGGCCAAGACATGGAAACAACCAAAATGTCCTTCGATAGATGAATGGATAAAGAAGCTGTGGTATATATACACAATGGAATACTATTTGGCAGTAAGAAAAGATGATATAGGAACATTTGTGACAACATGGATGGATCTTGAGAGAGTAATGCTGAGCGAAACAAGTCAGACAGAAAAAGCAGAGAACCATGTGATTTCACTGATATGTGGTATATAAACCAAGAACAACAAAAGAACAAGACAAACAAATGAGAAACAGAAACTCATAGACACAGACAATAGTTTAGTGGTTGCCAGAGGGTAACGGGGGCGGGGGGTGGGGGGTGGGAGATGAGGGTAAGGGGGATCGAATATATGGTGATGGAAAGAGAACTGACTTTGGGTGGTGAACACACAATGGGATTTATAGATGATGTAATACAGAATTGTACACCTGAAATCTATGTAATTTTACTAACAATTGTCACCCCAATAAATTTAATTAAAAAAAAATAAATAAATAACCCTAACCTTAACACTAACTCTAATGCAAACCTAACCCTAACCTTAACCCTAAACCTAACTCTAACCCTAAACCTAACCCTAACCCTAACCCTAACGCAAACCTAACCCTAACCCTAACCCTAACCCTAACCCTAAACCTAACGCAAAACTAACACTACGCCTAATCCTAACCATAACCCTAACCCTAACCCTAACACTAACGCAAACCTAACGCTAACCCTAACCCTAACCCTACACTAAACCTAACCCTAAAACTTAACGTAAAACTAAACTCTATCCCTAACCCTAACCCTAACACTAAACTTTACCCTAAACCTTAATTTAACTCTAAACCCTAACCCTAAACCTAAACCTAACCCTAACGCCAACCTAAACCTAAACCTAACCCAAACCCTAACCCTAACCCTAACCCTAACCCTAAAACTAACCCTAACCCAAAAACTAACCCTAACCCTAACGCTAAACCTAACCCTAACCCTAACCCTAACGCAAACATAAACCTAAACCTAACCCTAACCCTAACCCAAACCCTAACTCTAACGCAAACCTAACCCCAAACCTAACCCTAACCCTAACGAAAACGTAACCCTAACCTTAACACTAACCCTAACCCTAACCCTAACCCTAACCCTAAATATAACCAGAACCCTAACCCTAACGCAAACCTAACCCTATCGCTAACCCTAACCCTAACCCTAATGCAAACCTAAACCTAACCCTAATCTTAACCCTAACCATAACCCTAACCATAACACTAAACCTAACCCTAAAACTAAACTTAACCCTAAAGCCTACACCTAACCCTAACCCTAACCCTAAACCTAACCGTAAAACTAACCGTAACCCTAACACTAATTCTAACCATAACCCTAAACCTACCCCAAACACTAAACCTAAAACTAACCCTAACCCTGACACTAATCATAACCATAACTCTCATCCTAACCCTAACGCTAAACCTAACCCACATCCTAAACTTAACCCTAAACCCTAAGCCTAACCCTAACGCAAACCTAAACCTAACGCTAACCCAAACCCTAACACTAACCCTAACCCTAACTCTAACCCTAAACCTAACCCTAACACTAACCCTAACGCAAACCTTACCCTAACCCTAACCCTAACCCTAACCCTAAGCCTAACGCATACCTAACCCTAACCCTAATCCTAACTATAACCCTAACGCTAACTTAACCCTAACCGTAACCCTAAACCCTAACCCTAACCCTAACCCTAACCCTAAACCTAACCCTAACCCTAACCCTAATACTAAACCTAACCCTAAACCTAAACTTAACCCTAAACCGTAACCATAATCCTAACCCTAACACAAACGAAACCCTAACCCTAGCCCTAACCCTAACCCTAACCCTAACCCTAACGCAAAGGTATCCATAACCATAACCCCAACAGTAACGAAACTTAACCCTAACCCTAACACTAAACCTAACCCTAACCCGAATCCTAATGCAAACCTAACACTAACCCTAACCCTAACCCTAACTTTAATACTAAAACTAACCCTAACATTAACCCTAACGCAAAACTAACCCTAAACCTAATCCTAACCCTAACCCTAACGGTAACGAAAACATAACCCTAACACTAACCCTAACCCTAATCCTAACCCTAAACCTAATCCTAACCCTAACACTATCCTTAACGCAAACGTAACCCTATCCCTAACCCTAACCATAAAACCCTAACGCTAATCCTAAACCGGACCCTAACCCTAACCGTAAACACTAGCACTAACCCTAACACTAACCCTAACGCAAACCCTAACCCTAACCCTAACCCTAAACCTAACCCGAACCTGAAACCGAATCAGAACCCGAACCCGAAACCGAACCATAACACAAACCCTTACCCTAAACCTAAAACTAAACCTAAACCTAACCCTAACTCTAACCCTACCCTAACCTAACCCTAAACCTAACCCTAACCCTAACCTAAACACTAAACCTAACCCTAACCTAACCCTAACCCTACCCTAACCCTAACCTAAGCCTATCTCTAAAACTAACCCTAACCCTAAACCTACACTAACCCTAACCCTAATGCAAACCTAATCCTAACCCTAACCCTAACGCAAACGTAACCCTAAACCTAACCCTAACCCTAACCCTAACAATAAACGTAACGGAACCCTAACCCTAACGCAACCTAAACCTAACCCTAACCCTAAACCTAATGCAAACCTCAAACTAAACCTAGCCCTAACCCTAACCCTAACCCTAACCCTAACACTAAACCTAACCCTAAAACTAAGTGAAACCTAAAGCCTAACCCTAACCCTAACCCTAACCCTAACCCTAAACCTAACCTTAAAATTAACCCTGAGGAGGCGTGCCTGACTCACGCTGGGCCAGAGTCTTTTCTCTGTGACTTGGAATTAGGACTACGACTCTACACCCCAGTCTGAACCAAAGAGAGGCCCTTGAGACATCTCAGCATTCATCTAATACACTCCCGTTTGGGCTTAAGCTATCTGAAGTAGGTTTTTATTCCCAAAGCAGTCTTAACCAAAATATTATGGCTCTAAGAAAAGATTTCTGAGACTTCCGGAAAAATGGCGGAGTGAGGTGAGCCTCTGTAAAGCTCCCCTGGAATTTACAAAGAATCGAACAACAAAAACTCCACAAAGGACTCCCTGCACAGCAGACAAGCAACACGAAGAGGCCCACTACCGACTGAAATCACCTACAGGTGGGAGATTCGCGCGAGTGGAGGGAGGAGGAAAGGGAGAAGCGCGCGGAGACGGACCCGCGCGGGCGCAGGACTCAGACCCAGCTCAGTGCGCCGAGCTCGCTGCTTCCCGGAACTACCGCAGCTGCGGGAGATCGGACTGCTAGGGCTCCGCCAGGGCTCCACAGGGCTGAGGGGGCAGCATATAACACGGCTGAACCCAACGCTCACGGCACAGACCTCGGAGAAAAGACTGAGGGAAAAAGGCTGAAAACAGTGGTTTAAGCCTGCACTGCCGAGCAGAGAACGGAGCCTTAGGCACTGAGACTAGCCGCCCCCTCCCTCCCCTCCCAGAGCTCGCCCCGCCCCCACCTGTCCGGTGCTAGAAGCGAAACAGTAGCAGTGTCAGATCAAAACAACAGAAAATTTGCTGTTTTGAGATCTGTGGACCGCAAATACAAATTCACAGCCCAACTAGTTCCAGCAAAGGGGAGAGAGCAGTGGAAGCAGGACCGACTGTGGTGGTGGTCGACGCCATTGCTCTGGGCCACCTCTCACAACTCACCCCGCCCCTGACCCCACCTATCTGGGCGGATCCCTGCAGGAGTAAACAGAACTGCTGAAATATACGGGCTCTGAATCAGCAGCTGGAAGAGCTTTCGAACATCAAAAGCTCTCCGCATACCCACCGGGACACTGCGCCCTGTGACCTAGACGAACTATTAACAGAAGAGAAGCCCGTCTCCCAGGGAATCCCCCATTGCGTGAGAAGTTGGAATAGTGCAGAGAAAACATAGCACTACTGTGTGGGAGAAGAAAAATAAGTTGCAGTTGGAGAAATAATAAAACATTCTACCAACAAGTACTGGCAAACAAAAGAAAGACCGCTTTCTATCAACCTGTTGCAGAAGTCACTCCTGTAGATGTCTAGGAAGAGAAATAGTAAACCAGTAATCGCCATGAATAACCAAGGCAACAAGATAGCTCAGAAAGAAAGTGAAAAATCTCCAGAGAAGGCACTTAAAGATACAGAAATATGTGACTTAAATGACAGAGAATTCAAGATTGCAGTTCTGAAAAAACTCAACGAGATACAAGAAAACACAGATAGGCAGTTAAAGGAACTCAGAAACTCAATCAAAGAACAGCGTGAACATTTTACGAAAGAGATTGAAATCTTAAAAAAGAACCAAATAGAATTTCTGGAGATTAAGAACTCAATAGAAGAAATTAAGAATGAAATAACCAGCTTAGGTAGTAGAGTTGACCAGATGGAGCAAAGAATCAGTGACATCGAAGATAGAAACCTGGAAATGACACAAATTGAAGAAGAAAGAGACTTGAGACTTAAAAGAAATGAAAGAACTCTACAAGAACTTTCTGACTCCATCAGAAAGAGCAATATAAGAATAATGGGCATACCAGAAGGAGAAGAAAGAGAGAAGGGAACAGAGAATATATTCAAACAAATTGTCGATGAGAACTTCCCAAATTTGTGGACAGAACTGGACCCTCGAATCCAAGAAGCAAATAGAACACCTAGTTACCTCAATTCCAACAGACCTTCTCCAAGGCACATTGTATTGAAGATGTCTAAAATCAACGACAAAGAAAGAATCCTCAAGGCAGCCAGGGAAAAGAAGACGGTAACTTACAAAGGAAAGCCCATTAGATTATCATCAGATTTTTCAGCAGAAACTCTACAAGCCAGGAGGGAGTGGAACCAAATATTCAAACTATTGAAAGAGAGAAACCATGAGCCAAGAATAATATATCCAGCAAAGATATCCTTTAGATATGAAGGAGGAATAAAGACCTTTCCAGACATACAGAAGCTGAGGGAATTTTCTAATACACGACCTGCACTACAAGAAATACTAAAGGAGGCCATTCGACCACCATCAACAGGGACAATTTGTGGCAAACAAAACTCAAAAAGGGGGAGAGTAAAGGCCTGAACCGGAATATGGGAATGGAGAAAGTAAGCGTGCTGAAGAAAATGGAATACTCTAAATATCAAACTTTCTTTTACATAAACTTAAGGGTAACCACTCAAAATAAATCCAGAATTGAAATACATACTGAAATAAAAAAAAGAAACAGAGGGAAACATCATAGAATACCACCACACAGAAATAATAGACAACAACAAAAAGGCAAAGAAACAATGGAGACACAACCTTACCAGAAAACTAAGGATAGAATGACAGGAAATCCTCACATATCAATAATTACTCTAAATGTAAATGGACTGAACTCACCAATAAAAAGGCACAGAGTAGCAGATTGGATCAAAAAACTAAACCCAACCATATGCTGTCTCCAAGAGACACATCTCAGCTACAAGGACAAGCATAGACTCAAAGTGAAAGGGTGGAAATTGACACTCCAAGCAAATGGTACCCAGAGAAAATCAGGTGTAGCCATAATGATATCAGATGAAACAGATTTCAAGGTGAAAAAGATAACAAGAGACAAAGATGGACATTTCATAATGGTGAAGGGGACTGTACAACAAGAAGACATAACAGTCATCAATATTTATGCCCCCAATCAGGGAGCACCGAAATACACCAAGCAACTTCTAACAGAACTAAAGGGAGAAATTGACCAAAACACAATTATACTAGGGGACTTAAATACATCATTGACAGCTATGGATAGATCATCGAAACAGAAAATAAATAACGAAATAGTAGCCCTAAATGACACATTAGATGAAATGGACATAATTGACATTTATAGAGCACTTCATCCTAAAACATCAGACTACACATTCTTTTCTAGTGTACATGGAACATTCTCAAGGATAGACCATATATTGGGACATAAAATCAGTCTCAACAAATTTAAGAAGATTGAAATCATACCATGCATATTCTCTGATCACAAGGCTTTGAAATTGGATATCAACTGTAAAAAGAAAGCGGGGAAAAACAAATACATGGAGACTAAACAACATACTTTTAAAGAAGGACTGGGTCAAAGAAGAAATTAGAGGAGAGATCAAAAGATACATTGAAACAAATGACAATGAAAATACATCCTACCAAAATTTTTGGGATGCAGCGAAAGCAGTTTTAAGAGGGAAATTTATCTCATTACAGGCCTATCTCAAGAAACAAGAAAACTCCCAAATAAATAACCTCATGTTACACCTTAAAGAACTAGAAAAAGAAGAACAAGTAAAACCCAAGGTCAGCAGAAGAAAGGAAATAACAAAAATTAGAGCAGAACTAAATGAAATAGAGAACAAAAAGACAATAGAAAAAATTAATATGACAAAGAGCTGGTTTTTTGAAAAGATTAACAAAATTGACAAACCCTTGGCTAGACTTACTAAGATAAAAAGAGAGAAGACACTGATTAACAAAATCAGAAACGTAAAAGGGGAAGTTATCACGGACACCACAGAAATACAAAGGATCATCCAAGAATACTATGAAGGACTATATGCCACCAAATTCAACAACCTAGAAGAAATGGACAAGTTCTTAGAAACATATAGCCTTCCAAGGCTGAACCATGAAGAACTGGAAAATCTAAACAGACCGATCACCAGTAACGAAATTGAATCAGTCATCCAAAACCTTCCCAAAAGCAAAAGTCCGGGACCAGATGGCTTCACTAGTGAATTCTACCAAACCTTCAAAGAGGATCTAATACCAATTCTGCACAAACTCTTCCACAAAATTGAAGAAGAGACAGTACTCCCTAACTCATTTTATGAGGCCAACATTACCCTGATACCAAAACCTGGTAAGGACAGCACAAAAAAAGAAAACTACAGACCAATATCTCTAATGAATACCGATGCAAAAATCCTAAATAAAATTCTAGCAAATCGAATACAACAATGCATTAAAAAGATTATTCATCACGACCAAGTGGGGTTCATCCCCGGGGCACAAGGATGGTTCAACATACGCAAATCCATCAACGTGATACATCACATAAACAAAATAAAGGACAAAAATCATATGATTATATCAATTGATGCAGAAAAAGCATTTGACAAGATACAACATCCATTTATGATTAAAACACTTAATAAAATGGGTATAGAAGGAAAATACCTTAACATAATAAAGGCCATATATGACAAGCCCTCTGCTAATCTCATAATTAATGGAGAAAAACTGAAGCCCTTTGCTCTACGTTCAGGAACACGACAGGGATGTCCCCTATCACCTCTGCTTTTCAACATAGTGTTGGAAGTCCTTGCCAGAGCAATCAGGCAAGAGAAAGAAATAAAAGGCATCCAAATTGGGAATGAAGAAGTTAAATTATCACTCTTTGCAGACGACATGATGCTATATATAGAAAACCCTAAAGACTCCACCAAAAAGCTATTAGAAACAATCAACGAATACAGTAAAGTTGCCGGCTACAAAATCAACGCACAAAAGTCCATTGCATTCCTATATACTAACAATGAAATCTCAGAAAAAGAAATACAAAAAACAATTCCTTTTGCAATTGCAGCAAAAAGAATAAAATACCTAGGAATAAACTTAACCAAGGATGTGAAAGACCTATATGCTGAAAACTATAAGACTTTTTTGAAAGAAATTGAAGAAGACACAAAGAAATGGAAAGACATTCCGTGCTCATGGATTGGAAGAATCAACATAGTTAAAATGGCCATATTACCCAAAGCAATATACAGATTCAATGCAATCCCCATCAAAATCCCAATGGAATTTTTTAAAGAAATAGAACAAAAAATCATCAGATTTGTTTGGAACCACAAAAGACCCCGAATAGCCAAAGCAATCTTAAGGAAAAAGAACAATAATGGAGGTATCACACTTCCTGACTTTGGCTTGTACTACAGGGCTACAATCATCAAAACAGCATGGTATTGGCAGAAAAACAGACACATAGACCAATGGAATAGAATTGAGAACCCAGAAATAAAACCACATAAATATGGACAGATAATTTTTGA